>NC_140502.1:4855964-5058464 GCF_964271855.1 Acomys minous | reverse complement strand
GGACCTGGCTGGCCCTACAGAGCTCCTGGTGATACCGCTGAGCAAAGGACCCCAGCATGCCGACCACCTTGCCTAATGCAGGCTGAGGACTGACGGGGAGGCAGGGACAGGGGAGAGGGATGGGGAAGCACACTCCTCACACAGGTCTGATGGGCAGCCTGTAACCAGCCGGTAACTGCCAATAGAGAACCAAGTCGTGAGGGTCAGCTCTTCCCACAGAGCCACTGGGCACTCTGGATGGGGACAGATGAAATAGCAAGGGGGCCGGCAGACAGCTGGAGCAGAGGCTTTGGCAGCTCCTGGGGAGAACCAGGCTGGCACAGGTGTCATCTTTCTTTTGATGGCCCTGCTGTGCAACCCTCTCTTGAGGAAAGACCAGAACCCCTATGGAGTCCAGTCTGCACTCCGGGAGGTGACCTTATGAGCACACAGGAAGCACAGGCGCGAGCTATAATCCGTCCTCCTGTGCTGATGACATGCAGGGCGCTAACCGTGGGGTTTCCCCCTCATGGGCTGTACTCAGGGGTCCATGATGGGCGTGGTGGCACTCGCCTTTAATCCCAGCACTCAGGAGGCAGAGGCAGGCAGGATCTCTGTGAGTTCGAGGCCAGCCTGGTCTACAAAGCGAGTCTAGGACAAGTCAAGGCTACACAGGGAAACCCTGTCTCAAAAAAAAAAACCAAACAAGCAAAGCAAAACAAAACAAAACATCATGAGGTAACACAGTAGTCAATGCACCCCGGTCCATGTCAGAGCCAGTGGGCATGCTCCTCCAGCTGATGGCCGCCAGATACTATCCAGTCAGTAGAAGAGTCCAGCCCGTTCCCATGATGCACAGTGACAAGAGGGAAGCACAGCAGTGACGTCCCCGACCCCGCTACCCCCTGTGGTTCCACTTCCTATGGTTTCCGCCACCCACGGTCAGACGTTACCTGTAACACTGCGTAGTTGTGCAAACAATTATTAGGTTTCAAATGATTCGTGTTATACCATAGTGTTACAGTTGTCATATTATTAGTTATTATTAATCTCTAACTGTGGCCAATTTATAACTCGTGTGTGTGTGTGTGTGTGTGTGTGTGTGTGTGTGTGTGTGTGTGTGTAGAAACCAGCAATGCATATATGGTGTTTGGTAGCACCCCAAGTTTCCGGTATCCCCAAATGTATACCCAGAGCTGCCGACTATCGCACAGCTTTGTGCTGTTACCCTCAAGGCCCGGGTTGCTGGAACTGTTCCTGCCACAAACTCCTGTCTGTGACGACGTTTACTCCAAGCAAATGGGAAACGGAGACTGGGGAAGGAAGTGAAGCTGCATCCTGGGTAAATACCTTCCAGGCTTGGAAGAGCAGTAGGCGAAGGAGAGGGTGTTTCTGGGCCTAAGGTGACAAGAACGGCTACTTGTTTAATTCCTTTCCTTCCCCAGTTCCCAGCAGAAGGATCAGAGAAACGTAAGTGAGAAAGGTAGGGGCCTGTATCCCCAGAGGGAAGCTGGTGTGCTAGGTTTCTGTTGCTGTGACAAAATGCCTGAGACCCTCAAGTTAAAAAGAGGAAAGGTTGGAGACGTGTCGGCCCATGTTCGTTGGGCAATGCTGCTTTGGATCTGTGGAAGTCCGGTACATCCTGGCAGGCGCCTGTGGGAGAAGTGAGTGACCTGTCTACCTTATGGCCTCCAGGAAGCAAAAAGAAGAACAACAACAGCAAAAAAGGGGGGTGATTACATCCCAATATCTCCTTCCATGCAGACCCTCAACGATCTTACTTCCTTCTATCAGGTCCCAGCTTCTAATGGTTCCTCAATCTCTCAGTAGCACCCAGGGGTGGGCAATAAGCTTTTAACCTGTGGGCTTATAGGAGACACGTATCCAAACCATAGCAGTTGATCAGGGTCAGAAAAGAAGAAGAAGAAAAGAAAAACAAACCTGAAAGCCACAGTGCAGAGATTTGGGCAGCTACCCAGAGGTTAGAAGGCTGGGCAGAGTACAAAAGCCCAGCTGAGAGTCCAGAAGGCACTGTTGGGAGGAGGCCAGGATTCATTCCCACAGAGGGAACCTGCCAAAGGCCACACTACACTTCACAACACGACACTGAAGTCAGTAAAGCAAAGGTCAGGGCAGAAGGATGCACAAAGCCCTAGGTCCCAAGGTTTTAACACTTCTTGACTTGGGGTTCTAATAAAATATTTATCTACTTATTAATTAATTAATGTGTTGCCAGCATGTGTATCTGTGTACCCCGCTCCCTCTATGTGTGTATGTGTCCGGTATCCATGGAGACCAGAGGAGGGCATCAGAATCCCCTGGGACTTGAGTTACAGACAACTGTGAGCCACTGTACACGTGGCGGGAATTGAACCCAGGTCTATGTATCCTTGGTTATCCTGGACCTTGCTATGTAGACCAGGCTGGCTTCAAACTCAAGAGGTCCACCTGCTTCTGTCTCCCAAGTGCTGGGATTAGAGGTGCATGACACGGCCGGGTGTGGTGGCGCACACCTTTAATCCCAGCACCCGGGAGGCAGATGCAGGTGGATCTCTGTGAGTTCGAGGCCAGCCTGGTCTACAAAGTGAGTCCAGGACAGCTAAGGCTAACACAGAGAGACCCTGTCTTGAAAAACTAAAAAAAAAAAAAAAAAAGTGCACGACACATTTTTAAATAAACAAGTTATACAATTAAAACGAGGTGAGAACAAGCTGGAAAGTAGCTGCTTATGTCTTTGATCCCAGTACTCGAGAGGCTAATGGAGAAAGGAATTGGCAGTCAACCTGAGCTATAGAGAGAGTCCTTTTCTCAAAAATCAAAGTCAAAACAAATTAAATGAAGAACACTAAGGGTTAGGACCTGGAGAGAAGGCTCAGTGAGCCTTCATTGTTCCTGCCTGGGACCTGAGCTCTGTTCACAGCATCCATTTCAGGCAGTCCACAACCATGTGTAACTCCAGCTCCTGGGGGGTCCGACGCCCTCTTCTGGACTCCATTGTCACTGCACCCATGTGCACTTGCCCACACAGAGACACATATACACACACACACACACAGTTAAAAAGAAAGTAAAATAAAAGGGATATAATACAAGGGATATAAATAATCTGGTTAATAAAATCTGGCTTTCTTTCATACTCTTCTGTGTTCGTCAAATAGGACACAGTTTTTTTTTTCAATCAATCAAAAGTTAATTTGAAAAGCTGGCTTACGTTAAACTACAGAAAAAAAGAAATCTCAACAGAAGCCATAATCTAACCAAAATGCAATAAGACAGAATATTAAAAAGCGACAGGGAAAAGTGTTGGCTACAACATTGTTTTTGATGGAAGAAAGCAGAAAGCAGATACTTGACCTTCCCATGGGAAGGGAAATTCCTGCTTCCAAAGGCTTAAAGAGGGAGTTGAGAGCCAAGAGCCGCCACCCGAGCAGAAGATTTCAACAGGGCCATTCAAACTCATAATGGTCACGGGGCTTAAATGCCAGGCATATAGAACATTTGTGACACACCATCCATACCTGATTTTATACTTTGCCTGTGTGCGCGAATGCACGCACACGTGTAGAAAATATATACGTTATGTATGCATGTGTGTATGTGTGTATGTATTCATTACAGAGATGGCTTCTTGGTTCAAAGCACTGACTGCTTTTTTTTAAAGGACCCGGGTTCGGTTCCAAGCACCCACGTGGCAGGTCCCAAATGACCTTTAACTTCAGCTCCAGGGGGATCTGATGCCCTCTTCTGGTCTCTATGGGAGCTGCATGCACATGGTGCACAGCCACACAGGAAGGCGAAACACCCAAACACATGAAATAGCTTTTAAAAAAGCGATGACAGACTACATGCCCAATGACAGTATATTACAAACGTAATTTAGATCGTATCCCTCGCCACGGTACACATTTCGGCCATTTATGATGTGTTTTTATCTCTTTTGACACTGGCTCTGAAACCAGGCTGGTTCTAATCACTGATGAGATGCCAAGGTTTAAGTAGTGCTGCCCTTCCTTTTTTTCCTCTCCACTGGTACCAAAAAAAAAAAAAAAAAGAAAGAAAGAAAAGAAGAATGGTGTGCATTATGATCGGCAGCATTTTAGGTCTCATGAAAGTATGATAATTCCTCAGAAATGTACAGGATATATTACTATTGAGCTAGAAATTAATGATAAAGGAAAGATAGGAGCTCTTGGGTATTCTTCTGAACCCTTCCCGCACATGAAGGAGGAAATAAAAACAGCAATTTTACACTATGAAAAATTATGATAATGACAAGTGGTACCCATCAAAACTTATGGAATGTAGCCAGAATTATGCTCAGAGAAATCTACTGGCCTGTGCGTCACATTCATTTAAAAAGGAAAAAAAAAAGAAAGAAAGAAAGAAAGAAAGAAAGAAAGAAAGAAAGAAAGGTAACAAATGACCTGGACATTCAACTTTAAAAAATGTGAAAAGGCGTAAGAAAGTTAAGCCCTGACAGGTATTTAAGATAACGAGAGAAAATGATGCCTTTCCGATGCTCAAGGGAGGGTGAATAAATCTAGTGGCTGTTTCCACACAAAGCCAATGAGACAGAGCAATCTCCACTAAGGGTCTAATCAAGAAAAGAGAGGTCCCTAGCACGGGGTGAGGGGGTGGGGGGGTAGAGGGGGTGGGGAGTGGGGGGTGGGTATGACCCGCCCTATGGTTCCGGTGCGGAAACATCTGCCTAGAATACCCCAGTGAGGCGTGAGGGTAGGGCTCAGCAGAAAAGCCGGTACCTACCGTCTTAAGGCCCTGCAAAAGGGGGAAATGCAGTAGAGGAAAGGAACTCATCAAAAAGAGATCATAGCATTTGTGGAAAAAAAAAAAGTTGTTGCAATGCAAAAATGCCACATAGAATTCTATTGTAACTTTTCCACCGAATGTATGGTAGTCTCAGTTAGGCAAACGTGATACAAACTGATTTGAGACGTGGGAGGTCTTGAATAGAAAGGCGAATGTGTGAAACACGCTCCACCCCAAAAGGGCATTGTCCTCTGCTAGTTCCAACCTTTGAGGAAAAGCCATTTTCTATCCCATTTAAAATGTTCCAGAGGATAAAGAATGCAGAAAAACTTCCTAATTAATTTTATGAATAACGCATAACCCTGCTACTAAAATCTGCCGAAGATGAAAGAAAAATAAAATCGCAGGCTAATCCTGCTTGTTACTATAGATGCAGAAAGTCTAAGCAGAAGATCACATAAGACATACACAGCCTCCTTGGCACCGGAAAATACAGGATTGCGGGGTAAGGCGAGAACACGTCCAAGATCCTTCATTATGGAGGAGGGGAGAGAGGAGGGGGGAAATGGGAAGGACGAGGAGGAAGATGGGGAGAAAGGTGGAGGAAGAGGAAGGGAAGAAGAGGAAGAGGAAAGAGGAAGAGGTCAAGGAAACAAGGAGGAGGAGAAAGGGGGCACAGGAGGACAGGAGGAGGGTATGCAGCAATGGCGGTAAGTGTCCACAAGAGCCCCAATGACGGATGAGAGAAGCCAGAGGTCAAGACTTGGGGCTTTGGTGCCCACCTACGGATTCGACGCAGCTTGAACCCCTGTAGGACAAGGACTGGCCTGGGCTCCACAGAGGCCACCACTTCAGTGTGACTCAACCTCAAGCCAGGCCTGTGTCACAGACCCGTAACCCCAGCTCCTCAGGAGGCAGATACAGGGCGGTCAGGACTTTACCTCTGACCCCTGAGACCCATGCGGCCGAAGGAGAGAACCAGCTCCCATAAGTTATCCTCTGACCTGCCTGCCCACGGGTGCTGTGGAACACACACACTCACACACACACACACTCACACACATACACACTCACACACTCACACACATACACACTCACACACATACACACTCACACACTCACACACATACACACTCACACTCACATACACACTCACACACACATACACACTCACACACTCACACACATACACACTCACACTCACATGCACACTCACACACACATACACACTCACACACATACACACTCACACACACATGCACACTCACACACACTCACACACTCACACACACACATACACTCACACACATACACACTCACACACATACACACTCACACACATACACACACATACACACTCACACACATACACACTCACACACATATACACACATACACACAGGCACACTCACACACACACATACATGCATGCACTCACACACACATATACACACGCACGAGTACTCACACACAAACACACACATACACTCACACACACATGCACACTCACACACACACATACATGCATGCACTCACACATACATATACACACGCACGAGTACTCACACACAAACACACACATACACACTCACACACACACAAACACACGCCCATACACACTCACACACACACGCGCATGCATGTATGCACTCACACACACACACACGCACGAGTACTCACTCACACACACATACACATACACACACAAACTCACACATACACACACTCACACACATACACAAACACACACCCATACACACACTCACACACACATATACACACTCACACACACATACACACACACTTTTACAATAAATGCTACAGCAGCAGCAGCAACAACAACAACAATAACAGAAAACAAAACCATCAACCTCTAAAGAAAGCAGTGGGGGGAAAAAACGATGTACAAAGGAAAAAATGTCTTCTGGGGAAAAAAAGGGGTTCTCCGCACCCCCAAGCCTGCTCTGTGGCTGTGGGGCTCTACACTGCTGTTACCTATGTGCCGTTGTCCCCTATGTACCTATGTCCCCATCCCCTGTGCCAGCCAGAAATAACAAGGAAAATGGATCCCAGACATGTGCACGCGTGCAAGCTCCCCAGCAGAGATGATTTCCAACGTTGACAACCCAGGAAGCACAGGGATATACCATTAAAGAAAACAATCCCCAGCCAACCTTAAATTAGCCTGGGTAATTTTTGCTTCTGTAGGATAGCACGCACACACCATAATCCACACAAGGAAATGACTCATCCTGAAGTTGGAATGCCGAGGAAACAGACCAGAACCTCGGCTCAGGGCAGAATCTGATTTGCATGAATTTGCTTATTGTTTATGTGAACATTTCCATTTTCAGCCACCGAGGGGGACAGCTAAACTCAAACCAGAGATGGTGCCTCACGTCCGCAGTCCCAGAACTCTGAAAGGCCGAGGCAGGAGGATTGTTGTGAATTTGAAGCCAGCCTGGGCTACATAGTAAGTTTACAAAGCCAACCTGGGTTGCATAATGAGACACTGCCTCAAATGAAAAATTTTTTTAAAAAGAGGAAAGAATCAAAGCAATAAAGAAAAAACAGGAAAAAAACATCAGGAAACCATAAAAGGCAGGCATGTAGATTTTCAACATCTCCGCAGAGTTTCAAGAAATGAAAACTATAGTAATTGGAATTTCGGAAGCACATTTCCAGGGATTCAGAATAGACTAGTTAGCAAAGTAGGAGATGCTGGCATCCAGATGAATCCGACATAAGCAGGCAGGTTACACACGCGGGAAACATGAGACACAAGTGATAAGAGATTGAAATAAGAAAAGTCCCAAACAATGTCATTAATCATAAGAGATTCTGGCAGCCCTAGCCTCCCATGGGCACCCAAAGAAAGTTAAGTGCCTTCCAGATAATTTGCAGTAATGGCTGTAGGCGGAGAGGTTCGAGTCAGCACCAGGTCTCTGCTGAGCTCCGGGGCACACTAAGAACCGGGGCTGGCTGCCCACTAGGGGCGACCTTTAAGCACTGTGCACACTTAACCTTATTTCACTCCCACAACGACCTAAGAATCTATTAATACAATCACAGGTAAACTGAGGGTCTGAGAGTCGAAATAGTTTTCTCTAGGTTCCCCCCCCCCCCACCCCCATACACTGTTTCTCCATGTACCCCTGGCTGTCCTGGACTCACTATGTAGACCAGGCTGGCTTTGAACTCAGAGATCCACCTGCCTCTGCCTCCCGAGTGCTGAGATTGAAGGTGTGCGTCACCACACCCGGCTAGTCTTCTCTAGGTATTGGGTGCTGGAGAAAAAGCCAAAGACTGGTATTGAGAACAGGTGTGAGACTGTTAGCCCTGGCCATTAACTTGATAGGATTTGATTTACCCAGGTGCTAGAACTTATTGGTATGCCTTTTCCAGAAGAGTCTGACTGAGGAGGGGAGATCCGCCCTGAATATGAGGGCACTGTTTTTTTTTTTTTAATTTGGAGTCCTGGACTGAGTAAAAAGGAGGTAGCTAGTGGATCATGGGTGTGCATCTCTCTCTCTGTCTCTCCCTCTCTTTGTCTCTCTGTCTGTGTCTCTCTCTGTCTCTCTTTCTCTTTCTCTCCCTCCCCCTCTCTGTCTCTCTCTCCCTCCCTCTCTCTCTGTATGTCTCTCTCTATCTCTCTCCCTCTCTGTGTGTCTCTCACTCCCTCTCTCTGTCTTTCTCTTTCTCTCTCTGTCCCTCCCTCCCCGCCTCTCTCTGTGTGTCCATCTCTCTGTCTCTCTGTGTCTCTCTCTCCCTCCCTCCCTCTCTCTGTCTCCCTCCCCCTCTCTCTGCCTCTCTGTCTCTCTCTCCCTCTCCCCCGCCCCCCCCTCCCTGCCTGTAGACATAATGTGCCCAGCTGCCCATGTTGCTCCTCTCATAGCTGGAGCCGCTGTCACTGAGCTGCCTTCCCCTCTAAGATGGTCTGTACCCTCAGAACCTGGAGCCCAAATCAACCCTTCCTTCCCTAGGCTGCTTTTGTAGATTGTCACAGCAACGAGAAAAATGGCTGATACAAAAGGAAAGAAGCTACTGAAGAGACGATGACCAAAAATTGCAGGATTTAGGGAAGGCATTAGCCCTACCGTGCACACACCTATAATCCCAGCACTCAGGAAGACGAGGCAGGAGGACCAGGAAGTGGAGGCTAACCTGCGCTGTACCGGTACTCTGTGGAAGAAAGGAAGGGAGGAAAAGGGAACAAAGGAGGAGGAAGGAGCAAAGGGGAAAGGGAAGAGAAAGAAGAGAGCACAGAAAGAAGAAATGAGAGACACACACAACAGAATTCTATACCCAGATCAACTATTCACATTAAATATGAAGCAGGAAGCAATGGTAGATATGGCCAAAACGCCATGTATACACATACGGGGTTTTCAAAGTATAAGCAAAACTAATTTTTTATTTTTTATTTTTTTATTAATTTATTCTTGTTACATCTCAATGGTTATCCCATCCTTTGTATCCTCCCATTCCTCTCTCCCTCCCATTTTCCTCCTACTCCCCTCCCCTATGTCTATGACTGAGGGGGACCTCCTCCCCCTGTATATGCTCATAGGGCATCAAGTCTCTTCTTGGTAGCCTGCTATCCTTCCTCTGAGTGCCACCAGGCCTCCCCATCCAGGGGACGTGGTCAAACATGAGGCATCAGAGTTCGTGTGAAAGTCAGGCCCCACTCTCCACTCAACTGTGGAGAATGTTCTGTCCATTGGCTAGATCTGGGTAAGGGTTTGAAGTTTACTGCCTGTATTGTCCTTGGCTGGTGCCTTAGTTTGAGTGGAACCCCCGGGCCCAAATCTGCCAAAACTAATTTTTTAAAAGTCTAAAATGAAAGTCTAAATGAACAAGTGTTGAGAGCTTACAGCGGTCTTCGCTGACGACGTACGAATGGTTACGCAAAGGCAGCTGGACAGACGGTACGCGGAGAACAGGATTCGGTATACAGCGGAAAGTACAGGAGGTGACCAAGGACGAACTATCTAAATAAACGGGTAATGATGATCTTTAAAGCCATGGAGACTTTAAACAAGATGAGGTTAACGTTAAGTGGTGAAAGAAAAGAAGACGGAGGCGTGACCAGAACTAAAACGCTCTAAGATCGCTGTGTGGGTTTGGAGTAGATATTTTCATTTCCGTTACTGTATCCATATGTGTAGATTAACAATATAAGGATAAACACAGAAGAATTTTTTTTAAAAAAAAAATTGAAGTTCCAAGCCAGTACAGTGCAAAAAGGGCATCATAAAGGAATAACAGGCGGTTTGTCCTCTGAAACCAGGACAGACTTTAACAATGATGGAAATCCAGTATAAAAGACAGCTTTAAGAAAGAATACAGAGAGATGGCCCCACGGTGAAGATCTCTGGACCTTACAGAGGACCAGAGTTCAGTTCCCAGCACCCATCATGACAACTTCCAAACGCCTGTAACTCCAGCTCCAGGGGATCCCATGTCTTCTCCTGGCCTCCAAGGGCACGACACTCATGTATGTGCACACAGACACACAGACACACTAACGGATACATGAGCACACATATGAACACACACACACAGAGTTAAAAATAAATATTTAAAAATAATGTTTTTCTAAAACAACCAAATACAGATACATTGGTAAACAGATTAAGGTTTGCTGTGAAACTCCCAAAACACCGGTGCGCTCTCTCTCTCTCTCTCTCTCTCTCTCTCTCTCTCTCTCTCACACACACACACACACACACACACCTACACCTCAAACCACCATAAT
The DNA here is from genome assembly GCF_964271855.1 of Acomys minous. NCBI lineage: Eukaryota > Metazoa > Chordata > Mammalia > Rodentia > Muridae > Acomys > Acomys minous. The sequence continues at coordinate 5,047,960 of NC_140502.1, read as the reverse complement.
ACCAGACCCATCACCAAGACAGTTATTTTTATAGTATAACTATAAATCATATTAAAGTTTAATGCAAAAGAATATTGGTAGGGATTAAAAGAGTTATTACACAAAGAATAAGGGGCTAATTCTCTAGGGAAAAAAAAATACAAAAACCTCGAACTTGAAGGTACCTAATAAAATTGCGTTACAAAAGCAGAGTCACAAATTCATAACCCCTTGGAGAGATTTTTTTTTAATGCATCACATCCTGGTGTTGATAGATTTTCAAAAGGCAGAAATTAAAGGTACAGAAGACGCAAACAAGATAAATATAAGTTAAAGAAGGTACACAGGGGATGCACACGGGATTCTGCACTGAGCAATTAAAGGCGTGCATTGTTTCAAGCATAAGGAGCAGTAATGGCCACACCCGAGCCAGAACATAAGGCGACTCTCAACTAAAATTAAATAATCAATAAACACAAGCCACAACCTCTCACTACAAACAACAAAACTGGAAATTGATTTTTTTTAAAGCAGAAAAAGGAAAAAAAATGTCCTTGAAATGTTTTAGAGTCTAAATAATTCATGAGAGAAAGAATCACAAAGAGATTATAAACCTTATGGTTATTGAACAGGAAATACAATACAATGGTTATGTACACCAACCAATTACAATTTAATTCAGAAATGCATTACAGAATGGCTCAATATTAAAATACCTATTAATACAATTTATTGCACCAATAGATCAAAAGAGAAAAATCGTGTTTATTTCTACACATAGACTAAATACATTTGTTGAGGGGGGGTTGTCCTTGATTATCTATAAACATTAGTCACAAACAATTTTTTTTTCATTTTAAAAATACCACACCAAATAGAACTAACTTACAGCCCAGCTGTGCCTCTCTTAAGGTGCTCATCCTAAGTGGACTTTAGCCACAGTAATCACAGATGGGCCTGCACATCTGTGTTACTGCTGAACGCTTCACAGTAGCTAGGGAGTGGAATCAGCCTAGACATCCATCAAGACAAACGGATAAGGAAAATGTGGCATAGGCACACAATGGAATTTTATGAAGCTGCAAAGGTAAACAAAATCTTGACATTCGCAGGAAGTTGGATGGAACCGGGAAATAGCGTTACTCGAAATAAGCCACACCTCAGTAAGACAAACACTGCGAATTTTCTCTTAATATGCAGAGCCTAGATTTTAAAATCGGGTATCTACTACGTGACTTCTATCCAGAATATAAGACGATCTATCACAACTAAATAATTAAAAAAACAAAAACAAAAAACGCAAAGTATCCCAATTAATCATGGACAAAGGATCTAAGTAGATGCTCCGCAAAGCTGTATAAATGACCCATAAGCACAGGAGACCATGGCTGGCATCAGTCTTCATTAGGGAAATGCAAAACAAAACTACCACAAGAAGGTGCTTCCGGCCACTGGGGCAACTGTAGTAAAAAACCAAACAGTAACAAGGCTCAGCCAAGAGGCAGAGAGAGCAGAACCCTTAACACACTGAAACAACAAAGCCACTTTTGAAAGCAACCGGACAGTTTCTTATAGAGATATCCACAGAATGGCCAAATGTCCCAATAACCCCACTGCTAATGAGATACCGAGTGGTCCCGAGCCTTCCAAATGCTGTGCCCCCTTAAGACGGTTCCTCATGATGTGGTGACCTTCAACCAGAAAATTCTTTCATCACGACTTCATAACTGTAATTCTGATTCTGCTATGATTCGTGATGTGAACATCTGTTATGCAAATGGTCTTAGGCGCCCCCCCTCCATGGAAGGATCATTTGACCCCCAAAGGGGTCACGACCCAAAGATTGAGAACCACTGCGCTAAGAGAAATGACGATATACAAACCTTGTAGATGAATACGCATAATTTTGTTCATAAAAGCCAAGAGGTGAAAACAACCAAAAATAAAACCAAAACCCAGCAACAGATGACTAGACGAAATGACAGCAGCGGGTATGTTCATACAATGGGATACTATTCAGCTACAGAAAGGAATGAAATATAGGTGAGCCTTAAAACCCGCTATGCTAAGTGAGAAAAGAGCCAGGAAATAAAACACCGTACAGTCCAACTTGTAGGAGATATCTGCAAAAGGCAGATCTGTAGAGACGGAGCATTATTAGTGGTTGCTTAGGGGCTGGGCAGGAAGGAGCGAGGGGCGATGGTGCAGGGCTGCTTCTTGGGGGAAGGAAAACTGAGACAGTTGTGAAGGTCTGTGTACGCAATGAAACTTGGGGAGGGGAGGGGGAGGGGAAGGAGGGAGGGGAGGGGAGAGGAGGGGAGGGGGGAGGGGGAGGAGGGAGGAGAGGGGAGAGGAGGGGACGAGGGAGGGGGGAGGGGGAGGAGGGAGGAGAGGGGAGAGGGGAGGAGGAGGGAGGGGAGGGGAGGAGAGAGGGGAGGGGAGAGGAGGGGAGGAGAGAGGGGAGGGGAGAGGAGGGGAGGAGAGAGGGGAGGGGAGAGGAGGGGACGAGGGAGGGGGGAGGGGGAGGAGGGAGGAGAGGGGAGAGGGGAGGAGGAGGGAGGGGAGGGGAGAGGAGGGGAGGGGGGAGGGGGAGGAGGGAGGGGACGGGAGGAGAGAGGAGGGGACGAGGGAGGGGGGAGGGGGAGGAGGGAGGGGGCGGAGGGAGGGGAGGGGAGAGGGGAGGGGAGGAGGGAGAAGAGGGGAGAGGAGGGGAGGGGGGAGGAGGGAGGGGGAGGAGGGAGGGAGGGGAGGGGAGAGGAGAGGAGAGAGAGGAGGAGGGAGGGAGGGGAGGAAACACGGAAGGGAGGAAGGAGGGAGGGGAGGAGGGAAGGAGGGAAATTCATCTATGCTATTTTGTACCCACACCACACTTCCGCCTCTCACTTTCTCACAGGTCAGCTACCCACGCTCCCCCTACTAGGACCACTCCACCACCTCGCTGCTCTCTTTGACTTTCGTAAGGATTGACTCACTCCCTTCCCCTGCCTCAGACTCTCACAATGAGTCTCACGTTAAGGTACTGTGGTGGTTTCCCCGACCCTAAAATAACCAGGAAACAGAATCCTCAGTCCCTCCTCTCACAGCAGTTGCCCGGTTCCTTGGCTTCCCTTTCTAACTCACTGTCTTGCGCTATCCAAATTCACAATCCCTGACTTCTCTCAGAGCCCCAAATCAGACATTTCTTCCCACCATCCAAGCAAGCCCACGCTTGCTTAGATTACACACACAGACACACACACACACACACAGACACACACACACACACACACACACACAAAGTGGGTGTGCGCATGCGCAGTACCGCAAAGGCCACAGAGGGCGCCGGACCCTCTGGAGCTGGGGTTATAGGAGGTTGCCAGGCACCCATCGTGGGACGCTGGGAAACAAACTCAGGTCCTCCAGCTGAGCAGCAAGCGCTCTTAACCACAGAGCCATCTCGCCAGCCCACTGGTTCTCATCCTGCACTTCCTGCCACCAGCCTTTGACACAGGGAGCCGCCATGACGAGTTTCCTCAGCTTTAGCTCTCTCTGTGTAATTTCAGGTTCATCAACCCGCTCAGGTCTACCGGGCCTCTCAAATAGTAGGCACTCTCACTCAGACTTCTTATAGAAACCCCTCTCTCCTATCAGCTCTTCCCTCTGCTGGCGTCCTATCTCAGTGCAGGCAATTCTGTCCTCCGAGCGTCAGCCGCCTAACTTCCTTCCCTTCCCTCAGACCCCATCCCTCTGTCACCATGTTGGCATGGACCGTCCGCTCTCCTACCGCGGCAGCCCGGCTCGGCTAGCCCTCTTGATGCCTCATTGCAGCAGCTGTTAAAGAATGGATCCTCGCTGGGCGGTGGTGGCGCGCGCCTTTAATCCCAGCAGTCGGGAGGCAGAGGCAGGTGGATCGCTGTGAGTTCGAGGCCAGCCTGGTCTACAAAGCGAGTCAGGGACAGCCAAGGCTACACAGAGAGACCCGTCTCGGAAAAAAAAACAAAAACAAAAACAAAACAAAAAACTAAAAAACAACAAAAAAAGGATGGCTCCTCACACACTACATCTCGATAATAGCTCTTTTCCATTTAAATCCTTGCAGCGGCTGCCCACCCCTCCAAGGGAGAGTCACATTTGTTTGTTTGTTTATTTGTTTATTCAAGACAGGGTCTCTCTGTGTAGCCTTGCCTGTCCTGGACTCGCTTTGTAGACCAGGCTGGCCTCGAACTCACAGCGATCCGCCTGCCTCTGCCTCCCGAGTGCTGGGATCAAAGGCGTGCGCCCCCACACCGAGCGAATCACGTTTCTTACTATTATGGTTTAAACAGGAAATGCTGCCAGCAGGTTCATTTCTACGAATGCTTGGTCCCTAACTGGTGATGAGATCTGGGGGACACCGTGGAATCTTGGGCTTAGCTGCCAATCGCTGAAGGCAGGCCCTTTGGGGTCTGACATGCCTGGTCTAAACTGACTATTTCCTGGCTGGCCGTCAGTAAGTTACATAGAGTGAGGGACACGGTAGCAGCTTTGAACGGCCGTGTATGAGAAAGGGGGGCTGGAAGTGTGGGGGAGGGGCGGAGAAGATGGGATCGAAGAGCTAGGAGGGGCCGTGCTATGCTTTGGATGAAGTCTTAGTAGGTACCCCCGAAAGTTTCATAGGTTAGAAGCTTGACCCCCGAGTATGGTGAATGCGACACAAAGGAAGCGTTGGAGGAGGCTTTATGAGGTGGGTCTGGTGGAAAGAGGTTAGCCTGTTAGCCCAATGGTTAGCACTTCCCTTGGGAGGGATTAGTGATCTCTTGGGACTTGGCCAAATTCTTGCTCTCCTGCTAGATTGTGGTACATAGAACCTGAGATGTCTCTTGGATTTGTTTTCTGATACACATGCCTTTTGTTGACTAAGATAGTACCACACACACACACACACACAGTAAATACATGAGGAATAACTGGATGGTCAGAAAACTCAACACGGTGGTAGCCTGTGTGTCTACTAGGAGGTCCGCGTGCTTGTAAGTTTACCCTAAGTTTATCTAGAAATAAAACACAACACACTACAAACTTCTGTCAGATGGTATTTGAAACTTGCCTGCATGTTTCCAAAAGACTCTGAAAAAAAAATCAAATGTGACGTCACATAAAATGAACAAGATGAAACTTGCATCTAAGATATTAAGAAGGTGTTCACAAGCCACAATAATTAAACCAGTGGGCCAGGCGATGGTGGCGCACACCTTTAATCCCTAGCACTTGGGAGGCAGAGGCAGGTGGATCGCTGCGAGTTTGAGGTCAGCCTGGTCCAAAGAGTGAGTTCCACGGCCACGGCTACACAGAGAGAACCTGTCTTGAAAAACTCAAACCAAGAAACAAAACCCCAGAAAAACAGTGGATTTGGGGGCTGGAGAGATGGCTCAGTGGTTGAGAACACTTTCTGCTCTTCCAGAGGACCTGAGTTCTGTCCCCAGCGCTATACTGGGAAGCTGACAACACCTGTAACCCCAGTTCCAGGATGTACAATACCTTCTTGTGGCTTCCATGGGTACCGTACACATGCGGCACACATGCCTATGTGCAAGCAAATGCTCATACATATAAAATTAAAATAAATTTTAAGATGGAAGGCTTTCCTCCCATTTTCCATGTTCACGTATGTGGTGTTTGTGTGTGTATGTGTGTGTGTGTGTGTGTGTGTGTGTGTGTGTGTGTGTGTATGTTAACATGTGTGAGTGTCTGCATGTACTTGGAAGTATACATGTCTGAGGCTGATGTCCAGAATTGCTTTTCATATTTTCCCCACCTTATTCACTGAGACAGGGTCGCTTGTAGAACCCAGAGTTTGCTCACGTGGGTAGCCTTGCTAGCCAGCTTGCCCCGGGAATCCCCTGCCTCCACCTCCTGAGACACGAATTATAGGCAGGTTTCCATGGCTGCTTGACATTTCAGGGGTTCTAGGGATCCGAACTCAGGTCCCTCACACTTGTGTGGCAAGTGCTTTTAGCCACTGAGCCGTCTCCCTGACCCCAAAATTTACAGTTTTTAAAAAGAGCAATGATCGTGCCCCATCTTTAACCTGTCAAGTTGACAAGGATCTTTTTTTTTTTTTTTAAAGCCAAGATTTCCCCATGCTGGTGCAATTATGAGAACAAATAGGCTCACTCACGCACCGCTGGGTCTTCCTGGAAAGCAATCTGCCAGCAAGTGTTACACGTCTTAAAACTGCGCCCACCCTCGGGAGGAAGCACCTCCGCCATCAGAAATCTATGCTGAGACGACACAAAGGTATACGGCAAAAAAAAAAAAAAGTACTCACTTCGACGTTCTTTAAAATTGAAAATCAAAAAATGAAAAGTACCCACAATGACCGACGGAAAGCGGGGTATATAAATGGTGGCAAATTCATGCGAAGGAGTGCCGTGCAGATGTCAAAAGCGGAACGGAAACAGATCCGTTACCAGGGAAAGGTGTTTGTGATATATAAAGTGATTAACCAGGTTATGTGCAGTAGGCATAAAGATTATTGCGTTTTTATAAAAATGAATGCGACTTATGCGTTTATAAATGTAACGCGATAGAGGAGTCCATCTCTTCCGGAACGATATATGAGACACATGGGCGCTGCATTCAAAGCCTTTAATTGTCTTTCTCCTGCTCTCGGAGGGTGACAGACTCCATACACCACACAAGCTGAGGGTGTCCTTTCCAGTCCTCTGAAGGTGGAGACGCTGGGTGCAGAGCTGAGGTTCCTCAGAAGTGGGGTAGGAGCCTTTGGCAGAGCCCTGCTGGTACACACTCGCCCACAGAAGCCAGGCAGGAGTGGTCCACCCGGAAGGCTGGGGTTGCCAAGGACCTTGGAGCCCAGCTAGCAGCCCACCTGCCCAAACACCGGGGCACGGAAGACTTCATCAGCCTCCATGGCCGAGGAGGCTTAGCCCTTATGGTTTCACTGTTGGGGCCAGATATGCAACACCAGGCCCTTGTCTTTAGGTAGGGAGGTAGTCCCCTTGCCAAACAAAGTGGCTATGAAATCTTCAAATCTCCAGAAGGCAAATGCAATTCAGGGATATTGATGATCAGCACATGGCTGTGGTTTTAAATCTTTTTTTTTTTGTTTTTTTTGTTTTTTGTTTTTTGAGACAGGGTTTCTCTGTGTAGCCTTGGCTGTCCTGGACTCACTCTGTAGACCAGGCTGGCCTCGAACTCACAGCGATCCGCTTGCCTCTGCCTCCCGAGTGCTGGGATTAAAGGCGTGCGCCACCACCGCCCGGCTCCATCTTCAGATCCATCTTCTTACAGATAAGCGATACAGAGCCGGGCATGGTGGTGCACGCCTTTAATCTCAGCACTCCGGAGGCAGAGGCAGGAGGATTGCTGTGAGTTCGAGGACAGCCTGGTGTACAATGTAAGTCCAGGACAGCCAAGGTTACACAGAGAAACCTTGTCTTGGAAAAGAAAGAGAGAGAGAGAGAGAGAGAGAGAGAGAGAGAGAGAGAGAGAGAAAGAGAAAATATGTAGAAGTCTAATTCTAGCCTCACGTGGGTGTGCACACCTGTGATGCCAGCACTTGGGCGGTGGAGGCAGGAGGATCACGCGTTTGAGGCTAGCCTGAGCTGGGCAGCAAAAAAATGCTTCCTCAGAAACAAACAAACAAAATTAGAAGCTGAGGAATTAGTCGGCTCAGGCAGCAAAGTGCTTGCTGTGCAAGCGTGAGTATCTGAGTTAGATCCTCAATGCCCAGGGGATGAAGGCAGGCAGAGTGGAGGCGCAAGCCTGTAAGCGCAGCAGTGGGGAGGCGGGGGGCCGGAGGATCCTTGGAGCTCACTGGGCAGCCAGTCTACCTGAAGCAGCTCAGCCAGATACCCAGACTCGAAACCGAAGGGGGAGAGCAGTACAGGACTAGTGTCGACCTCCGGCCTCCACACACGTGAGCGCACACACACAGGCACAGACGCAAAAGTTACATACTCTTTTTGAAAATTGGTGGCGCACGCCTTTAATCCCAGCACTCGGGAGGCGGAGGCAGAGGCAGGCGGATCGCTGTGAGTCCGAGGCCAGCCTGGTCTACAAAGTGAGTCCAGGACAGTCAAGGCTACACAGAGAAACCCTGTCTCGAAAAACCAAAATAAATAAATAAATAAATAAATAAATAAATAAATAAATTTATGTTGTTTTATTTTGGGTAATCCTTGAGATTGAATCCAGAGTCACTGGCTAACTAGGCAAGAGATCTGCCACTGAGGTACACCCACCGTCACTTCCCGCACCGACCCATTCTGTAGATCTTTAAGTATTTGAAGCTCTGCCTGGTTCCCCACCCCTTCTTTTTTTTTTTTTTTAAATATTTATTTATTATGTATACATTGTTTTGCCTACATGTACCCCTGCATGCCAGAAGAGGGCGCCAGATCTCATTATAGATGGTTATGAGCCACCATGTGGTTGCTGGGAATTGAACTCAGGACCTCAGGAAGAGCAGGTGGCGCCCTTAACCTCTGAGCCATCTCTCCAGCCCCCCCCCCCCCGCCCCTTCTTAGTGGCTGCTGAGCTGAGACACCACTTTCCCCTGTGCTAAAACTGACCCCTCATCTGCGTACTCCACAGAGATGCTTTGGTCTCCTTACATCTGAGCAGCCCCGTGCTCTTTCTCTTCTTGCTAGCACTGCCCACTTACCTTCCCCCCTCAGCTGTGGGAAGCAGAACTCACCCACCCACCTCCGCCCCAGCCCCTCAGACCTGCCCCTTGAGACATGAACGTTTCCTTTGCAGACAACGCTTCTGACTCTGTCCTCCCCTTCCCGGATCCAGGGGCCCCGACTCACCCCTAGCTGTGCTGTGGCAGCATCGCCGCTGCTCAAATCCTGCCCAGGAGGAACCTGTTGGTACCTAAAACCCATCACTGAGCTTCGGAGGGGACCCAGGACAACAAGAAAGACCCTGGCATGATGGTGAATGGGCCATAGCTGACCTGGCTACTCTAACAAGCACCTAGCTGGTTAGCATAGGCTACTTTTCGAGTTGTCTGTGATGGCATTTTTTTCAGAGACAAATAGATAATGAGGGGGCTGACCTAATCAATGGAGAGTCTCATATTGGGTTTATAACCCGACAGCGTCATTGAGAGGTGATGAAAGGGAGAAGTGGGGGTGCAGCTGTTGGAAGCAGGCTACTACTGTGTGTGTGTGTGTGTGTGTGTGTGTGTGTGTGTGTGTCTACCTATGTGTGCTGGCATGCTCACTCATTCATGTATCTACAAAGGCCCACGTTGACATTCAGTGCCTTCCCTTATGGGCTCATCATCTGTGTTAGTTCCGTTCTTGTTACTATAACAAACACCACGACCAAAAGCAACACATGAAAGAAATGGTTTATTCTGGCTTATGATGCCAGAGGGATAAGTGTCCATCACGGCGGGGAGGCGTGGCTGAAAGCCACAGGCATGGCCATGGCAGAAGCAGGAAGCTGAGAACCCGTCTTCAACCAAAAGCAGGAAGCGGGAGAGGGAACAAACTTGCACGTAGGTGAGTGAAGCCTCTTTACTCTCAGAGCCCGCCTCCAGTGATGCACTTCCTCCAGGGAGGCCACGCCTCCTTCACCTTCTCACACAGTACCATCAGCTGTGGACCAAGGGTTCAAATGCTCAACGCTAGAGGGGGCGTTTTCTCAATTGAACCACTACACCAACCTCAGGTTGATATTGCCCTGTGAGTGTGTGCGTGGCGTGTGTGTGTGTGTGTGTGTGTGTGTGTGTGTGTTATGTATGTAGTATGTATATGCCCTATTTGTGGGGGCTCATATGTGTCTGGTGGCCTAAAGTTAACGCCCAGTGTCTTCCTCACTCTCTTCCTTACATTAGTTCTACCTTATATATTGAAGTAGAGTCTCTCACTGAATCTAGAGCTCAAAGGCTTCGGCCAGTCTAGCTAGCCAGCTTGCCCGAGGCACTGTCTGTCTCTACCTCATGGGTGCTGGAATTAAAGGTGGCCACTAAGGCCGGACGTGGTGGCGCACGCCTTTAGTCCCAGCACTCGGGAGGCAGAGGCAGGTGGAAAGCTGTGAGTTCGAGGCCACCCTGGTCTATAAAGTGAGACCAGGACAGCCAAGGCTACACAGAGAGACCCTGTCTCAAACAAACAAACAAACAAACGAAAGGCAGCCACTGTGTCTACCAGGCTTTTATGCAGGTTCTGGGATTTGAATTCCAGTCTTCAATTTACAGAACAGGTGTTTTATCCACCTCTTTCCACCTTATGCTTTGAGCCTCAAGGTCTCTAGCTTAACCCGGAGACCGCGTGCCCCTGTGTGCTACCTGTTTCCCGTCCCCTGTCCGTGCTGAGGTCAAAGACATACAGATCACCTGGAGTTCCATGGAGGCCAGGGATTTGAACTCAGGTCCTCAGGCTTGAACAACAAGGACTTCATCCACTGAGCCATCTCCCAGGACCCCTGGAGTATACGCTTAGGGGATGTATCTTGCTATGGCTCCTGCCTGCATCCCTCACTTCCTGTCAGCTATGGAAAAACTCCTCCATGAAGCATCCTCACCGCTGTGATGGCGGTCTGTCTAATAACCCGTGGGGCCAACCGAGCATGGGGTTGAGTCCTCTGAATCCTGAGACAAACACATTCTTCCTCTTCTTCTTTTCATTTGTCAGTATCAGGCAACTACCTCAAGGCGGCGGTAGGTCCTCTGGGATGCTGACCTCAGCCAAGGAGGAGTTAGCTGCCCCACAATTTGTTTAGGGAAAGAGAAACTGACGAGACCCCCCCAAACATCGAGGCTGGGTTCCCCTAGAATCTTTTTTTAAAATTATTTTTGTTTTTTAAAAAAATAATTTATTTTATTTATGCTTTGGCATGAGGGGTGTCAGATCCTTTGGTACTGGAGTTACAGACAGTTGTGAGCTGCCATGTGGGTGCTGGGAATTGGACCAGGGTGCTTTGAAAAAGCAGACGGTGCTCTTAACCACTGAGCCATCTCTCCAGCCAGCTCCCTGCCCCCCAAATCTTAAGACCAAAGACAGTTGAGGGCCCTTGAGGAGAGGGCTCTGGATGGAAGTGAGAGCCAGGTCAAGACCTTGCAATTGGTGGCTGGAAGCTGTCAGCCTACAAAGCCAGTCACTGCATGCCGGTGAGGGTATGACCCAGGGCCTCTGGATGCCACTGGGAGCCCCAGTAACAGATATTCCCAGTAGCCCCCGGGGGGACCTAAAGATTTAAACAGAATACAACATGTCCCCATGTCCGGGCAGGGAATTCCATAGGGACCCACAAAAAAAACCCCACTCCCACAATAGCCCCCCCCAACCCCTACCCCCACCCCCACCCCCCAAGGAGGACAGAGGTGGCTTCTCAGGCTGTAGGAAGTATTCTGGAGGACCGCACTGAAAACGCAGTCACACACCCCAGCATTTATTTGAAACAGAACATTAATTCTGACTGTCATTAGAGTCCATTTCAATTTTGTAATAACATAAAAAGTTAAGAGTCTAATTTATTCATACAAATCTTGTTAGCATCCAATTTCCACATAATGTAACATATCTCTTAAAAAGCTGACAAAGCAGGAGAAATTAAAAAACAGTTTAAAAAAAAAAAAGAGCGAGAGATTCAAGGGTTCTTCTCACTGCCTTGGAGGCAAAGGTGAGGCGGGGGAAGACAGAGCCAGAGCGGTTTGGAGAAAGAGCTAGAAGCTTGGAGGAGCAGGCTAATTCCTGACTCTTAATATGGCCCGGGCTGCCCCCCCCCCCCCCCCCCCGCCCGCTACCCTCCACAGGGCTCCCACAGCTGTGCCAGGGGCAAGTCTCCCCCACCTGTGCGCACCACAGACAGCCCCCTTCAGCCAACACATCTGGGGAGCCAGTGACTCCTCTTAACCACACAGCCGCAGTGTTTGGGTTGGACAGAGAAGTTGCCACCCTGTAATTTACCCCGTACACGGGTTTTAATTGTACATTAATCTTGCTTGCACGCCACTCCCCATGCTAGATTCTGTACTGGCAGCAGTTTGGAGTCACCAAAGATAGCTGATGAGTGTAATTGCACGCTGCCCCCTCCCCCGCACCCCCCAGCCTGGCTCTTCCAGGATTACCTGCTGCTGGCTGCTGGGGGCTTGGAGAGAAGGGGGGGGAGGGGGAGGGGGGAGGGGGAGGGGGGAGGGGGAGGGAGAGGGGGAGAGAGAGAGCTCGTGAGAGGGAGGGGGAGGGGAGGGGAGGGGAAGGGGGAGGGAGAGGGAGAGGGAGAGGGAGAGGGAGAGGGAGAGGGAGAGGGAGAGGGAGAGGGAGAGGGAGAGGGAGAGAGAGAGAGAGAGAGAGAGAGACTCCTGTCACCGCCAAGCCACCTTTCAGCACCATGTTTCACTGTTTCACAGCTGACATCAATTTCAGCAAAAAGGTCAGCGGCAACAAACAATCATCCTCCCTACCGTCGTCGTCAGCAGCCACGTGCTTTTGGGGTACCTTGTCATCCCTTCTCCAAACTCTCACAGGATAGGTGGGGGGGGGGGGAGGCAGTCTGGAAGAGCTTGCTCGGGGAGTGGGGGAGGAGAGCAACCCCGCGAACCTGAGAAATCTAGCCGCACAGAGGTTCCAAGGTCACTTGGAGATTCAGGAAGGAGAAGTATAAATTACAAAGGCCTGGATGGCTGCCAGGGCCCCCAGGAAGCTACATTTAGCGTGTCATTCTCCCAGCAGCGGGGATGAAGCCTTAACTTAAGCTCTTCCCGAGGAATTTGAATGGAATTTGTTACAGGGCCGTTTGTGATTGAAATATCACCAATTGGCTTTTCATGACAACTCAGCAATTGATTGCAATGGCAGTGGGGGAGCTCTGTGTGTGTGTGTGTGTGTGTGTGTGTGTGTGTGTGTGTGTGTGCATGCACTCGCGCGTGTGTGCCTGTGTGTGTACAGAAAGGGGGGGGTTGTTGTTGTGTTCTTAGGCTGACCAAGGTGGCAGTAAGGGCTCCCCCACACAATATTTGTAAAAGCCCGATGAAGCCCCTAGGCCCATGATAAGCTGATACCATAACACAGACTTCAAAAAAGACACCTTGGCATTTGCCCAAGATCAGATTTCCCCTGCCAGAAGCCCAAGGGGGAGCTTTGTGCTGGTGGAGGCCTAGGGGCTCCCCAAACCCCTTCCAGCAGCCTCCTTCACTTAAGCTCAGGCAACTAGCACTGGGGTGGGTGGGGCTAGACACTCCAGAATGGAGGAGAAAGTAGAGGTAAGTGTGCACGGCCACACAGTCTCTGTGGGAAATATTAGCAGTGAGTCTCACCGGTAAAAGACAGGTTTGTTTTGTTTTTGTTGGTCAGTTGTTTTGTTGTTTGGTTATTTTATTTTATTTTATTTTATTTTTTATCATTTTTGTAATGATAAGGTCTCTCAACCTATTGTTGACTGGCCTGGAGCTTGCTATATAGACCAGGCTGGTCAAACCCTCACAGAGACCCGCCTGCCTCTGTCTCTGGAGTGTGGGATTAGCAGAGGGCAGTTTTGATCGTTTTTTTTTTTTTATTGTTACTGCTTTCTGGTGTGCCGAACAAAGCTTAGGAGAGCCTCGGTGGCGGGTGAGGCTCAGACAGTCTCAGGCAAGGAGAGAGAGTAACACCTGTGATCCATTACAGGGAAGCCCAGGAAATAAAAATGAAAGCAAAAGTGTATAACCGTGGGGCCAAAGATTTCTTTCACCTGCAGCCTCTGATATCTCTTTCTCTCCCTCCCTCTCTCTCTCTTTTTCTCTCCCTCCCTCTCTCTTCTCCCTCCCTTCCTTTCTTCCTTCCCTTCTTCTCCTTCTCCTCTTTCTTCTCCATGGTATCTCAAGACTCACATCAGACTAGCAATCCTCCTGCCTCAGCATCTCAAATGCTAGGATTTCAGGCTTGTGCCACCCCATCCCTGGTAACCTTTGATTTCTTTCAGGGAACCCTTGGAGATGGGAATCTGTTTCAGAGGGGCACATTTCACCCCCCCCCCCGGGAGACTGTGCTGTACCCCGCCCCCCCCCGCCACCCGCCCCCAGCTTCTGTGTGTGGCCTCAAGTGGTTATTGAAAGGAGACCATTTCCAAAGCAAACCCTTCAGAACATTGGATTCCCTCCTCCCCTCCCCCCCCAAGTTTGCCATGCGTCTGGAGGTGGCTTCTGGAGACAAAGGCTCCCGGCACACACAGCCCAGGATCTGGAGTGGCAAGACGTGAAACAGTATATGAACGATGAGGCCGAAGGCCCCAGATTGTGTGAGAGTCCAAAGCAGGGTCGATTCAGGTGGGTTTTTGATAAACACTTCAAACTCTCCATCCCTGAGAGAGGCAGAATGCTTGTCAGGCACACACATCTTTATGAGCTGTCCGCCTATAAAACTTGCAACGGGAGGGTCCGTGCTTAATGCTGGTCTGGCAGTAAATTGGCGCGTCGCGCTGGGTCGGCAGCATCAAATTAGCATCGACCCGTAAAAACGTTACTGAATGATTCCTCAAATCTGCCAAGTCTTCAAATCAATTTCGCAAAAAAAGTCAGGCTTTTTTTTTTAAACGTTGATAAACCTTTCATATTAGTTATCACAGTGGAGCATAAACCTCTCTAATCTGTCTTCCTACCAAAAAAAAAAAAAGGTGTTGTTTTTCCCAAACTGCTTTTAGCTTTTCCATCTTCACACACCCGCCTACACATCCCATAAACAATGTGTGTGTCACGGAGTCATTTGTTGTCCTATTTTAAAGTGGCTTGTACTTGGCTCACACCAACTGTGCCCTTTGACCCCAAACCCTGGAGAGAATTTCTCCCAGTACCAAGACAGAGTCCTCACTCTTTGCCTTGGAGATAAGCAATCCCAAGTTGGCTTCTTTTAGAAAACCTTCTAGAATTCTCTAAGGAATCTTATGCATTCATATCTCTCAGGCACCTCTTGTATCTCTTTGTCCCTGTGGACTTTGCACGGCGGATCTGGGGGGGGGGGGCGGCGGGTTGGACCAGTTCTGGTTAATCCGGGGGTGTGTGTGGCCTCACTCACTCTCTTGAGGGTCAGCACAGGTTTCCTACCTATAGCTGCCCCAGCTGGAATCCCTACCCCTCTTTGTCAAACCTTTAGACACCGTCTCACTCTGTGCTGGTGGCACCCCAGTTGTCCGTGGGGCGACTGCTCTTCCCTAAGGACAACAGAGACTCAAACACCAGCACATTCGTTGCAAGGACTCTGACGCAGGGCTCTCGTCGCCCTGGTGCAGAGCTTTCTGTCGGATAGGAAGGCAGTTGACCAGATGAGGCCAAAGGCAGAAGGCATTGTTATGGTCAAACGGTGGCAGGGATGGTTGAGGAGGTTCTGCCTGCACTCAGATGGAAAAGCACGTCAGCTACGGAAAGCTGGTGCTGGAAGCCGAGGAGCCCGGGGCTGACACAAAAAGGAAGGTGCTGCTTCTGTTTGTTTGTTTGTTTGTTTGTTTGTTTTGTGGTTGTTTGTTTTTGTTTTTCTCAACACAGGGTTCTCTGCGTAGCTTTGACTATCCTGGGACTCACTCCATAAAACAGGCGGCTTCAAATTCAGGAGATCCGCCTGCCTCTGCCTCCCAAGTGCTGGGATTACAGGCTGGGAGTGCAGCTTGGGACCAGGCAGTGAGACTTCTAGACACCCGGAAAGGGACCATAGCAGGTACCAGGATGAAAAAGAAGGCACCCAGGGAGACGCAGGCAACCACATTCTAGACACGTGCTCTACCACTGAGGCACCCACTGCTAGATTCAAGGGCAGGCAAACTACCTCCTACCTGTACCACTGGGCTATATTGCCAGCCTTTCTCTTTCCAGACAGGGTCTTGTTAAGTTCCCCGGGCTGGCTTTGAACTCACTCTGTAGCCCAAGAGGGCCATGAGCTTGTCATCTCCCTGCCTCAGCTTCTGGGATGGTTGGGATCACAGGCCCGTGTACCAGGCCTAACTAAGGGAGGGCATTCTTTAATGGCCGGTGCCTATAGCACAGGGTAAGCTTGGGTGGCTGGCTTTGGAGAGCCAAGGTCACTAGGGGAAGTAGATTCCCAGCACAGGATGCCCTCTAGTGACCAAGAACCAACCCGACTTTTGGAGTCCTTACCAGCACAGCTCAGTTTACTAACAAATACCTATTGAGTCAGGCGGGGTGGGAGGAATTAAGAGGACCAATAGCTCTCACCATGTGGCCTCCATCCATAGGGCGTTCATGGGGTGATGGCCTTGGATATGGGACCCAGCAGTGGATACAAGTCCCACGGGGCAGACTCAAGGTTCATGGTGCCTGTTACAGCTCCCACAGAGAAATGCCAATCAAGTCCATCTCCTGTCTGCTCCCATCTCCTGCCTTCTACAGGATCCAAGCTTCCTCCAGAAAGGAAACACACACACACACACACACACACACACACACACACACACACACACACACCTATAGGCATTTAAGAATCCTATCCTCTGGGGGTGGAAGTGAATTTTTTTAAGATTCGTTTGAAGAGTGTTTTCAGGTTCAAAATATCCTTGGCAAAAAAGAAACTATATTAGTCATCTGAGAAATCAAATTAAAACCCACAGTGTGATAGCTCGGCATAGTCACAGGATGGCTAAAATGACAAAAGCCAGCCACGCACGGTGCTGGGAAGGATGTGGCGCCACCAGAGCCCTCACACGTAACTGTTCAGGTATAGCTAACTAAGGCAGCACAACACCCCCATTCCCACATACTCGCACAGGGTCTCGCGTGGTGGTTTGGGGGGGCCTCGAGTTCATGACCCCTCTGACATCAGCTTCCTGAGGTGGGGGTGGGGAGCAGATTACAGGCAGCATGCATATCCATGCCTGGGTGAACAGCCACTTTATAAACCTGCCCGCAGTTCCTATAAAAGATGTGCTCCCCTTAACCTGGAAACTCCAAGTCCACGTTTCTCAGAACTGTTGATAGGTACCCAAGAAACGCATGCAAACGTGTCTGCAGCGTGGTGCGCGATGGCCCAAATCTCTCAACAACCTAAACGTCAATCAACAGGCGAGTGGGTGAATGAACAAGCAAGCCCACACTGCGGAATGGTAGCTGTCAGTTTTGTTGTTGTTGTTGTTGTTGTTTGTGGGGTTTTTTGTTTTGTTTTGTTTTTGTTTTTGTTTTTTGGTCATAACAAAACAGATGAGATGATCAATTTGTAACAAGAAAAAGGGATTTTAGCTCACGGCTCTAGAGTTTCTGCTACACGATCAGGCGGCCCCCACTGCTTTGGGACTTGGGTAAAGGCGCCAAATGACCACGCAGGGAATCAGGTAGCAGCATTGGAAAGATGACAAGAATGCTCCCACAATAACTTTCCGGACACGCTGACCCATAATACTTCCAAATCAGAGCGCCCCAGGAACAAAGCCTTCCACACATGGGCCTCTGGTGGATGCTCTGTAAACTATGGTGGGGACCCCGGAGAGTCATCAGGACGGAAAACCAACAGTGACACACAACGTGGATGAAGCACTCAAGCACGCAGTGCTGGTCCAGCCGTGCTCGCGCAGAGGCTACGGCGGCGCCACATCTGTCAAGCTTAAAAGCAGGAAAGACAAACCTGTGCCGTGTGGCGCAGGAGAAGAGAGCAGGCTCGGTCCAAAGGGACCTCTGAGGTATGCGTTCCCAGTGTCCTGATCGCTGGCCCTGGTGCTGGCACCACAGGCCCACACAGCTCACGCACAGTTGCTGCATTGCTCACATATGACCCTCTCGCGTTTGTGTTTGCCTGCTCTCACTGGAATGAAGGGCTTTGAAGTGCAGTTGTGAAACATGTCGCTAGGCCGTCGGAAGCTGTTTTAAGAATATTTGGGGCTGGAGAGATGGTTCAGCCGTGGAGAGTGCTTGCTGATCTTCTGGAAGACCCAGGTTTGGTTCCCAGCCCCACACAGGCAGCTCACAACTGCTTCTAATGCCAGCTCCAGGGAATCTGATGATCTTTAGGTTTCCTGGGGCATCTGTGCACACACACACACACACACACACACACACACACACACACACACAAGCATGCACACACACACAGGCATGCATACACAAGGCATCCGTGCACACATGGTATACTACACGTGCGCGCACATGTGCACACACACACACACACACAGGCATGCCCACACAAGCATGCGCACGCTCATGTAAATACAAATGATTCCTTTAGAAGAAAGACTTGAGAGGCTGGAGAGATGGCTCAAAGGTTAAGAGCACTGCCTGCTCTTCCAAAGGTCCTGACTTCAATTCCCAGGAAGCACAGGGCGGCTCACAACCATCGGCACCAGGATCCGATTCCCTCTTCTGGAGTGCATGAAGACAGAGCACTCATATACAATAAATAGGTGGATAAAAGAAGGGATTTGAGGTGACACTGGCAGAGGAGCCACCTGCCTCAACTCGAGTCTTTTTCAAATCATCACTTTAGATCCCTGACCAACACGGTTTGGCTAAGACACCAAACACAAAGGACAGTGCAACAACAGTTCCCACAGCCGCGGTCCTGTCACCTGCCGAAAGCTTTAGGAGGTAGGGGCTGATGGAGGGTCTCATTTTATAGATGAAGAAACCAAATCCTAGCCCCCTAAACACACACACACACACACACACACACACACACACACACACACACACACACGACCAAGGGACAGAGCAGAGGTTCAAACCAGACGGTGTGACTCTGGGTACCAGCTTCAGTCACGACCCCGAGGTGGGCCCCCTGGGGTCGAGTCAGGGGTGTGTGTGGTTGGCATGGCTGTCAGATGACATTTTAATTCATGGAAGAGGAAACGGAGAAGAATCAAATAACACAGAGAGGGTGCCGTCGCCGGAATGAATGGACATGAAATTAGATTTGCAGATGAAGCCAAACCTCACGAGGCCCCAAGTCTAAGCACAAAACAGCAATACGGACCCCCGCCCCCAAAGCAGGAGAAACCTCAATTACAATGCACACCAAGGCGGTAGTGACCTTCCAGAGAGAAAGGCACGGTGAATGGCTGCCATGAGGGACGATGGCGGAGGTGGCCTGACCGTGGACAGCAGGCAGCCTCCGCTGAAAGGATTTAAAGACAACGGGAAGACCAGGAGGGTACTGTCACCAGAAAATGGGATCCACACTCGACCCGGGGGTATGTGCCGCAAGAAAGGTAGGAAAGTAATTCCTAGAAGAGAGGGCCTCCCAGGAGTGGGCAGACGTGTCCAGAGAAACCCAGAATGCTGGTGGCTCCAGCAAGCCCGAGGCTGACCGTGTCCCCGACTGTCTCAAGCAGTGTGGCCACCGGCCCGGATGCCACACGTCAATCAAACTCAACTAGGGTCGTCAATGTCTGCTCTGAACACTGGCTCACACATGCTTGAATAGCTCCAATGATATACGCCCATTGACCGGTGGAATAGACAGACTTCATAGCGAGCTGGGCTCACCCAGTGCAAATAGGCGGTCTGGGCACTCAGCCAGTGTAGACAGGGCACTTGCTGTGTACACAGCATCACCCTGTGTAGAAAGACTACCTTCTTCGTACACTGGTTTCCAACAGTGTAGAACAGATTGCACTGCCCATCTGGCTTAACTACCCAAGCCCTGGGAGGCCAAGGCTGGACAGTTCAGGCTGAGTTCTTAAGGGAAGCCCGGGCCTGGGCAGAGCCTAGTCCCAGAGCAAGCCTCTACTGAAACTAGAGAGCTTGAACTCTCTGAGCTATGTTCAAAGGCCCTGGAGAATGGGGCATAGACTAAATGGAAGGTTCCAGTGCTAACTCCCAAGGCCCAATCAGAGTACACAGACCCACACACTGGCTCCACAAGGTAGACAGACTGTTTATATCAAACACTACTTCAGCCAGTGTAGACAGACTACACGCATTAGGCACTGGCTCAGCTAGTGTAGACACACTGTGCCGCACACTGGCCCCACCAGGACAGACAGACTGAAAGCTTAGGTCTCCAGGCCAGATAGCCAGCAATCACTGCGTGCCTCCTCCAGCCAGGCTCTTCACGGCCCGACACAGCAGGAAGGACCAACATTCTCCCCGGCTCTGTGGCCTGAGTACATCGGATCGGCCCAGCATCCCAAGCTTGGTATGAGACCCCATACATAGGGCCTCCTCGGTCAGTACTTGCTGGGTACTGAGATGTTCCCGTCAGGAAGTGTCTCCTTCCCTTACCCCGCCCGTAATACAAGAAGCAACCCCTGGCCCCGCCACCTGCCCCCCTCACCCCCCAGCAAGGCTAGAGGAAGGTCTCAGTGCTCACAGGACTGAGCAGATGAATCTTGTCCAGACAGATGAGTCAGCCCCCAACCCCCCCCCAAAAAGAGACAGCTTCAAAGATGAGTATGAGTTGTCCATAAAGCATGAGTCAATCTGTGCCTGGGGTACAGAATGCTGGAAGAGGGGTTCTGCCGTTGTCACCTCCCCACCTGATGGCTAGATGGCTATCTGGGCGTGCCCACTGGTCCATGGGTAGTTAGCAGTCCTGGCAGAAGAAGGCCAGGCCAGCCTGAAGGCAAAGCCTGAGCAAGCTGCAGGCAGCCACTGGGGGGGACTCACTACCGGAGGGAGCACGGAGAACAGCCCGCCCCTCAGGCAAAGAAACCCAAGCTAGGCCAGGGTTACAAGCATAAAACTGTACCACCCGGAACCTCTCCTTGCCTGGCATCGCTCTCTTCCCCAAGGCTGGCCAGGCTCGGAGGCAGCTGGCTCTGGCCCAGGCAGAGTGAGGACAAGGTGACAGCGACCTGGGCTGTTGCCTGCTGCTCAGCAGCCACTCAGCTCAGGGCCGGCAGCCAAACAGCATGGGCACAACCAGGAAGTAGGGTGACTCACAGGCCTGCCCACCCACCCCCTCCCCCCCCCCAGCTCTGAAAGATGATGACAGGAGCCTGAGGGACAGGGATGCTATCTGTGGGGGAAACCGCCCCCCCCCCCCCCCCCCGCACCTGAGCTGCACACAGCCTGAGGAAATTCAGACATCAGAGAGGATGAGGGAACTCTGAGCCTTGGGCACGGCCTCTCAAAGGGGTTGGAAGTCGGTTCGGTTTGGTAGGAGGGAAAGAAGAGTGGGACACATGTCAGAGTGTTCTTTCTTGGGAGGACACCAGCCAACCTCCAAGGTTAGGTCGCCTATGTGACAGGTGAAAAGAGTGGGGGACTAGGAAGCTAAGTAAAGAAGCCACGGGTGGGGGCAGCAGGCTGGGGGCAACCAACTCCAGTAGAGGGTGGGCATCGGAGGCCAGCAAGCGGCCAGCACACAGGACAGAACAGGCTGGTGGCTGAGGCCTTGCTCCACTTCCCCTGGGGGAAGGAGCCATTGCTCTGCCTGGTTCTCACCGAGGAGCTCTGGCAAGGCTGCTACTCACTCAGTGCCCACTATGTGCTGTCGGTTTGTTTGTTTGTTTGTTTGTTTGTTGTTTGTTTTTAATGCCCACAGAAAGAAAGGCGGTGCAAGTGCTCTGGCTTCGAGGACTTGTGCCCATTAGGGTTTTCTTTTGTCTCTTTGTGTGTCGGTTTTAAAACTTCGACACCAGCGATAGGAGTCATTTCGGAAGAGGAAATCTTAGCTGAGAAGTGCCTCCATCAGACTGGCCCGGGGGCACGGCTGCGGGAGCATCTTCTTGATGAACGATTGAGGTGGCAGGGTCCAGGGGCAGGTAGTATATTTCTTATACCTGGGAGGTAGAAGAAAAGTAGCTGACCTTGAGCCAAGAGTGGGATCCTTTGCTTGGGTTCCTGCCCCGACTTCCCTCTGTGATGGACTGCGATGTGGAAATACAAGCAACTCTTTGAGTTGCTTTTAGTCTTGGTGAGGTTTTTTTTTTAGTTGTTTGGTTAGGTTTTTGTTTTTTTGTTTTGTTTTGTTTTGTTTTTTTGAGACAGGAGTTCTCTGTGTATCCCTGGATGTCCTGGAACTTGATCTGTAGACCAGGCTGCAGACTCTGAACTCGGAGATCCACCGGCCTCTGTCTTCCCAGTCCTGGGATTAAAAGCATGTGCTACCACCACCTGGCGGTCTCATCTCAACTGCCACACCCCTCCCCCCCTATTTCCCAGCAGTGCACAGAGGTCTCCTCACAGCTGGTGGCCAGAACTTTCTCACATGCCCCTTCCTCGGGGACCACTGTGCGGGCTACTGGCCATACCTGCCTGGGTTTTTCTTCCCTGCTGTCATCCCTTCCAACTCACCTGGAACCATCTCGCCCGCTCCCTCAGATCCCAGCAGAACAGGCATCCCCTCAGCCTTCCCACTCCCAGTCAGCTCACTCTCTCGCAGGGCTCGTAACAACCTAGATATTCATGTTGGTGGTGGTGGTGGTGGGGTGTCACAACTTGCTTAGCACACAAGGGTTTCCATTGCTGTAAGGAGGCAACCTGTGTAGGCACTGGTTTTTAATTCTATTTTGTTTGGGGTTCCTTAGGCCTCTTTCAACCCCGACCCTAGGTAGGAGAGACAGAAGGTTAGCAGAGAGTGGGGACATAGACCTCTTCAGACTTAGTTGTAGATGCTTAGGGTTGTCGGTTTCTTTGGGAAAATACCAGTTTTGGTCATCAGGATACGTAGCAGTCCAGAAATAGGGAAGGGCAAACGCAGCAGGGCGGAACAAGCAGCCTTCTCCCTCCTCTGTCCATCTCCTTGAAACCCTTGATACGTACCCCATTTCCCTTTCCCTCTGGGCTCCCATATTTATACCCTCTCTGAGTCCTCAGGATTAAAATAACTGCAGCAGCCGGGCGTGGTGGCGCACGCCTTTAATCCCAGCACTCGGGAGGCAGAGGTAGGCGGATCGTTGTGAGTTCGAGGCCAGCCTGGTCTACAAAGTGAGTCCAGGACGGCCAAGGCTACACAGAGAGACCCTGTCTCAAAAAAAATAAAATAAAATAAAATAAAATAACTGCATCTGGCAAAGACCACGCCCCTCTCTGAGCCTCACAAAGCCAAATGGTTTGCTGCCTGTGGACAGTCTGAATGAGCCACCATATCCCATACCTGGGATTAAAACAAAACCACGTTTATATAACATAACTGGGGTTTTAAAGGCACCCAAACCTGGGCATCCCTTTCCTGTCGTCCTCAAGCCGAGACTCCCATGGACACCGGGCGTCTCTAGCAATGCCTTTTCCTGGCACAGAACGGAGCGATGAATGAGTGACAGAAAAGTCTCTGTCCCACAAGAGCAGGGACTGCGCCCCATTTGTTCACCTTGTCTTCAGGGGCTGCACTGTGACAGACACATCCAATACATACTCAATAAGCAACTCCCTGGTGGCAGAATGAAGGTGAATGGCAAGAGGGCCAGCCCTGGGAGTGAGAGAGTCATTTGACTCCAAATTTCAATGATGACAATTGTAGTTTGGTTCAAATAAACGTCCACTCACTACAGCCAGCCTGCCTCCCCCAACCACGCATCCCCAGAGCACCAGCTCCCCAGAAGTAGGGTCTTCTGGGCGGGGAATCAGTCTTCTGGTGTGCAGGTGTACATGCAGGCAAGAACAATGTATACATAATCAATAAATAAATCTTTTTTAAAAAATGAATATCCAATCATGTTAAAAATTAAAAAAAAAAAAAAAAAAAAAGAATGCAAGACCCAGAGCCGGGCGTGGTGGCGCAAGCCTATAATCCCAGCACTCAAGAAGCAGAGGCAGGCGGATCTCTGTGAGTTCGAGGCCAGCCTGGTCTACAAAGCGAGTCCAGGACAGCCAAGGCTACACAGAGAAACCCTGTCTCGAAAAACCAAAAAATAAATAAATAAATAAAAGGAACGCAAGACCCAGCCGAGCATGGTGGCGCACACTTTTAATCCCAGCAGACTGCTATGAGTTCGAGGCCAGCCTGGTCTACAAAGCGAGTCCAGGACAGCCAAGGCTACACAGAGAAACTGTCTCCAAAACCCAAAAACAACAACAACAACAACAAAAAAAGCAAGACCCAGCCTGATTTCCTGAGAGGGTAGGACCAGGGCTGCTTCCGGCTCTTGGCCCACTACGACACAGCCTTCCCTCCTCGCCCCCCACCCCCACCCCCAGCCCGCCCCGTTCCACAGCTCTTTTGAATTCCTAACCACGCACCACCACCAAGTCCCGTTGCTTCTGTCTACAACACCAGATCACAAGCGGCAGGTAGTTTTGCGGAGGGTAAAAAGTCACAGCCTCACACTGCCGGTCTGCAAGTCCACATCCTCTGCCACAGTGATTTACTGACGTTATAGCCATCAAGAAGCGAGCTGATGTCCTCAGTCTCATCTGCCACCTGAGCTCAGGCAGTGGGGCCCCAGGTTACCTGAGCCAGCGAGCCTCCTCTGTGTGGGGGCAGCTTTTTCTTCGGGAGGAAAAGAGACACAGCTGCTTTCAAGGCCAGACAAATCTAGTAAAGCAACTCCAAGCGCAGAGCACCCAGGAGCCTCTGGCCTTCGCAGCGTCACACGGAGGCTACCCACCTCCGAGAAAAGGTCCCAACGCTGATGCCGCAAATACACACAGGCAGCATCTTCACTCATCTGTTTTATTTCCGGCCGTCCCTCTGCAGGCCGTCTTGACCTCCCCAGGGCCAGCATTACATAAACCTCCTTTCAGAACACGCGTTACCTTCTGACTAACACAGAGGCTGGGCAGTTGTTCCCCTATGCTTACCGCCTGGAGTTTGTTCTGTGGTAGCTGCCATGCATGGCAAATCAGAGAGGTGTGGGCGCTGAACCCGGATATCAGACTCCAGGTCGGCAGGCAGCGGTGGGAGGCAGGAGGCAGGAGAGTCAGCTGGCGACCACACCTTCCCCTGTCTGGCCCCATCAGCACTCCAGTGGCCACAGCTGCTGTCTCCCACCGGAGTATACACCGGCAAACCAGCAATCACAGCTCTGAGCCCCAACCTCTCTCTTCCACCAGCAAAACCACAGAAAGCAGTGAGTGGCAGGCACAAACTCAGTAAAGTACAGGGAAGCAGCCAGCCCCATATTTCCAGAGACGTCTGACCTTCACCCTTATAAGGGAACGGAGAGTAAAATCCTGATATAACCTGCCAAGCATACTCATGTGCCCCCCCACACGCACACACACCAAACGGCGGGGCACGGGGTGTGGAGGGGCCGTTCGTGTTAACTGAACTTTCCAAGACTTATTAGCTTACATAAACAGAGATTTGAATAAATGTTTAAAAAATGAAATTCCCTCGATACTCTGTAATCAGTAAATGTTCATTACGGAAACACAGCAAATACGCATAAAATTTCCCAGGTGATATTCCAGCCACGAGATTGGAATAAGGCATCTCAAACAGCAAGCTGACTTACAAAACGTCCTGGGCCAAACAAGCCAGCTACCCCTCTCCCAGGCTGGAGCCAGAGAAAAATAGATCTCATTTGCCCGCTCAGGGAATTTATAAACCAGCACCCCCACACCCCCACCCTCACCCCTGCAGCTGATTGATGCATCTCTATAAATAATTAATCCTTGACCTTGCTTTGAGAAAGCCTTGACTTTTTAAATTTGGGGTCTTTATTTTTTTTTTTAAACCTTCAAAACACAAATCAATACCCAGGGAACATAATTCACTCTCACAAAGTCTGATTCCGGGTAAATAAATAAGTAAATTGTACCGTTCATGTGCCCCATGGGGACTCCACCAAACGATGGGATAGGGTCAGACTTTGAGGGTTTTTTTTTTCCTGTGTTCAAATGCTATTGGATTATCGATCAGCCCATCTTGACTCAGTCTTTTCAGGGTTTGAGTGGCACCTCTCCTGTGTGTCACTTCGTGGAGGCCAGTCTTCTGAAGTCTGCAGAACGCGTTTCCCCTCTCCTCAAGAGGCCCCCAGACCCTGCCTGCCTGGAGACGGGATGCAAGGCTTGAATAAAAGAGAACACCCCGTAGGGCATGGTGGTGCACACTCAACTTGGAGGCTTGAGGTCGTGAGTTCCAGGCCAGCTTGGGCTACCCGGTGAGATCCTGTCTACAAGGGGAAAGAGGCTCTTCCATGAACACCACCTCCTCTCGGTCATTTTGTTTTTTCCTCCAGCAATGCTTTGGGGACAGTGGCTGGATCAGGAGATGCTGAGGTGGTAGGAAACTTTTAAGGAGAGTTATGGGAGGCAGAGGTTGCTCTGCGGGAGGGCGGGACTTAAGACAAGGCTCTCCAGCCACCTGTAAAAGGTCAAGGTAAACCCAAAGAAAGCTAACTTTGTGGAGGAAGCTCACGCCTGTGAGCGTGGAGGAAGGCGGGGAAAGAGTTAATCTGCCTTTGCCCGTTTACCCACCATTGCCCACCAACTGAGGACCCCACATGTCCTTCCGTAGATACAGAGAGCCTCAGAAGCCTGTTCCCCCTTGGAGCCAATCACGCTTAGGGTCCTGCTGGGAGGCGGCTCAGACTCAGGTGACACCGGTGAAATGTCGGAAATGGCTGCAGGACAGAATGTTCCAAGATCAGACCTGTATGCCAGCAACCTAGGGCACAGTCCCCAGACTGTCCCAGCTCCAGGTGAGGGCCGTAATGGCCCAGATTCAAGATGTACAACTAAAGTTAGGGTTTGGAGTCCTGCGCGGGGGAAATAGAGAGAGGTCACTTCTTGCCCAAGCGCCACCTCTGGCCCTACCCAAACCCCAAGACGCGCACCGTCGCCTAGCCAGGCCGGCCTTCCAGGAGGCCAGAGCTTGGGTGCCGGCAAAGCACTGGGCAGCTGGAGTTGCAGCCGCTGCTAGAGCTGGGCTCAGTCCCACCGCAAAGCGGATCAGCTCACCGCTGCTCCCTACCCCCAGCCGCTGGAGGCTCAGACTCCCGCACTCGGGGACACACGCATGCACACACCTCCCGGCGATCACTGACGCACGCACATTCGCCAGGAGCACAAAAACAGGCCGGGGCCCTAGAGAGTTGCGGGATGGAGATGCGCGCGTTGAGCTCGGGAATACCTTACGCCTCCTGGTAGGGAGCCAAAGTCGCCTGTAACTTCCCCCTTCTGCTCTGTCCGACCTAACTGGCCCCTAAGTGCCAGCTCCAAGCCTCAGCTCTCTGGACGCTCCAGCCCGACCCTCAGGCGCTCGCTGCTTAGCGCCCAAAAGGTGCCTACCCGCACCCAAGCATCCAAGGCTAGGAGGAGGAGCGAAGGGTCCTCAGGGGAGAGTCCTAGGAGAAAGAGAGGCAGTTCTCAGGCGCGGAGAAAACCCGAGAATCCAAAGTCTAATTAAAGTTCCCGCTCACGGGGGCCGGTCCCCAAAGTACCGCCAGACCCAAGCACCGCACGCCTCACCGGCACCTGCAGCTTGGGATTCCTGATTGCGAGGTTTGCTCTCGGAGCGGCCCCGGGTTCACCATGGGGTTCCCGGGGACATCCCTTCGGGTGAGCAGCCAGCACAGAGAGAGAATGGGGGTCATGAGGGGCTCAGCCACTTACCTGGCACAGCCGGCGCTCTCCAGGCCACGGGTTCCTCGGGTTCCGCGCAGTTCTTGGCTGCCGGAGAATCTTCCTCCCGGGCGCTTGGGAAACAAGGGTCTCCACCCCGGTTTGGGCCGGGCCGCGTCTGTTTCTTAGAGTAGTCCTAGATGCCTGGAGCGGGGCGATCTGCTTGGAGTCAGCGGCCGGAGCGCGCAGAGGAGGTTGCGGCGGCGTGCTCCTATTGGGTCCTCCGCACCGGGTGCGTTCCCCCACCGTCTCTGCCGCCACCGCCCGGTCCTGTCTTCTCCCCGCGGTGCCACCGGATCCGGCTCACGCGCCGGGAAGGCTCCCAGCGAAGTGCGAGCGAAGCCTCCGGCGAGGCTGGAAATAGCGCCGCGCCCGCCCGGCGCCCCGCCCCCAGACCGGGCCCCGCCCCACGGTGAAAAGCAGCGGTCGCGGTGGCAGGGCAGAGACCGGGAGAAAAAAAAAAATCTCTTCCCCCCAATCTCTCAGCCCTCCCGGGAGCTCACGGGCGCCACGCCCACGCGTGCTCTGCGGCTCCCGCCGCCCCACTCACTGGCCGCGAGCTCCGAAGGAGCTGCCGCTGGGCGCGGTCGGGAGGCAGCGGGGGGTGGGGCGGTATAGGCGCGGGCGGGCGGGCTGCGCGGGGCTGGGGATCCCCGAGTGCTGGACTCTAGTCTGCCGCTTGGCTCCACTCTGCAGCTTCTTAGCTGCCACTGACCCAGTGAGTAACCCTCGCGCTGACCTGGGGGGGGAAAAGAAAAGGCGCCAGCAAGCAGGATCTTGTGCGCTAGACCCAGATATGATGGGGCGCGGGGCTTTGCAAAGGGATTGATGCGTAGAAAGATTCAGGTAGGTTCCCAGACTACAGTACTCGTGAAATTTGATCAAGGCCTTGTCTCTTCCCCCCACCCCCGCAAATTTCTGGGTCTATAGTTAACCACAACTGTCCAACGACCCGGATTCTTGCTTGAGAACTTCATCCTTAAGCGTCCGCCTGGCGCCAGCCTGAGAGCAACCCCTCTCCATCTATACCCAGAATAAAAAAGTCTGGAAGTCGCCGGTCCACAGCCCTATAGCACACGTGTAGAAAGGAGACTCGGGTCCATGGCTGTGGATTCAAAAATCTTATTTTTCCAGAGCCGGGGAGCCCCAACCTGCAGGGGGCAATCATCCCTCTGCTAGGAGGAAAAGGCTGGCTATGCCCTCATACTAACCATTCTTAGTCACGTCAGCCAGTCACTGTCTTGAAGGGACATACAGAATGAAATTAAACTAACAAAAATCGAAGGTGCATAGAAGCTTCCAGCAAAACAGAATGCAGGCCGCTGCCTCCCCCCTCCCTGTGTGGACTTGTTGGTTGGTTGGTTGGTTGGTTGGTTGGTTGGTTGGCTGACCCTATCTGACCCAAGTGGGTGATGAAGTTAGGGACTGACATGGACCTGTGGCCTTTGAGTGACCAAATAAGAGAGCTGCGGCCCTGGTAAGGTACAGAGCGCCTCCTGAGCACAGGGAGCCCCCTTCCCGCGTGATCTTGGCATCTCTTTCATGACCCCAGTTAAGCTCAGCGTATCCAACGGGTCATCATCAGGGCAGGCCAGATGACAAACAAGCAGATGTGGCCTTGCTCCCACTGTGTTTGTTTTGTTTCTGTTTTTGAGATAAGTTGTCTCTCTCGTGCGCGCGTGCGCGCAGGCTAGCCCAGGCTGGCCTCCAGCTTGGTGCGTAGCCCAGGCTGAGCAAGAACACACCATCTTCCTTTCGCAACCTCCAAGTGTTGGGGTACAGGCACGTAACCCCACACCCAGCTTCCTTTTATCCCATTTTATTTTATTTTATTTTATTTTATTTTATTTATTTGCAACAATGAAGTGTATGCTGTTGCTCTTAGCGTGCAAATGAGGTAAAAACTGAGGTATAGGATGCCACCAAGTTGTTACAGCCAACAAATCTGGGTGGCGGCGGCCGTCCTGGGATCGGTCGGGTATCCCAGTTTCAGAGTGGGATGGGTCTGTGCTGGGGTACCCTCTTTGGAGCTCAGGATGGTCTGAGGCTGTGCTGTGCTGTGCTGTGACCTAACCTCTGGCTGCACAGGTTACTCGTGGGAAGCACAAGCCTCTACGTAGTCAAGTTCAGTAGAATGAGATGGATGCAGGGGCCAGGAAGAGTGGGGCGGTGAGTGGACACTGCACCCCACATCCAAACACTGTCAGAGCAGAGTGGAAGAGATAGACACATCGGAGGGGGGTGGGCAGAAAGCTCCCCGTCTTCTAACCAGCCAGCCTAGGCTGCAGTGGCCCCCTCCACTTCCAACCTGTCACCCTCCCTCCCCCCACACACCCACCCAGAGTCCTGGCTAACGGTCCCACGGGACACTTGCCAGCCAGGTCCCAACCTGCAGCCAGGCCGGAGCTAACACAGGAATTTGGTCTCAGAAGCCTGATGGGCAAGTGAAACCTTCTCAGTTTTACACACACACACACACACACACACACACACACACACACACACACGTGTTTGCGCACACTGGCCAGCAGGGAGATAACGGGTACTTCTATCCCTAGTCCGCTCCCCAAAGCTGGGAGGACACTCTGCACGGCAAGTGCCTCCATAGAACAAGTTTACACCAGCTTTATTTCCCTAGAGCCAGTCCACACAGGCTTCCCTATGCCTGGTGAGCACCACGAGTCAGGCAGTTGCAGCTGCCCTGTAGTGCTGCGATCCTCCTGGGAAGGGTCGTTTTCCCATTAGCCTCTCCAACAGTACTTATTAGCACTTATTTGCATCTAATACTCAGACAGACACCAAGAGGAATCAACAATGCTGCATGCCTCTGACATATATTTTTGTGGGTGTTCCCCCCCTCCCCCACTCATACGTCCATCTTGTTTGCAGAGGCCCTTAGAGAAACTCCCTGAAGGAGGCCTGGGGCCCCTGGCAGGAACAAGCAATGAGTTTTCCTCTGGAGATTTGCTAAGGGCTGCAGTGCCCTTTTTTGAAAGTCAGGCTCAGCCTCTGCAGCAAGGGAGGTGGGGACAAGATGCACTGCAAAACCCAGGCGAGGAGCTCAGTGCACATTTGCGGGGTTTGATATGTGTGTCTCCACCGGAAGATTTGTGGCAAACACATCTCTTTGCATCTCAACTAAGGTTAAAAAAAAAAAGCCACTTGCATTGGATAGCCTGGTGTGCTCACAGTCTAAGTTGCCCTGGGCTGTGGAGGAGGTCCAGAGGCCTCACGATGGGGAGGGGAGAGAGGGAGGGGTTTTAGCTATGGAATATAGGCAAACCCCTTGCTCCAGTTCTGGGTTGACATCTTGTTTCTCCACAGCCACTCTGCCCTGTCTTCCTTTGCTTAGAACTGAAGATAACATAGATAAGAGATTGATGATTCCCGCTGTGTTTGGAAACTCATAGGTAAAACTGAGTGGTGAGTTCCAAATATTGTGCAGTGAGAACCACAGCAAAGATACAGGTTGTTGCTCAATGGCCAGAGTACCTGCCTAGAATCCCCCAGTGAGGGGCTAGGGGTGTGGCTCAGTGGTAGAGCCCCTGCCTAGAATCCCCCAGTGAGGGGCTGAGGTGTGGCTCAGTGGTAGAGGCCCTGCCTAGAATCCCCCAGTGAGGGGCTAGGGGTGTGGCTCAGTGGTAGAGCCCCTGCCTAGAATCCCCCAGTGAGGGGCTGAGGTGTGGCTCAGTGGTAGAGGCCCTGCCTAGAATCCCCCAGTGAGGGGCTGGGGTGTGGCTCAGTGGTAGAGCCCCTGCCTAGAATCCCCCAGTGAGGGGCTGGGGTGTGGCTCAGTGGTAGAGCCCCTGCCTAGAATCCCCCAGTGAAGGGCTGGGGTGTGGCTCAGTGGTAGAGCCCCTGCCTAGAATCCCCCAGTGAGGGGCTAGGGGTGTGGCTCAGTGGTAGAGCCCCTGCCTAAAATCCCCCAGTGAGGGGCTAGGGGTGTGGCTCAGTGGTAGAGCCCCTGCCTAGAATCCCCCAGTGAGGGGCTGAGGTGTGGCTCAGTGGTAGAGGCCCTGCCTAGAATCCCCCAGTGAGGGGCTGGGGTGTGGCTCAGTGGTAGAGCCCCTGCCTAGAATCCCCCAGTGAGGGGCTGGGGTGTGGCTCAGTGGTAGAGCCCCTGCCTAGAATCCCCCAGTGAGGGGCTGGGGTGTGGCTCAGTGGTAGAGCCCCTGCCTAGAATCCCCCAGTGAGGGGCTAGGGGTGTGGCTCAGTGGTAGAGCCCCTGCCTAGAATCCCCCAGTGAGGGGCTGAGGTGTGGCTCAGTGGTAGAGGCCCTGCCTAGAATCCCCCAGTGAGGGGCTGGGGTGTGGCTCAGTGGTAGAGCCCCTGCCTAGAATCCCCCAGTGAAGGGCTGGGGTGTGCTCAGTGGTAGAGCCCCTGCCTAGAATCCCCCAGTGAGGGGCTGGGGTGTGGCTCAGTGGTAGAGCCCCTGCCTAGAATCCCCCAGTGAAGGGCTGGGGTGTGACTCAGTGGTAGAGCTCCTGCCTAGAATCCCCCAGTGAGGGGCTGGGGTGTGGCTCAGTGGTAGAGCCCCTGCCTAGACTCCCCCAGTGAGGGGCTGGGGGTGTGGATCAGTGGTAGAGCATCTGCCTAGTATCCCCCAGTGAGGGGCTGGGGTGTGGCTCAGTGGTAGAGCCCCTGCCTAGAATCCCTCAATGAGGGGCTGGGGTGTGGTTCAATGGTAGAGCACCTGCCTAGAATCCCCCAGTGAGGGGCTGGGGTGTGGCTCAGTGGTAGAGCCCCTGCCTAGAATCCCCCAGTGAGGGGCTGGGGTGTGGCTCAGTGGTAGAGCCCCTGCCTAGAATCCCCCAGTGAGGGCTGGGGTGTGGCTCAGTGGTAGAGCCCCTGCCTAGAATCCCCCAGTGAGGGGCTGGGGTGTGGCTCAGTGGTAGAGCCCCTGCCTAGAATCCCCCAGTGAGGGGCTGGGGTGTGGCTCAGTGGTAGAGCCCCTGCCTAGGATCCCCCAGTGAGGGGCTGGGGTGTGGCTCAGTGGTAGAGCCCCTGCCTAGAATCCCCCAGTGAGGGGCTGGGGTGTGGCTCAGTGGTAGAGCCCCTGCCTAGAATCCCCCAGTGAGGGGCTGGGGTGTGGCTCAGTGGTAGAGCCCCTGCCTAGAATCCCCCAGTGAGGGGCTGGGGTGTGGCTCAGTGGTAGAGCCCCTGCCTAGAATCCCCCAGTGAGGGGCTGGGGTGTGGCTCAGTGGTAGAGCCCCTGCCTAGAATCCCCCAGTGAGGGGCTGGGGTGTCACTCAGTGGTAGAGCCCCTGCCTAGAATCCCCCAGTGAGTGAAAGGTCTGGCACCACAGTTGAGTTCTTTTAGAACTGATCAGTGAGGAGTTAAGGGTGTGTTCTGGCTCTAGAGCACTTACATAGCATTACCCAAGACCCTGGGTTAGAGCTCCAGCACAGCAAATAGTAATATGTGCCCTCTTTAAAATTAATAGTAGCAAAACTATCTGTTGGGGTTGGTAGCCCAGGTATGTAATCCCCGGCTTTTAAGAGGTTGCAAGTTCCAGGCTACCTGGACTCTGTATTCAGTTCTGGGACAGCCTAAGCTAATTAATAAGACCTTGTATTTTAACGAATCAAATAATAAAGCAGATGGTGGTGGCACACACCTCTAATTCAGTACTCGAGGAGGCAGAGGCAGGGAAATCTCTGTGAGTTTGAGTTCAGCTTGGTCTACAAAGTGAGTCCCAGGACAGCCAGGACTACACGGAGAAACCCTGTCTTGAAAAACAAAACCAAAAACCAAAAAACCCAATATGCATGTATACACACACACATACACACACACACACACACCACACACACACACCACACACCACACACACACACCACACACACCACACACACCAAGTAATAGCAACAAACCAGAAAAGAAACAGACATCAGCTCGGTACTGTAGAGATCTTGGGATGCTTTTTCCTGACCCTGGTAGCCCACGGAAGAAAGAAGAGGCAAACGGGAACCAATCAGAATGTCATTATGGCTCTCCTGGTGTCAATGTTAGCTGGGACAAAAAATAAAAAAAAAGTCTTTTAGTCCTTCAGAACCTGTTCCCTGTTTTCAGAGTGGTGAGGACAAGAGAGTGCCCTGAAGAGGATAGTGTGTGAGTGCGTACCGGACACTAGCCTGTCTGGTATTGCATACTGTGGCTGGCCTACCCTAAGCCACCCAAGGCCAGGCTGCCATGTTCCCCCAAAGTCACTTCAAGTGGGCAGACTAGGCGATGACATACTGTTGGTCAGGGATGACTAGCCAGGCAACGCTTCCTTGGGGACACAGCTGTGTTCCTCATCTTTATCTATTGAGGTCCAGTTTGGGGCGCGGGCCTGAGTTCTAGACCCTTGGTTCCTGAAAGGCTGGGAAGAAAGCTCAGAGCCAATTCTGTTAGCTACCTTATTTGGCAAGTATTTCTCCCAGGTCCTTTCCCACACTTTCCATGATAATCCCCCTTTCTGTCACTCTTTGGGTACACAAGCAGTTGGAGGATTTTGGTGTGGCCTTCATGTTGTGCCGCCTTGAGTTTCTCAGCACCCCAGTGAGTCCCCTGCGTTAGTGTCTGTGTTGGGGGGTGGGTGGCATTCCTATGCCCCAGGTGTTAGTTACTTACTTTTCTCCTAAATTTTTTTAACCAGCTACCTGACAGATGCAACTCGACGGAGGAGATTTTATTTGGCCTCATGGCTAGAGTCCTTCACAGCCACTGGCAGGGCGGGCTGAACTGTCAGCAGGATGTGGGTGGCAGCCTCTTGCATCTGGGTGGATCAGGAGGCAGGGCACTCAGCTGGGTCCAGAGGCAAATACTGCCTCCAAGACCCACACCCAGAACCCACTCTGCTAAGCTAGGCTATGGGCCCAAAGGTCTCACCACCTCCTAGGACAATGCCACTAACTAGGGCCCCAGGGCTCAAACATAGGAGCCTGTTGGGGGAACATTTTCTATTCAATCCACAACACCCCATACACCTGTTCTGACTTCTGAAACTTCCCCCATCGCTCGTTCTTCCGGGCGTAACAATAGCCACTCTTTGTCGAGCAGGTTTCTGGAGCCAGAAGGAAGGGAGAAGGGTCACATACTCTGATGGGCAGCCCTTTGGGTCTTCAGGAAAGGATGGCGTCTTTGGCACGGCATAGCACTGCCACGATGGCCTGGGCTGCTCCCTCCCTAATCTAAAGTGGACAAGCATGCAGAAGGGGGGCATGTTGACCCTGTAGCCCAAGAGGGATCTAGGCCCCATGTCTAGCCTCTCCATTAAAAACAAAAAACAAAACAAAACAAAACAAAACAAAAACTGGGCTTGGAGCCAGCCTGGCTCCTTTGTGGAGGTCTGACCAAGTTCAAATTTATTTTGATGCTTTGCAAACAACAATACGTGCTGCGTGGCCTAAGTGACTTTTTGACCCTGCTGTCCTCTTCCTGCCCCAGCCTGCCGAGTGCTGGGATTATAGGTAGATGCCACCCGCCTGGCTTGATGCCTCTGACCTAAAAAAAAAAGCATCAACAAACAAACAAACAAACAAACAAACAAAAGCATCACTGGAACTGGATGGAAGCCTGACAGCCTCTCACCTCTGTGTGTGTGCCGTGGCGCACACGAG
The DNA here is from genome assembly GCF_964271855.1 of Acomys minous. Taxonomy (NCBI): domain Eukaryota; kingdom Metazoa; phylum Chordata; class Mammalia; order Rodentia; family Muridae; genus Acomys; species Acomys minous. The sequence goes on along the minus strand of NC_140502.1, from coordinate 5,013,030 downwards.
TGAGTACACACACACACACACACACACACACACACACACACACACACACACACAAGTAACCACTGTGATGTCTGCTGTTGGTCGCCCCTCAAGTTCGCAGGGTGAGATCCCTTCCCTAGGTCTGTCCACGGCAGGAAGAAGGGGCAGCTACTGGAAGTGGGGGTGGGGCGGGGTTCAATAGACCCTCAATCCAACCCCCAATTCTTTTTACTCCGAGATAAAGAGTTTAAAAATCGGAAAACTGCCTATCTGTCTCAATTCGGCAAATGCTGTTTGATTTGGGGGGAATCGCACGAATTCAGGGTTGGTGTCGTACAGGGCTGGGCTCAAGTTTACTTTTTTTTCTTTCTTTTTTTTTTTAACTGCCAGTCAAAGACAGTGGGATCCGGCTTGTAGAAAGGATGCCTGCCCTGCCTGGTCTAGGCAGCGGGTTTTGACATCTCCTAACAGGGGGAGGGTTATGTCTGTGCACCCCGGCTGTGAATGAGCTCATTACAACCCGTTTCCTCTGTTCAGTGGGGCTGCTTTTGGCTGCCTCTCTTTTCCGCCTGTTGCTGATCACTAACCGAGATGAGGGTTACAGCGAGGGAAAGACAGGATGACATAAGGAAGTGGCGCTTGGTCTTAAATGCTGCCTAATTTCGGAGAGCTTGCTGGTCCTCTGCAGCTCCTTCTGGCTTAGCCTGGATTGGTGGATGCCAGAGGCCTTTTATGAAAGGGGAAAAAAAAATGTAAGGGGCTCAGCTTCGCCTGGATCGTCTGTGGGGCCTGAGAGGGGCAGTGGGGTCTCGCAGGATAGGGTCTCATGCCAGCAATATATCAGCCCAGGTGGCATTGTCAAAAGCTCCCCCAGGCACGATGGCGTAGGCCCATAATCCCAGCACTCGGGAAGAGGAAGCGGGAGAGATGTGAATTCAAGGCCACTCGGCTACATACGGAGACCTTTTCTCATGTACACGCGTACAACACACACACACACGCCTCCTTCCGCTCGTCAAGGACCTCTCCATTGTGAAGCAGGAAAGTAGTGGGGCTTAAGTATTTTCTAAGTTCCCCAAGACAGCTAAAAGCAATTTTTTGTTTTCTTCAATGCAAACTTGAATGCTGTTCTAAATTTAATGCTTAGTATTAAGCATCAGGTTTGGAGACTTTTTTTTTTTTTTTTTTTGGAGAAGAAAAGATGGCTTTTGAGGTGAAGAAAACTACTTCGAGTGGAAAATTCCAGAAACGTTTATCAGATGTCGGCAGGGACGTGCCTTTGGGTGAGGCTGTGCACACCGAGACATCCTTGCCTCATTTTAAAGAAGAATATGGTTTAGATCTACGGCATTCGTAGAGGACTTGAGACAGGGTCAAGGCCAGGCCAGAAGAATTCCCACCAAGGAGACACTCCAGACCCTTCACCCCCAGAGCCAGAAAATAAAGGCGCCGTCGAACTCAGCAACGACCTCTGCCTGCCTCAAGGCACACGCCAATGCTCTCTCCCTGGTGCAGTGGCTCGGTTGGCCCCCAGGTTTGCTCAGAGCCTTTAAGCACGAGCTGTTACCGTGAAGAGTTGTGGGCGGCCACCGGCGAGGATGGAAGCGAAGCGGCAGGTACGGCCCTGCCCCACGTGGTCCGAGCAAGTGGTATTTTCACACTGTGCGTGGAGCCCACACAACACCTGGTGGCATGCTTCGTTCCACCGCAACGGAAAACAAAAGCCTGGTGGAGGAATGCATCCAAGGAGACGAGACCGGGAGAAAACCCGTCCACCAGGCCGAGTGGGCCGGCAGGGACATCTCGGTACAGCAGCCAATCAGGAGCATTTGCCCCAAGTGTAGCACACGACCTGCAGCCTCCCAGCATCTCTACGGGAGAAGCCTGGGAGCTGCACCCGACACTTACATGGCTTTGCTCCCTCAAATACGCCAAGGTTTTTTTTGCACTGAAGATGGGTAACGCAAGGACCTACCATCAGCACCTTCCCATCCTATGCCCAGCGAGTAGCTGAGAGCCTGCCACCTTCCTAAGTGGCCTGTCAGCTTTGCCAAACAGTCCCCTGGTGTGAAGAAGGTGTCAAAGGTCATCAGGCAGCTGATACGACCCACAGATGATGGGTAGGAGGGAGGTCTCCAGTCTCTGACGATTTCTGGTTATAGGAATATTCTGAGGGACGCCCCTGTACCCCTTGAAAATTGGAACCCTGCCATCGAAAACAGAATACAGCCAGTGCCGGAGCCAAGGCTAGCAGCTACCATTTATTTCTGCTGGGTTCTCCCCGAGCTAAGGAAACTTCATCCTGCAGGCAGATCCCAGGATGCCCGGAGTTCAGAACACTGCCCAGTGGCGTCCTGTCTGTAGCCATGGAAACAGAGAGACAGTCGCCTTCCTGTCTGCTTTCCTACAGGAGACATCTTGCTGTCAGCAATGTTTCCAGTTAGCTTTAGAAAGCAAGGCCGACCACGTCTCCTCTTTTGACACCCGTGCAAAAAGCCTCCTGGCGTGAAGGTAGCCATCAAGGTCCCAGCATGGAGCCTGTCACACTCTGTCCCCCCATCCCTGTCCTTACGGGGAGCACTCTCCCTGCGCAGGCTTGGCAGTGGTATCTCAGGCTCCTGCAAATCCTCCTTTAACACTTGCTTCTGTCTTCATACCTTATCCCAAGATTCGGGGCACAGGGCACAGGGCACAACTCAGCTGTGGATACAGATGCGCTGAGATGACCTCCAGGCCCACGTGTGAACTAGAGACAGGCCCTGTGGTGAAGCCCAGCTCCCTGAATAGGTGCCTGGACCATCTGTCCCCAGACACAGGCTGCCCAGCTAAGTCTTTGAGTATCTTCTGGAGACGGGAAATCAGGATGCTAAACCATTAAGGAGGAAGACAGACAGACAGACAAAGACTTCCAACCAGGAGGCAAGGCAAACTGTGGTAGTGCTGGATTAACAGTGGCTAAGTCACACTCCCTGACGTTAGGGACCCAGAGTGACATTTGACCTGACCCGTGTTCATTCTCAAAAGGATATTCACATCCCCCAAGGAATCAGAGCGAAAATAACTCAATGTGCATTTTGTAGAACACTAGGATATTCTGGCAAGTAATAGACAAAGAGTTCTCACTCCATGCTCAGAAAAGCACAACAAACAAACAAACAAACAAACAAACAAAATTAAAAACAAAACAAAACAAACAAACAAAAAAACCCAGAATTGACAGTTAGAAGATTGCAGAATTCTGGAAAACAAGCCTAGTGTTAGAAAAGTCAAGGCCTGGCGTAAAGTGCTTGTCACCCAGGCCTTGGGAAAATAAGAAAGTTGTAGACAAGGAATAGATCTCGAGAGAGGCCGTTCAGATTGTTAGCAGGCAGTTGGAACAGGCCCCATGCTATAGGAACACAGACCTGAGGCTGTGGTCTCCCCGACTCCCTACCCCTTGAAAAGCACACCAGGGCCAAAGCTTTGAGAGTGACCTCAGAAAGCACGTGGCAGGTCATCACGCTTTGGAAGAGCCAGGGACAGCTCTCGGAAGGGAAGAGATGTAGGTGCTTGCAGGTGGAAACTGTGCCCTGGTGCTGAACTTGGCTGAAGGGATACAGGCAAGCATCAGGGGGCTCTGCATCAAAGACTCAATGGACCTTTCTCCTTTAATGTGTGTGTGTTTTTTAAAGTAAAGCATCCTGAATAAATGATGTTATGATTCAAGTTTTTTTTTTTTTTAAGACAGCAACAACGCTAGTGGCATAGATTTGAATGTGCTGCTAGTTTAAAAAAAAAAGCGAAGAGACTTGGGGGCTGGAGAGGTAGCTCAGAGGTTAAGAGCACTGGCTGCTCTTCCAGAGGTCCTGAGTTCAATTCCCAGCAACCACATGGTGGCTCACAACCATCTACAATGAGATCTGGTGCCCTTTCTGGTGTGCAGGTGTACATGCAAACAGAACATTGTATACATAGTAATAAATAAATAAATTTTTATTAAAAGGGGGGAGGCAAAGGATGACAAAGCCCCAAACCTACAGAAACACTTGAACAAAGCTAGCAGGCAGCCAGACATGATGGCACGTGTTACCCTGGCACAGGGGAGGCTGAGGCAAGACACTCAGGACCAGGAAACCACACTGGGCTGTATAGCAAGCCGGGGGGGCCCCCCGTTTCAAAGACTAGTCATTAGCAAAGCCTTTGTGGTACTGTGCTGGCTAGTTTCATGTCAAGTTGACACAGGCTAGAGTCATCTGAGAAGAAGGAACTCTGTTTCAGGAAGGAAAAAAAAAAGCCTCCATAATGTCAGGCTGTAGGCAAGCCTGTAGGGCATTTTCTTAATTAGTTGATTGATGGAGAAGGGCCCAGCCCATTGTGGGGTTGTCGTGGGTTGTATAAGAAAGCAGGCTGGCCGGGCATGGTGGCGCACGCCTTTCATCCCAGCACTCGGGAGGCAGAGGCAGGTGAATCACTGAGTTCGAGGCCAGCCTGGTCTACAAAGCGAGTCCAGGACAGCCAAGGCTACACAGAGAAACCCTGTCTCGAAAAATTAAAAAAAAAAAAAAAAGGAAAAAAGAAAAGAAAAGAAAAAAAGAAAGCAGGCTAATAGGGTATCAAGTCTCATCTTGGTAACCCTATGAGCATATGCAGGGGGAGGAGGTCCCCCTCAGTCACAGACATAGGGGAGGGGAGTAGGGGGAAAGCGGGAGGGAGGGAGGGAGGGAGGAATGGGAGGATACAAGGGGATGGGATAACAATTTAGATGTAATGTGAATAAATTAATAATAATAAAAAAGAATGTTACCAGGAATAAAAAAAGACAGGGGGGGAAAAAGAAAGAAAGAAAGCAGGCTGAGCAAGCCATGGGGAGCAAGCCAGTAAGCAAGCATCCCTCCATGGCCTCTGCATCAGCTCCTGCCTCCGGGTTCTTACTTTGCTTGAGTTCCTGTCCTGAGATCCTTTGATGATGAACCTTGATGTGGTGAAGTGTGAAAAGACAAATAAACCCTTTCCCTCCAGCGTGGCTTTGGTCCTTGTGTCTCATCAGAGCAATAATGACCCTGACTAAAACAGGTACTGACACACGCGAAGAAGGGAAGACTGGACGCCCGCCGTCCCTGACAGCAGGGCGTCTCTTCCTGGGACAGACAACAGTTACCCAGAAGCTCAGAGCCTTGCTGTGAGGACGGCAGCTAGAGTCTGGCGGTTCTCTGGGTTTTGTTTTCGGGTTTGTGGGAGCTGTGGAGGCAGGCGCTCTGCAGCTGCATGCGTCCTCAGCTCCCTCCCCCCCCCGCCCCCGCCCCCTTTTTTAGCTTTTCATTTTAGCTGCGGTGTCTAAGTTGTCAGGGCCACCTTGAACTTGTGATCCCCCTGCCTCAGCCTCCACAGTAGGTGCGATGATGGGAGGCCTGTGTCACCAAATCTGGATATGCACCCAGGGGTGCTGCTCCGTACAGTACTGTACACGCGCAGTGGGTCTTTGGTGGGACGATCTAAGAAGGAGGGGAAGACCCCGCCCTTGAGCACTCAAAGCCGTCTGGGATCGTCTTTGCAGAATCAAACTTGGACAAACGGAGCTTCGGCTATAGCTCAGGGGCAGGACAAACTTAGCATGTGCTTGTCCCTGGGTTCAATTCGCTAGCACGGCAACAAATGGATAAATAAATAAAACAGGAGCAACGAGGGACGGGGGAAGAAGATTCGGGTAACGGGAAATATTTCTTGTAAGAGCCGGGAATCTCAGAAAACAGGCTGCCATGCTTTTTTTTTTTTTAAACACTGCTAGCAAAACAAAACAACAACAAAAAGCTGTCGCTTTGTGAAGTTAAAAAAAAAAAAGGTTCTCTTGAACTCAACCTCCTAGTAAAAGTTCAGAAAAATTAATTTCACCTTTACGGATGTGAGCAACAATAAAGGGACTCCGATTCCCTCCCATGCAAGGTGATTTTAATGAAGAAAAGATAAATAAAGAGTCGAGTAGCATCGCCAGAGACAATGAAAAAAATACACAAGAAAAAAAAATACACCTACGAAACACAGGACTGTCACCTCCCGTGTCAAGAACAAACACCACGAATTTGAGACAATGGCGTAAGATCTGGGGACCCAGATGAATACTCGAAACAGAAGAATCAAAAACAGAGCCACAAGTTCAGGGAGGAACAGGCTTCCAGGAAAAAAGTATTTTCAGACATGAAACTGTGGGGAATAAAAGAATGAATGAACAGGACCGATAATGCCTTAGAAGAAAAATCTAAAAAGAAAAGAAAAGAAAGAAAGATAGAAATGTGCGAAAAATCAAAGAAGCAAACATGACTCAAAAGATTAAAGAGAAAGTAACAAATCGTGAAGGAGGCCAGAGCAATTCAGCACACAGACAATAGAAATCCAGGAAGAAAGGAAATAAAATTTAAAAAAATAAAAAAAAAACCACGCAGAGAAGAGAACTCGAGGAAAGCTGCCGTTCAAGAAAGCATTCCAGAGCCGAAAGGAAAATCAAGTTTTGAAACTCCACACGGAGAGGTCACATAACATGTGCCCTGAGAACTCTGGCTCTGAATGGCCCACGCCAGGGCGTAATCTCATAAAATGATGAAACTTTAAGGGGGGGGAAAAAAAGCCCTTGCGTATCTAAGCAAAAAACAAAAATAGCACACGAGCTATGGGGGGGGATAAGAAGCTGAAAAATGTTTATGAATTTTTTTTTCATTGCAGTGCTGTGCAGGAGGAAATAAAGAGAAAACAGAACCGGATTTTAAACATCAGGGTACAGATAAATTCCTACCAGCATGTAAGAGGGAACTTTGGACACAGCTCTCCCATGAGCCCTTCCTGACGAATTTACTAGAAAATGAGTTTCAGAGAGCCAAAGGTGATTAAAAGACTATCAACATGGGCTGGAGAGATGGCTCAGCGGTTAAGAGCACTGATTGCTCTTCCAGAGGTCCCGAGTTCAATTCCCAGCAACCACATGGTGGCTCACAACCGTCTATAGTGTGATCTGATGCCCTCTTCTGGCCCGCAGGTGTACATGGAGGCAGAGCTCTGTATACATAATAATAAATAAATAAATCTTAAAAAAGAAAAGACGTCACATTAAAAAAAAAAAAGACTATCAACACAAGGAGGTAAATATTAAATATGCAGTCAGAGAGAATTTGGAGCAAGTGAGGAACGAGGGACCGGCAAGGTGGCTCGAAAGATGACGGTGCCTGCTGCGAAGACTGATGATCTGAGTTCAAATCCCTGGGGCCCACGTGGCGAAAGGGGAGAGCTGACTCCCCAAGTTGTCCTCCGACCCCCATGAGTGCACTGTGGCACATACACACACACACACACACACACACACACACACAGGATCAACCAGAAAGAGTGTAGTATATATTAGCTGTATCCTCTGGCAACCCTGATATCATGTCGTTATCCACAAGTTGAGGAATAAAAGTATGAGAAAAGCATGTAGGAAAAACTTTTAAACAATTTTCTGTGATGCTGCTGCTTGAAATAGCATCTATGCTTTTTTAAAAAAAAAGATGTATCTATTTATTATTTATGCAGTGTTCTGCCTGCGTGTACACCTGCACACCAGAAGAGGGCACCAGATCTCATTATAGATGGTTGTGAGCCACCATGTGGTTGCTGGGAATTGAACTCAGGACCTTTGGAAGAGCAGCCGGTGCTCTTAACCTGTGCTGACCACTATATGAGTGAGCTGGGCTTTCCGGTTCTGTTGTCTCCTGTGTACCCAAGGTTCCTGGGTGAGCAGTAGGAATTCAGGTATACTGTGACTGGGATTTGAGTGACTCCTACAGGCTTGTGTTTTGGGTGTTTGGCTCTGAGTACTCATGGTCTTTGTTTGTTTGTTTGTTTTGGTGTGGTTTTTTTTGTTTTTTGTTGTTGTTGTTGGGTTTTTTTGTTTTTTGGGTTTTTTGTTTGTTTGTTTGTTTGTTTGGTGAGAGTAGGTTCTGGAAATGTGCTTCTGCTCCTCCATGGTTCCTGACCAGCACAAGGAAAGCAGGCTACCCCCTTGCACACACCTCGCGAGGTGTGTTCAGCCTCGCGCAGGCCCAGAACCAACAGCCTCAAGTGGCTGTGAAATGAATCCTTTGTAACCGTGAGCTTAAAAATAAAGCCTTGATCCTCTTAGTGCTTACACTACACAGTTGGCCACTGCGGTGAAAAGGCGAAATAGCACAAGGTATCAGAAAGAATTGTTTAATCTTTTTAAAAACGCATTTGTTTCTATTTTATGTGCATTGGTGTTTTGCTTCTGTGTGTGTGTGTGTGTGTGTGTGTGTGTGTGTGTGTGTGTGTGTGAGAGAGAGAGAGAGAGAGAGAGAGAGAGAGAGAGAGAGAGAGAGAGATATCTCAGAGTTACAGACAGTTGTGAGCTTCCATGTGGATGCTGGGAATTGAACCCAGAACCCAGGGCCTCTGGAAGAGCAATCAGTTCCATCAACCTCTGAGTCATCTCTCCAGCCCTCAGAAAGAATTTAAACAACCAATAATTTTGAGTTTGAAATGGAATTATTATTATTATTATTATTATTATTATTATTATTATTATTATTATTATTATTATTGTGTGTTCATTAGAGCTTTAAGGTGTGTGTGTGTGTGTGTGTGTGTGTGTGTGTGTGTGTGTGAGACTCCCTGGAGTTGGAGTTACAGGTGGTTGTGCACTGCCTGACGAGGGTGATGGGAACCAAATTTCAGTTCTCTGAAAGAACAAGAAATGCTTTTAACTCCTCACCCATCTCTCTATCCCTTCATTAAGCATTTATTTATTTCCTTATTTATCTATCATATATATATATATTTTTTTTTTATGTGTGTATTTACCTGTATACCACATGCATGAAGTACCTATGGAAGCCAGAAGAGGGCACCACATTCCAGTTCCAGGCATTGTGAGCCACCATATGGGTGTTGAGAATCAAACTCAGGTCTTCTTGAAGAGCAGCCATAGCTCTTAACCCTGAGGCACCTCCCCAGCCTTTCCTTGGGTATCTTTTTAAAAATGTAATTGCATTGAGCTTTTAGAGCAGCCTTAGAGGCTGAATGAAATTAAGTTGAAAGTGTAGTTTCCATGAACCTCCCGCCGCAGATAACGCACAGAGCCTCCCACCACCAGTGCGCTACAGCAGTGTGGTTTGCCGGCTGCAGTTGATGTACCAGCACTGACTGACGGCAGCCGAAGCTCGTGATTTACACTGAGATTCAAACTTTGACTGTACGATTGTGGATTATGAGACATTGGTAAGAATGTGTATGCGCCACGGAAGTGTTGCTTAGAGCAGTCGTGTTGTTTCCCGTCCCTTCCCGCTCTGCCTGTTCGTTTCCAGCCACCACCAGAGACCCTGGCAACCCCTGGTCTTCTCTCTGTCCTCTATAACAGTGTCTTTTCTGGGACATCATATAACTGGAACCCTACAATAGATACCCTTTCACTTAGCAAGATGCTTTTTTTTTTTTTAAATTTCTTCCAAGGCTTTCCTGGGCTGATGACTTTATTATTATTATTATTATTATTATTATTATTATTATTATTATTATTATTATTATTATTTTGGTTTTTCGAGACAAGGTTTCTCTGTGTAGCCTTGGCTGTCCTGGACTCACTTTGTAGACCAGGCTGGCCTCAAACTCACAGCGATCCGCCTGCCTCTGCCTCCCGAGTGCTGGGATTAAAGGCGTGCGCCACCACGCCCGGCTTTTTTAATTTTTTTTATGTCTTTGGATATTTTGGATAGAAATCTGTTGTCAGATATGTCAATATTTTCTCAGTCTGTGGCTATCGTCTCAATAACTCGGCACTTAACAATTTCTGGAAAAAAGAGACAGTGGACGGATAGACAGATAGACAGACAGACAGACAGCAGATGGAAGATTCTGCAACAGTGCAAGACAGGACACCTTACAGAGATGGAAAGGTTTGGGAGACAGCCCTTTAGCTGAGGCTAAAAGGTTGAGTTCAAAGAACGTGAGAACCAGCTGCAGGAGGTTCCCACTGGCCAACCCGAGAGCCGTCTGGGCATCAGGAAAGAGTTTAACTGTAGTGGATTGAGCCCCGCTAGACAAGGTTCAATCTTTAATTCTTAAGAAACGCTGTCGCCTTTCAGGGGACAAAGAGCAAATCTATCCTCTCAAAACAGCTAAGTAGGCTCGGCGACCCCACACCTGTAATTTCAGCACGCTGGACACGGGGAGACAGGAGGATTTTGGAGCTCAAGGCCAGTCTGTGCTATATGCTGAGACCTTTGTCTCAGAAACAAAACTGTTATGTGGAGGAGGGGAAGCAAGGGTTGTCCTGCCTTTAGCATGCAAAGTCTCAGCCGGGCGTGGCGGTGCAGTAAGTCGTAGTTGGGTGATTGTACATCAGAGACCAGTCTCAGGATTCCCTGGGTTTTCTGAAATGTGTGCTGTTGATCATATGAAAGCCAATTTGGCCCCACCATGAAGGTCTGGCTTCCCTTTGCATAGCTAAGGTTCATTCCATGGCTTCTTTGGCCAATGCTCCTCCCATCATCTGGACCAGGTGACAGAAGAGCCTCCAGGAACGTCTCTGCTCTTCATCACCTACAAAGGATGCCTAGGGTCTCCACAGGCGACGAGGCAAGGGCTGGTTGAGCCAGCAGAGAGCTGGGGCCCACCTGTCGCTTGACCCAGAGTCTGGTTGACACTTGTGTGAAGCAGTACGGTGTAAGGGAAGTTTTGGTTTCTTTAGAAACCCAGTTACAGCCGGGCGTGGTGGCGTACGCCTTTAATCCCAGCACTTGGGAGGCAGAGGCGGGTGGATCGCTGTGAGTTCGAGGCCAGCCTGGTCTACAAAGCGAGTCTAGGACAGCCAGGGCTACACAGAGAGACCCTGTCTCGAAAAACCGAAGGAAAAAAAAAAAAAGAAAGAAACCCAGTTACGTCATGTTGGTGTCTTAATCCCAAGTGTAGATTTTGGGGCTGCTTTCAGTTTGTCCACTGCTGATAACTGACTCATGCTGTCTTTGCCAGCTGCAGTTAGCGTAATTCTGAGGGCTCTGAGAGCAGAGGGGCAGAAGATGCTTGAGGAACACTTCAAGAAGAAAGGAAGCTCAGTTCGCCCTGTTGCTGAGTTGGCCAGTTGCTGTTTGCTGCCTGTAGGCTGTTTCTTAACAATTAAACTTTATTATACAACCCAGCTAGCTCACACAAGAGGGAAAAAAGGTTAAAGGGAAAAAGGAGTGAACCTTCCGGTATCCGTTCCACGGGACAGGTCCCTAGGTGTCTCTGGCCTGTTTGCTGATCTTCCTTCCAATCCACTTGTGCTCAAGCCTGGTCTCAACCTGCTGCCCCTCTCTCCTCTCTGCCTGCCTGTCTCACGTGCGAAAGGCTGTCTCCTTCTCCTGTTGAGGGCTGATTAGAAAAACAATAGTCCAGGTGGAGTCCCCAGGTCGGCTTCCTGAATTCCAGCCCCAGGATGGCTCCACCCAGTCTATCTCAAGGTTAATCTCAGGGAGTAGCCGTGGTGTGTCCAAGGGCAAAGCCCGCCAAGACTGCTTTCACCTGTGACAAAGCTCACAATCCTTCCCACAGCTGCCCACCGGGCTGCTAGGTGTTCTGACAACTGACACTGGCATTGCCCCCCAAAAGAACCCAGCGACCTTAACCAGCCAGAAGCAGCTAAAGAGATATCTGCCGCCTCCCCTCACTAACCTTCTTTCTCTCTTGCCTAGTGCTGGGGTGGTGGAAGGTATCAGGGTGGGTAAGAAGTGGAAGGAAGATAGGAAGAGGCCTAAAAAACCCCCAAATGGAGTTAAAAATAAAATAATGGGTCCTATAGCAGGGTGCATAGTATGCTGGGATGCATCTGTGTCTGTGGTCATTCAGAGAAAACAGTGACACCTGTGAGCTTTGGTGCGCAGGATTCCTCAAAAAAAAAAAAAAAATCAAAGGATGGTTCATGCTGTGGCAGTCTCTAGTGTGGGGGTTGGGTGGGCGGTTTCTTCCACTTTTGCCTCCCATCCAGGCCCCCGACTGTAGGTCCTAGATTGCTCTGTTGTTGCTTTAATAAAAAACACTCTGGCCAAAAGCAACTAAGGGAAGGAAGGGTTTATTTGGCTTACACTTCCAGGTCATGGTCTGTCACTGAGGGAAGTCAGGGCAGGAACTCAAGGCAGGAACTGTGGAGAATGATGCTTGCTGGCTCACTCCACGCCCCCCCCCCCCCATCTAGGGATGGTGCCGCCCTTAGTGGGCTGGTTCCTCCTGCATCAGTTAATACTCAAGACAACCCTCCCACACATGTTCACAGGCCCCTATGATGTAAGCAATTCCTTAATTGGGGCTTCCTTCAGATGACTCTAGGCTGTGCCGGTTGGACAAAGACGACCAGGACAAACCCCGACACCACGGGGATTCCAGGTGTACCTTTAAATGTTGACGCTCTTTATTTAGACTATGTTTTGTTTGGGGTATTGAAGCCTCTACCTGTTGGGAACCGTTAGGCTTGGGCCCCCTGGGGCCATGCCGGTATGCAATTGTTATTCTGTCCTGGCAGTTGTGAACATTGTGTGTCGCTGAGCTGACCACAAGTTCCTGTTTTGCACCCTGGTTACCTTGGTTACATGGTTCCTCTTGTCCTGGGGACTTTCCATCTACATTGTCTTGTATTTTTTCCACCTGCCTCTGTATTGTATAAAAGGCCTTGGCCCCTGCTCATTAAACGGCATTCTCTTAGAACGGATGACCTGCTGTCTGGAGTGATTCTTCAACCCGTAGTCCCTTGCTCGATACATCGGGGTATTTGCAGCGCGGGCGCTGCATCTACCGTCCTTCCACTAACCCCTTACCCTTAGGTAGGTAAGAAAGACGGGTCAGTGGAGAGAAGAGGTGCAGACCCCTTTACCTCTCGTGGCTGTTTAGGCTCCGTTGGGTTCTTTGGGGGCAGGACCAATCTCTGTCAGCAGCAAACACAGCAAGCAGCCTCCTCTGAGCTGCTGCATTGAAACGTTTCTCTCCGTCCATCTCCAAGTCGCCACACCATCTGTCTCTGGTCTTTCCACACTGCTACAAACCGCACGTCGCCGCCGCCGCCACCACACTTTCTCTCTCTCTCTGGGCTCTTCTATGGATTCCTCCTCAGAGTCCTAGACCACGCCCCTCTCCATGCAGCTGGCAAAGACCACGCCCCCACAGGAGGCTGTTATCATTTGTGGACACACTAAAGCCCAAACTAAAAGCCCACAGTTAGGATTAAAACAAAAACATATTTACATTACATAAATGAGTTTACAAAAACAAAAACAAAACAAAACCCCACAAAACTTCCATGACATTCATACACAGCTCTACCTTCGTGCTAGATGATCTAAATTTAGGGCATGGCCGGGCGTGGTGGCGCATGCCTTTAATCCCAGCACTCGGGAGGCAGAGGCAGGCGGATCGCTGTGAGTTCGAGGCCAGCCTGGTCTACAAAGTGAGTCCAGGATGGCCAAGGCTACACAGAGAAACCCTGTCTCGAAAAACCAAAAAAAAAAATAAATAAAATTAAATAAATAAATAAATAAATAAATAAATAAATAAATAAATAAATTTAGGGCATGTTGGAAAGGCAGTATCCACGGACTGAATTAGATCCGGTTACCAGGACTTCACTGACCCCTGCTGCCCCCCCCCCCCATGCCTTCCTGATGTGTGACTATTCAGGAGGTGGGACATCTGAGTACCAAAGGTCAGCATCATCCCAACCGGAAAGGGTAACCGATTCTCGTCTCTGTCCAGGAAGCAGTTTCGCTCACCTGGCATTTGTCTGACTGTTCTCTTCCAAGCCCACAGATGCTGCCCACCCCCATAAATATGCGTCTCTCTCTCTCCCCCCAACCCCCATTCCTAAAAGACAAAAGCCACAGATCCCAAGGACTCTGTCTCTGTAAGTGAGGTCTCCCAGAGAGTCACACCCTGTGTACGTTAGTCTCTTCATCTGGCTATAATATGACTCCCTCCCCACGATTTCCCAAAGCTGGATACTTCCCTTTTTTTTTTTTTAAGCCAACAGTTTGGGAAAGTCTACTGTTGAGCAGACCCATCTGTTTGGCCTCTGGTGAGGGCTTCCTTGTCTCCATCACATCCTGGCGGATGGCATCATGGGGGAGGACCATGCAGATGGGCGGATCATATGATGAGACACGAAGCCAGAGAGAGTAGGCAAGAAGGAAGCAGCTTGCTGTCGCATAGCCAGCCAGCTACTGGCGAGGAAGAGCAAACAGCCTCCACGCGAGCCACCTTAATCTTTGCCAAGGGTAGATTACCAAGGCCCCCAGCAGTGACCTAATCGAGTGCCACCGGGCTCCCACTTGTCAACCCGGTCCACAGTCCTACGCCGGGGACCAAGCTTCTAACACGTGAAAACCAAAGCGGTTTCAGGGAGAATACAAGGATTTCCTTTGACCCCACCATCCTACCACGTCAGGCGCAGAGTGAGGGAGACTTGATGGGACCTTTTCTCTGCTAGTAACCTGGGCGTGGGCGTGACTATGCTTGTAGTTTACGGAAGGGGATGGAGTTAATGAGAAAGAGAGAGAGCCGGGCGTGGTGGCGCACGCCTTTAATCCCAGCACTCGGGAGGCAGAGGCAGGCGGATCGCTGTGAGTTCGAGGCCAGCCTGGTCTACAAAGTGAGTCCAGGACAGCCAAGGCTACACAGAGAGACCCTGTCTCGAAAAACCAAAAAAAAAAAAAAAAAAAAAAGAGAGAGAGAGAGACAGAAACAAACAGAGGGAGAAAGAGAGACAGACACAGAGACAGACAGACAGACAGACAGAAACAGAGACAGACAGAGGGAGAGAGACTGAGTCATGTTTCTTCCAGGTAACCCCTTCCTTACCAGTTAGGTGTATAGTAAACCTACTTAAGAGTGTCTCCCAGGTAGCATAAATTTCACTTCATTGCACCATATAATCCCCTATAATGGGCAACCAGTAATGAGGATGCCAGCAGCAGGTGGGAGAGGCGGCTTTACATCAATAGAACATTCGATTCTAATTAATCTCTTCCCAGCCAACATAATTGAGTCATCACGGGGACCCCCGGATTCACCTCCCCCCTCCCCACCACCACCACCACCCCACCTCAGGGTCGCACTTGACAGGCCTGCCTTTCCCTCTGCTGTGCTCTAGAATCCGTCAGGAAACAAAGGAGAAACGATGCTGATAGCATCTCAGGCGATGTGGGGTTGGAGGAGGAGAGGCCGCTTTATTTCCATCACGGAGTTATTACTGACAGGGAAGGCCCCAGAGCCCCGAGCGGAGTCTCCGAGGCCTCCCCTCTCTATGTAAATAGCATCCTGGTTTGTTATTTATTTCTTCCCTCTCCTCTTTCCTCCCCTGCCCCTAGGGTTTTCTTATTCTGAAGACACCACAAGGGTCACGTCTCTCTCTGCTATCACAGCACTCCCCACTTTAGCAGCCTAAGAAAGAATTATGATGCTGGCTAGAGCCCTTGCCCCCCGAGGGTGGGCGTATGTCTTGTCGGCCTCTGTCCTCCCAGGTGGAGGGGATAATTCATGCATGGGTGACAGCCAGTTTAGAGGTGATCCCTGTGAGGCCTCAAGAAAAACGCACCGAC
Organism: Acomys minous; assembly: GCF_964271855.1. Classification (NCBI taxonomy): domain Eukaryota; kingdom Metazoa; phylum Chordata; class Mammalia; order Rodentia; family Muridae; genus Acomys; species Acomys minous. The sequence continues at coordinate 4,997,476 of NC_140502.1, read as the reverse complement.
TTCATAAACTCCCAATATTGCTTCGTCTGATCTATTTCCTTCATTGCTTTCTTCCCCTGACTGTTAAACTGTAATCATCCTCAGCACTGAGCAAAGTTGCGGCCGCCTGATGTACAGAGCGTCTCTGTTAATTAAAACGCACCCTCCGTGCTGGCTTCCCAGGGCTTTACTCTCGGCAAATGTGAGCACGCAATAAATAAATAAATAAATAAATAAAAATCAAGCAGGAATCAGATTTCAGGCCAACTCTGAACAACAAGCCACACATGGGGGGGGGGGGTAGGGTGTGGGGTGGGGCACTGTGCTGCCCACCAGAGAAGCAATATAGCCTTCTAGAGCTACCTCAGGCCTTCCAAGTGTCCCCAACGAATCTAACTCCCGTTGGGCTCCACCTCATAAACGTCTCAGCCTCTCACAACAGCGCCACCCTGCAGACTGAGCGCCCAGTAACCACACCTCAACCCTCAACTCCATCATCTCACTGGTATGTCATGGAAAGAGGAAGTCCCCCAATTTTAAGCTCTACCTTAGAGCCGAGCCCATAATTTCAAAATAAACATGAGGCGCCAATGGCTCCGTAGGATCTGAAATCAGTTCTCCAGATCTACAACCAGCGCCCTCTTCTGGCCTCTGGGGATGCTACACTCATGTGCACATACTGGGCCCTCCCTTCCCCCACACATACTCATAATTAAAATATATTAAAATAAGCATATTTTAAAAATAAAAAAATCTTTGAAAAAAAAAAGAATGAGCACCTTGAAGGATTCATCATCCCTGCTTCCTAGCTGCAAATGCCCAGTCTCTCGCTGCCGTGACCTGCCCACCATGAGGGACTGTGTCCATGAACTATGAGCCCAAATAAACCCTTTGCCCCCTGAGTTGCTTATGTCTAGATAGCTTATCACAACAACAGGAAAAGTAACTAATACTTATATATTAACATATATATATATATATATATATATATATATATATATATCAAGTCATTTTATATCAAGGACAATATTTGGCTGTGGCACTTCTAAGGGGAAAAAGAGATTTTTCCTGTAGAGAGTCCACAGGGTTAATATGTATATTGTGTATGAATATCAGGCAAAAGGCTAGGCTCCAAAGAGGGCAGGAGATGCCAATATGTAATTGCAAGACTCAGACAGGATGACCAGGTAAGTCCTTACAAATTGCCACGTAAGTGGTGGCGAGGACAGTAACAGTGTGAGGGTGTAATGGAGGACATCACATTAGCATGTAATATATGTATATATGTGCATGTATGTGTGTATTATATATACACATATGTATATATTCATGTATATATGTATACATTATATATATATATATATATATATATATATATATATATAATTCCTAGTCATCTCGAGTCTCACATTATACATTGGTATGGACCCTGATGTCCCAGAATTCAGTGTCCCCTTGCAGTGCCTCCAACCATGTAAGAAAGTGGAAAATCCACCAGAAAGCCAGACCCTGAGTGGGGTTTGGAATAGGGCCCAGAGCGAATCCATCACCTGAACTTGGGTTTCTTGTTTAGAGGTAGGATGGGGGAAGGGGGCGGGCAGACAAAGGCGTCTATATCGAGGATTGCTATATCCCTGGACGTTGACCTCCACTGAGGTCCTAGGCGACTCCTTAGTTTTAAAGGTGCACCCCGTGTCCAGATTCCTCACGGAATCCCTGCTTCCTCTCGGCCACGTGGTCCCAGCCCTGGCCCTCAGGCCCCGCACTTCCTGCCTGCTCACACACTAATCTGCTTCCGGGAACAGTGGGTGTGCCCCGCTGCGGGCTCTGAGCCCCCGAGCAGCTTCCCCACTTTTCTTCTCCAGAAGAGAAGTCCTGGTCGCTGTTCCCCGGGGTGTGTGCGATGGGGGCGCGCGGGAAGAGGCTGGCTGAGCAGCATAAGGCGTGGGGCTCGCTGTCTCCCCAGCGTCTCCCATCCTCACACCATACTCTGGAGGTGCAGCGATCTCCATCCTGTGGGTGAGCACTGCCGTCCCAAGCCCGCGTGGCTGAGCCGATGGAGGCCACGTACATTATGGAGTAGAATGGGAGATTCTGGACCTTCAAGGAGAAGGTTGAGCCAGGAAGCCAAATCATACCGGAAGCCAAAGGCACGGCCCCTTGGGGGGAAAGTTGAGTTTTCCTGAATCAATATTTGCGTTACAGGCAACAAACAATGGCCGAGCGTAAGGCCGTGCGCTTCTTGGAAAGTACATCAAGGAATGTGGACATCTTCTACAAGGTGAGGCGGGAAGGTGCCGAGGCTACCCCGTGGCTCGGGGGTCCGGACAGGGCTTTGAGGTTAGACTACCGGAAACATCTTGGTCTCCTGAGCCCTTCAGGCGAAAGCATGAATCCGTCACTCTGTGCTGCTCAGGCCTCCACGCTAACCCGGTTTTAGGCCGGTCCTCCATCACACACCCGCGCCATTGCCGTCCCTCCACCTCTCGCCGTGCAGTTTGTAAGGGCTCACCTGGTCGCCCTGCCCGAGTCTGTCTTCTGTCCCTTCCCGATGGCTTCTCTGCCGTTGCCTGAACCATGCATGCTTCTAAGGCACATCTGGGCCACACAAGTCTGATGCTCGACAGTCTGGTAGCTACGCGCCTCTTGCCAAACAGACCCCACAGTCCCCGCTCCGGCCGGACCTGAGGAGGCCAGCGTCTGCTTCCTTGCCTCTTTCTCTGAACCTGTGATCTTTCTTCCTACAAGTAGGTGTTCACACTGCTCCCCCAGAAACACCTCAGGTGCCGGGCACGCCTAACCCTCAGACGCCCTCCACTACCAGCCATTATCTCTTGTCTAGTATCCTTTGAGGATTTTAGCCTGTGCGATATGTCAAGAAAAAGTATAGACACAAAGAGGGAAGAGAAAAGGAGTTAATTATTTCAAATCACTCAATAAGTGAAAAAAGGCAGTGCATCAAAACCAGAAATAGAACCGAGACCCACCATTGTCTATATGCAAATGATAGCCAATTAAATATAATGGGGGAAGGGACGTCCCACTCACCATAGCAACGCAAATATAAACTATCCAGGAGTAATAAAGCAAAGAAATTGATAGCATCCGAATTTTAAAAGAAAAACAACCCTATAAAGTGACTGTGGGATACAAAATATGAGCTTCATAAATGGAGACATGTTGCAGACTCAGAGTCTTGATTAGTAAGAATATTTCAATTCCCTCCCTAAACCAATCTCTATCTGTAATTCCAATAAAGATCCTAGCCGGACTCAGAAAGAAGAAGCCGGTGAAATCAGTGGGAAGGGTGCCAAGTGACTAAGATGAGCTCAGAATTAAAGGAAGAGGAGGAGGGAGGAAGGGAAGGAAGAGGAGGGAGGAGGGGAAGGAGGAGGGGGAGCAGGAAGAAGAGGGGGAAGGGGGAAAGGAGGGAGAGAAGGAAGGAAAAAAGGAGGAGGGGGAAGAGGAGGAGGAGGAGTGGGGAGGAGGAGGAAGAGGAGGAGTAATGGGGAGGAGGGGGAAGAAAAACAGCAACAACAACAACAACAACAACAACAACAATAATAATAATAATAATAATAATAAAGGTCTAGAGAGGTGGCTCAGTGGTTAAGAGCATTGGCTGCTCTTGCAGAGGACCAGATTTGGTTCCCAGCACCCACATGGCAGCTCACAACTGTCTATAAGTCTGGTCTCATGGGATCCAGCATCTTTATCCGGCCTCCTTGGGCTCCTGTACGCATCTGATGCACACACTCAGGCACACACACCCACATAAAACATTTTTTTTTTAATTTAAAAACTTACAATAAAAATGGATTTGTGAGCCGGGCGTGGTGGCGCACGCCTGTAATCCCAGCACTCGGGAGGCAGAGGCAGGTGGATCACTGTGAGTTCGAGGCCAGCATGGTCTAAAAAGTGAGTCCAGGACAGCCAAGGCTAACACAGAGAGACCTTGTCTCGAAAAACCAAAAAAAAAAAAAAAAAAGGATTTGTGTTAACAGATATCACAGTGCAACAGAAAGAGATGCTTGTTGGAAACAACAGTGGGTAACTAAGACAACCCTCTCTCCTGTGTAGAAAGTGGGGGTTGTCAACAGTCAGAATGGAAGCTGGCCTAGGGACTGCCACATGTCAGGTCTAGGGCTAAGAACCTTGCATGTACCTCATTTAAAGCGTGCTCCCATAATAACATCCCAAGTTTACAAACAAGGAAACCATGGCACAGAGATGTCAATTAACTTGCCCAAGGACACAGAGCAGTACAGAGCTACAAGGAAGATAAAGCCAATATAAAGGAGAGCACGTCCTTTAGAGGTTTCTTATCTCAGGAACAAAAATCAAACCCCGAATGTGGAGAGTATTTTATGGTAAGAGAAATCAAACCAGGGATGGTGGCATCCAGCTGTCATCCCTGCTACTCAGAATGTTGACAGTTCGTGGCTAGCCTGGGCTACATTGTCAGATCTGGTTTGAAAATAACAAATGGACGGATATGGCTCAGTAATAGAGCACTTGTTAAGCATGTGCAACATCTGGGTTCCATCCCTCCTACCACATCACCCAACCACTACAAAAAAGAAAAAATCAAGCATGGCAGATATTCATAGCAGTTCTATTAAGAATGGCCAAACAGGATGGCTGTGAGTTCGAGGCCAGCCTGGTCTACAAAGTGAGTCTAGGACAGCCAAGGCTACACAGAAAAACCCTGTCTGAAAAACAAAACAAACAAACAAACAAACAAAAAAAACCAAAATCCCCCAAAGAATGGCCAAACACAGACACAATGCAAAGAACTGGCAAAAGGCCCAAGTGTGGTTTATCCAAACCCCGGGGAATCTTATTCAGCCAGGAAAAGTGAATGTTTCAGCCCAGCAGATCTTGAAAACACATTAATGGGAAGAAGCCAGGCCCAGGAATCCTCATGTCCTATGATGCCATTTGTATGAAACATCCATGAGAGATAAATGCACAGAGATGTAAAGCAGGCTGCAGAAGGGCTGGGGCGGAAATTGGAGGGTGACCGCGTTAGGGGGCCCCGGGTTTCCCTTTTGGGGTTGATAGAAATGGCTCAGAGTGAGATAAAGAAAATATGAATATACTAAGTGCCGCTGCATCCACGTATGTGTGTGTGCTTGAGGCCATTTTATAATGTAAAACTTACCTGAAAGAGAAACGCTGGATGGCTTTGTAAACGATCAATTCCAACACTTTCATGTAGCTGGTTAGTGTAGCATCATCATCATCCAATGACTCATACTTTCCTGTCCCTATGTCTGTCTGCAGCGTGGCTTGGCTGTCCTCTGCATCAGGGAGCGGAGTCCGCTTCTCCACCCCTGAGCCACCCTGGCTTCCATACTTGCTTTGACTAAGGAAGAGCAAAGAACCCACACTGTTTGAGTGAGTGTTCCACCTTAAGAGAAGTAGCAGCTTCCACCTTAAGAGATGCTGCAGAAAACAAGCAACTCAGAGAGCAAGCCTGTCACCTCAGCAGGCTGAGGCAGGAGGATTAATGCAAGGCCAGCCCTAAGCCTCTTCATAATGAGCTCCAGGACCAAGCTGGCTTACAAAACAAGAAAACAAAGCACAAACAAAACAAAAGGCCAAATTGCAACTTTTGCTTTGCTAGCTTGGAGGCCCGCCCTGCCCCCCCCCCCCACTGCCCACTGTGCCACAGTGTTGCCTCTTGCAGGATGAAGGACCTGGAACCAACTGGAGGCCTTGGCTTTGTATGTGTTCCCAGGCTAGACCAACAGAAAAGCTAGCCAGCTGAATTAGATCCAAATGACATCCAGATGATTATATTAGGAACAGTATATAGTTATTATTGTGATCTGCTGTACTTCCCAGTGAGGACTGTTGGGTAGAAACAGAAAACCAGAAAACTTCCAAGGGTCCTTCCCCCAATGCAGAAATAAGATAAATCTAACTATATTAAAAATTAAAATGTTGATGAAGTAAAGTCACCCTTTTTAGCTGGTGGTACCCATCCTGGTAAATACACCTGCGGGTATATCAGAACTGCCTGGAAAGTGAAAGTGCTCAGCTAGGGGTGCAAGAGAGGCACTGAGAAACACTGCGGGGGATGTGGAGTTTAATAGGTGAATTATTAAATACACTTAGGGCTCTTGTGGAGGTCTTAGACTCAGTATCCCCTCCCCAGCCCCCTCCCACGCTTATAACTGCTTCTGAAATTCCAGCTTTGGGGGTGGGGGTCTTTGGCGCCCTCTTCTGGCCTCCGCAGGCACTGCACTCACACGCCCCATACCTATACATCATAGTCACACAAACACAAAACAAATTAAATCTGTTAAAAATAAAACACCAGACAGATAGCGAGCAACATATGGACTTGGGATGTTCATTGCAGCTCTCCTCATGATCTGTTAAAACAACACAGATGCCCATTAATGGAGATTCATAAAGTCTCGGGTATTGAAAGACAACTAAAGCAAGTTTCGGAGCATAAAGACTCCAATAGGTTCCATCTTGGGAAGATATTTATGGCCCATCTGGCAAGGGGCGGGGTGGCCTACAGCATCAGGATTTCCCACAGGGTGCCAGGGGCCTGAAGATCCAACCGAGCAGCACATCAGCTTCATCAAACCCAGAGCTGGTCTCTCCTGCTGTCTGATTACTGCATTTTTATTTTTCAAAACACGGTGGAGAGAAAAGGGCATTGTTTATCGCACACCTCGGATGCCAACAAACCCCTCGTCCTCTCTTGTCTATTCACAATGGGCCTGATTTGATGAACCATTAAGCCTGCCGTTTAGCAACCAAAACCCTGTCACCCTTTCTTTCCTCAAGGGCAGGAAGGGCTTACTATGCAAACCATCCCAGGAGGGGATGTGCGAGCTCTGCATTCTGTCTCTCTGAGGTGTCAGGGAGGGCAGGAAAGATCAAACACCCATGGGTCCCTGTGAAACAGGCTAGGTGTTCATAGTCTGCTACCTGGTGAATGTAATCTTTATTACAAACACAGAGGAGGAAAGATCTGGAAGGATGTCCCACCAAGAAGGAAGCAGAGGAAGAAGTGAGAGAGCGGGGCAAAGGTTTAAACGGTACAAGTCAGGACAGATGAGAACCGGCCTTGGAATCAAGGTGTCAGTCAAGCCTGCTGTCAAACTGGTGGGCGGCCTGGCCTGCAGCCGTGAGATGCTAAGGGTCTGAGAAGCTTTGGTGAGGTCTGGCTGCATTTCTCTCTCTCTCTCTCTGTGTCTCTGTCTCTCTCTCTCTCTGTCTCTCTGGATTCTGCAAACTTAGAAAACTCTTAGGGGGGCTGGAGAGGTTAAGAGCACCGACTGCTCTTCCAAAGGTCCTGAGTTCAATTCCCAGCAACCACAGGGCGGCTCACAACCATCTATAATGAGATCTGGTGCCCTCTTCTGGTCTGCAGGTGAACATGCAGGCAGAGCACTGTATACATAATAATATAATAAATCTTAAAAAAGAAAAGAAAAGAAAAGAAAAGAAAAGAAAAGAAAACTCTTAGGGTCCAGAGGAAGCCACTGCACAAACCACTCGGACAGGGTTCTCAGTTAGATATGGATAGCTTATTGAACGCAACACCCCAAGACTGACCACAGTCAGGAACAAGGTCGTTTCTCTGAGTTAGCCTATAAAAGCCAAAACTACAATTAGCTCACATGGGGGGGGGGCGGGGGCGGGAAGGACACAGTAGATCAGGACAGTCACCTCTGACTCAAGTCACTTTTGCTAACCAGACAAAGCAGTTCTAGCTGACCTTTAATCTGATTGGTGCCAAGTGGAGTTTACAGTTAGGGCCAGCTGGGCTTGTGCTTGGGGAATTTCCAGGAGTTGCAAGGCCATAGAGTAGGCTGAATATGAGCATAGTTTTCGGTCAACCTGACCTTGCAGGAAGAGCTTTCTCTATATCAGCAACAAGTTGAGATGATGTGGCTGGTGGGTCTGAGATAATAATGCCTACAGCTTTGCTACCCAAAGGGAGCGGACCTTAACAAAAACAACAGCCAACAAGCACACAAACAAAACCCACTTTTTAGCCAGTAGTCCCAGCAGTGAGGAGGAGGGGGGGGGGAAGGAGGAGGAGGAGAAGGAAAAGGAGGAGGAGGAAGAGGAAGAGAAGAATACCTTAAATGCATCAGTTTGAGATAAATCTGGACAACATAGTGAAAACCCAAGAGAGAATCTTCTTCTTCTTCTTCTTCTTCTTCTTCTTCTTCTTCTTCTTCTTCTTCTTCTTCTTCTTCTTCTTCTTTTCTTCTTCTTCTTCTTCTTCTTCTTCTTCTTCTTCTTCTTCTTTTCTTCTTCTTCTTCTTCTTCTTCTTCTTCTTCTTCTTCTTCTTCTTCTTCTTCTTCTTCTTCTTCTTTTCTTCTTCTTCTTCTTCTTCTTCTTCTTCTTCTTCTTCTTCTTTTTAAAAAGATGTATTTATTTATTAAGCATACAGTGTTTTGCCTGCACACCAGAAGACGGCACCAGATCTCATCGTAAATGGTTGTGAGCCACCATGTGGTTGCTGGGAATTGGACTCAGGACCTCTGGAAGGACAGGCAGAGTTCCCAACCTCCGAGCCATCTCTACAGCCCTCCAGGAGAAACTGTTGTCTACCTAGTTGGATTGAGAGACACTTGGGAGTGAGAAAGTGTACTTTTCTCCGTATGCCTGTGATGGCATTCCCAGTGAGGACTAACTAAGCAAGGAGCACCCACCCTGAACACAGGCAGCATTACCCAACAGCCTCGGCGGCCCAGGGGAAACCAAAGGGAGCAAAGGAGGAAACCTTGACATTCTCTCCCTCCCTGCTTCCCTGTCACTATAAAGTAGACATGGCTGTACATCCACTCCCTTCCTCCATAGTGTTCCGCCTCACCACAGGCCAGGAACAACAAAGCCAGCTGGCTATACTTTGAGGCCTCTGAAACCACAGGCTAAATTAAATCTTTTTTTTTTTCTTTCACCTTTAAGTTGACCGCCTGGGGCGTTCTGTCATAATGACAGATACAACCACCTCAAAGCGAGCAAAGAAATGCACAAACATACCTTTTAAGCCTGCTCTGATTGCGTGACGTCATCAGAAGCACGTTGACAGGCATCAAGTTTGGTACCAGAAGTGGGGTTGTTAAGTAGCTTGGTCTCCCCGAAGGGCAATGGACTGACTGAGACAGTATGGGAGTGAGAAAGTTGGAAATGAGGATTTCCCAACCCACACAGAAAACCTTCCCCGCTGCCTCTACATATTAGAGAAGCAATCAATGATGCTTGTTGGCTCTTGGCTCTAAGAGCAGGAGCCAACAGTGAGGCTGTAGGAGGCCCCCCCCGCAATCAGATGACTCGGGTTTTCGTTAGAGATGTATTGCCAGGAAATAAAAAAAAAGAAAAGGAATCTGGCCAAGAGGAACGTGCGATTCTGGGTCCCTACCCAGCTCCCTCTGGGAACCCTCCCCAGTGCCTCTCTGCAGGATGGTCCCACAGAACTCTGGGTAGCGCTTGCTTCCATGCCCAACAGAAAACACCAAGCTCAACAGTTCAACAGCAAAGAACCATGGAAAGCAAACAACAATCTGTTCTCTTGCTGCATCATCCTCTCTGGGCAAGAAGTGATGCTGTCAGCTTTGGGAGATGAGTAGCCTGGAGTTCTGTCCCGGAAGTTTCTTTCTTGTGATGCTTGGGATTTGAACCCAGGGCCTTAAGCATGTTAATCAAGTGCTGTCTTGAGTTACAGTTACAGCTCAGGCTGTTGTAGAAGCTGCCTCCTCTTCTTCCTCCTCTTCCCCCTCCTCTTCTTCCTCCTCTTCCTCCTCTTCAGCACTGAGGAACAAACGCAGACCCGTGAGAGATTTCTAGGAGCGCGTGCTACCACCAAATTATACTTCCGTCCCTCAAAAGCTCTTAACATGACTTTTCTTAAAATTTGTTTTTGTTGTATTTAATTATGTGCATGTGGGGGGGGCAGCTGTGTGCATGTGAATGCTGGTGCCCGTGAAGGCCAAGGGTGTAAGAACCCTTAGGGCTAGAGTTATAGGATGCTTCGAGTGGCCCATCTTGGGTGCTTGGAACCAAATTTTGGGTCGCCCAGAGGAACACTACATACTCTGAGGCACCGAGTCATCTCTCCGGCCCAACCTACTTGCTCTGTGTCCATGAGATACGCGGAGAGGATTTCTCTAGAACTCATCCTGCATGTGGCACCATGGAGACCAGGCTCAGAGGAGATGGTCAAGTAGTGCCTGCCCCTCCCCCCTCCTCCCTCCCCCCTTCTCCCTCCCCCCTTCTCCCTCCCCCCACCCCCCCTCCCCAGAAGGTGATGAGCCCTGTGTCTAGTCGCTGCCCAGTGGGCGTGGTCGGGGATGTCACGCTTCAGGCACTTTCTACTGACATCAAACCAGAGCCGCAGGACAGGCAAGGGGGTGGGGGTGGGGCATCCTGTGAGGTTTATACCTCTGGTCTTTGGCGGTCCTTTACTGACTGTCCTTCTAGACTGGGCTGCAGGGTAGCCTTCAGAACCCTTCCAAAGAGCATCCCAGTTGGGTGTGGTGGCATCTGCCTGCAATCCCAGAGCTCAGGAGACAGAGGGAGAAGGATTGCAAAGTCAAGGGTCATGCAACAAAACAATGCGCTTGATGCTGAGGTCTGCTAACGCCATCCATTGCTCCTTGCAACTTGCAGGGTCTTACTTTTTTGTCTGTTTGCTTGCTTCTTGTTGTTTTAGGTTTTTTCCCCCCCAAGACAGGGCTTCTCTGTGTAACCTTGGCTGTCCTGGACTTGCTTTGTAGACCAGGCTGGCCTCGAACTTGCAGTGATCCGCCTGCCTCTGCCTCCCGAGTGCTGGGATTAAAGGCGTGCGCCACCATGCCCGGGTGAGTCTTGAAATTTTAAATGAACTCATTTTCACTAAAAGGTAATTATTGAACACCATAAAGAACTAAGGATTCTTTTTGAAAAAAATAGGCCTCCCGTCTACATCAGAGCCCTGTCCTATGATCCAGAGGCAAACAGTGCTGACAGCTTTTATAAACCTTTCAGAAACTACCAGTGCTCATAGAATCTCTTGTATATATGTACGTATGTATGTATGTGTGTGTGCACATGTGTGTACGTGTGTATGTGTGTGTACATGTGTCTGCATGTGTGTACATGTGTGTGCACATGTGTGTATGTGTGTGTACATGTGTCTATGTGTGTGTACATGTGTGTACATGTGTGTGTGCGTGTGTGTGTGTGTGTGTGTGTGTGTGTGTGTGTGTGTGTGTGTGTGAAGGTCAGAGGATAAGAGGGAGTTAGTTCTCTTCCACACTGGAAAGTAATTCTTCAGAACTCAGGTCCTCAGGCTCGGTGGCAGGTGCCTTTTCCCACGGAACTAGCTCACCATCCATCCTATATGTATTTCATGAAAACAAATAAGGGCCCAACATGGTGGCTCACATCTGTAAGTCCAGCACTCCGGAGGCTGCAGCAGGAGTATTAGGGGTTCAAGGTCAGCCTGGGTTATACACAGCGAGTTCCAGGCTAGCCTGAGTTATAGAGTGAAATCCTATCTCAAAACACCAAGCAACTAAGTAAGCAAACAAAACCAAACAAAAGCAACAGCCCATTATACCACTGTTCTGCTCTTTTAGTTTCCTTTTTACTTAATAATATCTTGGGGATTATTTCATGTCCTAATTTATTCTTAATTTAAAAACCACACAGATAAATAAACAGCGCTGTGATAATTAACTGTTTATGAAAAAATATTAAATAGATTTTTTTCTCTTATATCATGTACCGAAATGAATTTCAAGTAGTGGATTAAAGATCTTGTGATAACAAATGGCGGTCTCAGAAATAACGCAGGAGCCCATGGGTGCATAATTCTTGTGCTGCCGGAACTTGGGTGGGAGAAACCGTCTTCTGAGATGACGAATTAAAAGCTCCCAAAACCCACAGGTGTGGACGTGCGTGTCTCGGGGCTCTCTGAACTCTTGCTTCGTCTCCTGTTAAGACAAGGGTCTTAGCCTGAGCCAGAGCATCCACAGAAGGGACTTGTGCGGGAAATGTCCCAAGGACGGATGTGCAAGACAGGGCAGGACAGGAAAGGGCAAGAAGCCAAGCAAGAGTGCGATCATACACAGCCGTTGCTGTCCGCACAAGGCGCGCTGACCAGGCTCTCATGCTACTGTCCCATCAGCTTTCTTTAAGAGGTACCCAGAGGGGCTGGGCGCGGTGGCGCACGCCTTTAATTCCAGGACTCGGGAGGCAGAGGCAGGCTGATTGTTGTGAGATCGAGGCCAGCCTGGTCTACAAAGCGAGTCCAGGACAGCCAAGGCTACACAGAGAAATCCTGTGGTGAAAAACCAAAAAATTAAAAATTAAAATTAAAATAAAAAAAAAGAGGTACCCAGGGGGATCTGAGCACCTAGCCTTCTCCACTCTGCCTGTGAGGAGGGCAGCTTCCTTCCTGGAGCGACCCTCTCAGGAATTGCATGCAGATGAGCAAAGAGACTCCTACACAGCAAGGCACAGAGAACCAGGGGGATTCTGGGAACAGAAGCCACAGTGTCCGGTGTTGGCGGCTTCTTTCTGTAACCCTAGTACCTGGGAGCCAGAGGTGGGAGGAACTCAAGTTTGAGGCCACCAGTCTGGGTTCCATAGTCAGATGCTATCTCAAAACAGAGATTGGGGGTTGGAGGAAGGAGCCACCAAACAGAGTCCACTGCAGATTGGCTTCTCCATAAAGGTCACAACTAAGGAGGGCTTGTGGGCAGGCAGCCCCATGGGTACTTAACAGGAAAAAAAAATTCCTGAACAGGCAAGTCCAGCAAGTGCCTTGTACTTTGCAACTGCCCAGGTCATCCCAGTGCCCAAAAGGCATCTGAGCCTTAGCTCCCTACACTCAAAGTGAATTGGAGCAGGTTTGCACTCGCTCCAGGCTCTCGGGAGAGGAGGAAGTGATTAGGAAAAGAGTGGGCTGAAAAAGATGACGTTTATCCCAGCCAGTTCCAAGAGGGGATCTCTAGAGCTGAGAGTTCCCCCTTCAGAGTCTCCCCCAAAACTGGAGCAAGAGGCAAGCCTTGTGTATTCTCACATCGGGCAGTCTTTGGAACTGGGATGCCCCTCAAAGGCGTTGTAACCAGGAAGCAATGCTTCGCTGTCTGGTGAGGCAACTCAGCTGCCACCCAGACCCACGCCACCACCTACCCCTCCTATGACCTGCTGGAGTGCACGAAGAGGCTGGTTCTGCAGATTCAAAACTGCAGGATCTCCGAGACACAGGGCAACAGCGGGATATCCAAGAGGCGTCCCAGGAAGGATCCAATCTTGGTGAAGCCAGGGGCCTCGAACCAGACCAGTGACTCACTGCAACAAACTTTTACAAGTAAAGCTGTGTAGATGGAAGGGGTGGGTATACTGAGGGACACACCACGACACACCGTAGCTTCCACAGCAAGATGCTTTTGTCGTTGTTTGTTCGTTTGCTTGTATTTTGCTCTTTTGGGGGTGGGGGCGGGCGGGCGAGGGGAGCGGTTACAAGAGTGGAGGACAGATGTGGGAACGGGTGGGATTGGGATGCATGGTGTGAAATTCACAAGGAATCAATAAAAAAAATTATGGAAAAAAAATGCAAGGAGATTCTTAGCAAACCCAGGGATAGGACTGTCAGCCTGTAGACGGAAGACTGCTGCCTGGGGCTGGTCTGCCAGATTGTTCCTAGAAAGTGGGGAGCTGGGGTCAGTGGGACTGAGCAAGACAGATTTATCCAATAGAATTTGCTGGCAAAGGAAGGCCCAGGATCACATTTATTTCTCCAGAAGGGAGAGCCACTTGAGATAAAAAAAGGCCTGGTTTGGGAGTTGAGAGGCTAGGGAGGTTCACGTCTGGAGTTCCAAGGTCCCCAAGCCCCATCTGTCACCTCAACAGCTATCATTTTTTAAGTAACTTTATGGGCAGCCAGACCGGGTGGTTCCTGCCTGTCATCCCAGATACTTGAGAGGCTGAGGGAGAAGGATTATAAGTTCAAGGTCAGCCTGATCTAGTAAGACTGTGTCTCAGAGGAAACCAAAGAGAGCTAGGGATATAGCTCAGTGGGAGAGTGTCCCCTTGCCTGAAGACAAGTAAGGCCCCTCGTAAAGCAAGAGTCCAGGAGAGAAGACTGAAGCTACAGTATCTCACACTTACTACAGATGGGAAAGCAAGACAGTCAAGGGGTGTACTGGGAGTCTCCCCCCTTCCCCCCCCCCAGGGAGACAATAAGGGAAGCTAGCACCTCTATATGCCAAGTACGGCCACGTCTCAGGGTTGGCAGAACGATAAAAGCAACCCTGCGTGGTGGCCATCCCTGTACCCCGCCCAGTGCTGGACCACAGCCGGGATCTCGGGAGGACTTGGCTTTGCATCTGGTTGCCAGGATACGGCACGGCCATGCCTGAACATCCCTGGAAAGCCTGCTTCCCTGTAACAGCCCCAACCAGAATTGGAGACGAAGGGCCGAGCCTCATTATTGGGCTGAGCTGATGGCTCTTAACAAATTGTCTTCAGCAAGCTTGACAGACAGGGACATGAGGGCAGCTGGGCCACTGGAGGTTCAGTGAGGTTGAGGTATCTGAGGAGAGGGGCTGAGCATCTATCAAGATCAGGGGGGCTGCCTTATTGTTTTTTCTAGAACCGGCCCAAGAACATCACGCCCCGAATTCTGGCCTGACACTCCTCTTGACCCCTGTGGAGCTGGGGTATGGGAGCTGAATTATGGATTGCATCCCAAACAAGGAAGGACAACCAACAACTCAGGCCAAAGCTGTTTACGCGGACCTGGCAGTGACTTAGCGGCCAGAGAGTACAGAAGTGCCGGTGGGAGGTGAGAGTTTCCTGTCTGTTGAGATGTGAACGCAGTCAATAAACAAGGAAATTTTCCTCAGGACAGCGTGGCTCCCCTGTTGCTCTGCCCTGCTTAGAAAGCCAAAGATAGTATACTTGGAGCTCAAGCCCAGCACCTCCCCCCCAAAAAAACCAAAGAGGTTCCACTAAAGACTCAAGGACTTGAAAGTGGGAGCCTGGATACATCCAGGGTTCTGTCCTGCTTGTTGGGGGGAGGACAAGGGGACATGACACCAGCCACATGTCCTCTGCTAGGAACTGCAGCATGCGAACCCTAGTGTGCTCGAAGGGCATCCAAGGTACAAATGGAATTGGCTTTTGGCCTATCCACCCTCAGTGCCTTCCCCTGCCGTGGTCTGTGCTAAGGTTTCTAGAAGGGAGTCCTGGTCAAGTGGGCTGTTGGAAGTGGGAAGGGTTGGGGTCTTCCAAATATTCCCATGCTCCTAAGGGATTCATTCAGAAACCAGGATGAGTGAGGAAGGTTGTGTCCACCTAGGCAGCAGGGAAAGGAAAGTTCTGGAAAAAAGCAGCAGATACCCCCAGGATGAGACCTCCAGAGGCTGGCCAATATGATAAAAGTGTGTAGCCATGGGCTGGGCACTGGAGGACAGGGCAGGCTCTCCAGGCTTAGAGAAGGAGCCCTTGCCTCACAGGATGCTTTGTTTTTGTCCTTCTAGCTTGTTCCCTCAAAGTCCTGAGGTGTTGCAGTCTGAGTGTGTAGTGTCCCCGGCATGTATGTGAACATCTGGTCCTCAGTTGTAGGATCCCTTTCACACACACACAAAAATTATTCTATGTATTTGTATGCGTGTGCTTGCCCGCATGAGTTTATGTGTACCGTGTGTGTGTGCAGGAGCCAGAGGAGGCCAGAAGGGGGCGCTGGAGCTCCTGAGACTGGAGCTACAGGCAGTTGGTTACCATGTGAGTACCAGGAACTGAGCCAGGCACCTCTGCAAAAGCATTTAGTGTGATAACCACTGAGCCACCTCTCCAGTCCCCACTGCATAATCTTTTGAATGTGGACTCCCACTGGAAGACACAGGCCTGTGGGGGCAGGGGGCTTATGGGTTACAGGCTGGACCCAGCTCTGACATGAGGTCCCTACTTCTTTCGTTGGCCACGGGGATGTAAATAAACTGTCACAGATAGGAGGTTCTGTGGCCACCATGGCCAGAAGCCTCTCCTTCTATGAACACTACCACGAAACAAACCCTTCTTCCCCTACATTGCTTCTGTCCGGATTTTCCATTGATGAGAAATTAGCTGGTACAAGAAGAGGCCATGGGCTAGACCTGGCCTAGGGTGCTGTGATCAGTGGTCACTGGAGGGTATTTTCTTTTCTTTTTCTTTTTAAATATTTATTTATTTATTTGGTTTTTCGAGACAGGGTTTCTCTATGCTATCTTGGCTGTCCTGGACTCGCTTTGTAGTCCAGGCTGGCCTCGAACTCACAGAGATCTGCCTGCCTCTGCCTCCCGAGTGCCACGCCCGGCTTCACTGGGGGTATTTTCTAGGCAGTACTCTACCCAGAATGTTCTTTTCATCTTCTCCCAGATCTTCCCCACCTCCCTACCCACCTAACTCCGTGCTCTTTCTCTTTTTCTCTCAAACAAAAGCCCTATTAAAACAATATATGTCTCTCTCTCTCTCTCTCTCTCTCTCTCTCTCTCTCTCTGTGTGTGTGTGTGTGTGTGTGTGTGTGTATAATGTACACACAAGAGACACCGAGACCGTTTCATATTGTCCAACTACTCCTGGTCACAGGCCTGCCCTGGAGTGTGTTGATGATACTGCACAGTGACAGGCCATCGGAAAAGAACCTGATTCTGCCCTCTCAGCAGGTCTCAGTGGGAAATAACTTCTTGGGACTCTGTGTCTACCTCTCCTCGGTGCTGGGATTTTATCTGGTTTGAACCTGTACAGGTCTTGTGCGTGCTGCCACAGTCTCTGTGAATTCTGTGACTATTTTTTAATTCATTTTACTTGGGTTCCTTCTGCCTCTACCTCCCTTCCAGCCCCTATCTGTCCTAATGCCTTCCAACCCCCCAACACCAGGCAGGAGAGAAAGAAGGTTAAAGGGGGAAGGGCACTATATGGCTCTTTATTGCCTCCTGCTGGTTAGAGTTTTTGGGTTCCTCAGAACAGGTCCAACCTTCGGTTCATGGTATCTCCAACTTCTTCTCCTCAAGTTGTATCAACAGCCACCAGGAGCAGGGCTCTCAAGGCAGGGAGGGGAAGCAGCAACTTCCTTCCTCTTTCTCAGAGGCCCTCTACCCCCTGCCTCTGCCGGCCTGCGCCCTGCTCTCGCTGGCTCTCATATTTATACCCTCCCAGGGTCCTCAGAATTAAACTATCTGCATCTGGGAAAGACCACTCCCCTGCCAGAGCACGAGACAATCATAGTTAACAGCTGTGGACAAACTACGGCTGCCCCGCTCATCTGGAATTTAAAAACAAAACAAAACATGTTTACATAATATAACCGACTTTCTAAAGAAGCCAAAACTTATCCCTACGCAGATTTAGCCAATGGACAGGACATTCTCCACAGTTGAGTGGAGAGTGGGGTATGACTTTCACACGTACTCTGGTGCCTCATATTTGACCACGTCCCCTGGATGGGGAGACCTGGGGTCACTCAGAGGAAGGATAGCAGACTACCAAGAAGAGACTTGATACCCTATGAGCATATACAGGGGGAGGAGGTCCCCCTCAGTCACAGTCATAGGGGAGGGGAGTAAGGGGAAAATGGGAGGGAGGGAGGAATGGGAGGATACAAGGGATGGGATAACAATTGAGATGTAATAAGAATAAATTAATAAAATAAAACTAAAATAAATAAATAAATAAAATAAAAAGAAAAAAGAAAAGAAAAGAAAAGAAAAGAAGCCAAAACTACTACGCTCAAGGGCTTTGATGAAGACATCCCATTTGTGGCTGGGGGCTCTGAAGCCTCTCACTCTCTGTACATTGTCCGGCAGTGGGTCTCGGTTAACTGCAGGGAGGGTCTTCCTTAAAGAGGACTGGGTGATGCCCTGAGTCTTGTCTTGTGTTTTTGAGTCAGGGTCTCCCTTTGAGGGTCCGGCTAGCCTGGAACTCACTGTGTAGTCCAGGCTGGCCTTGAACTCGGCATGTCTCAGCCTTCTTCATGCTGGGGCTGCAGCATGCACCATTCATCTAAGAGTGTCCTTTCCGTTCCCTCGCTCAGTGGCCCTTATGCATATGTATGTAGTGTGAGCCGGGCACTGCTAGAGGCATCTTCCACCACACGGTTGAATCAGTGGGCCCTGGCATCAGGTGGGAGCCCTGGTCAGACACATCGGGGAGAGGGGTGCCCTCAGTCTGTAGTGAAAGCTTTGGTTTCCTTGTAAACTCGGTTATGCTGTGTATATATGTTCTTGTTTTCATCCCAAGTGTGGGATTTCAGTTTGGCCTTTAGTTTGTCCACAGCTGATAATCGTCTCCTGAGGGGCGTGGCCTCTGCCAGCTAGTAACAGCCTGCCCATGCTGCATGGATAGGGGCGTGGTCTAGGACTCTGAGGTAGATAAATATGAGAGCACAGAGCGAGAAAGCATGGCATGTAGCAATTTGGAGAGCCCGGAGGCAGACAGTGTGACTGCTTGGAGAAAGACTGAAAGAAAGGTTTCAACGAGGCTGCTTGCTGCATCTGCTGTTGACGGGGATCAGTACCGCCCCCAAAAGAACGCAACTGACCCTAAACAGCCAGGAGAAGTAAAAGGGGTCTGCGACTCTGTCTCCCCGTAACTTTCTTTCTCTCTTGCCCAGGGTTAAGGGGGTGGTAGAAGGGAGGTAGAGCCTTCAATACCCCCAAATAAAATAGAGTTTAAAAATGGAGCGTCAACACATTGGTCAGATGTGGGGTGGAGGGGTGGCCAGCAAACAGCTCCCTGCAGAGGCTAATAACTCCCTCCTTGCCTAGTTGACTTGGAGACGCTGGGCAGGGCATGATGGGTAAATCACAGAGGCATGACACCAGCCAAGAGTGTGGGAATTAAGCGGAGGCAGTGGCCAGGACCAGGAGGGCTGTGAGAGAATAATTCATGCCCCTCTGTTGGGCTCAGATCCGCAGGGCTCTTGGGTGAATTATTAGACTCCCTGGGTTCATGTGAAACAGTATCTAGATTGTGAGGGCCACCTGGGTTATAGCTCTGAGAGTTTGGTATCGCTGTGCACACACATAGCTCAAAAAGCAAAAGACTTCCCACCTGGGCGGGGGTTGGAGTAGTGGTGGGGGTGGGGGCAAGTTGGAGGACAATAGTGCTGCTTCTGTCGGCCTCAGTCTTCCTTCCAGAAAACTCTCGTGTGGTACACTGCAGTGAGCTTTCAAAATGTTTTTTTGTTGTTGTTGTTTTGTGTGTGTGTGTGTGTGTGTTTTGTTTTTTTTTTTTTCGAGACAAGGATTCTCTGTGTAGCCCTGGCTGTCCTAGGCTTGCTTTGTAGACCAGGCTGGCCTCGAACAGTGCGCCACCACCACCCGGCTCAAAATGTCTTATCTTTCTGGCTCATTGGGTGGGGTGGGGTCTGAGTCTGAAAGTGGTTCTGTGGCTTTCCTCTCAGCCTAGTCACACCAGAGGAACTGACTGAGATTCTAGGCCTGGAGTGTGAGGTGTTTGTGTGTGTATGCAAGCTCCTTGTGGGTGCGTGTGGTGTGTATAGTACATCAGTGTGGCTCATGATGTGTGTATGGGGGCTGATGTGGACGTGTAGATTGTATGCAGTGAGTGTACTGTGTGTGTGTATAAGATAGCGAATGTTTTCAGTTTTATATATTTCTAAGTGGTTTGAGCAGGAATGCCCTCCCCCTGCTCCCCCAGAGAGTCTTCTTGTGTTTGAATGCTTGGCTCACAGAAACTGGCACTATTGGGAGTAGCGGCCTTGTTGTAGGAAGTGTGGCAGTGTGGGGCTTCGAGGTCTCCTCTGGTCAATCTATGCCCAGTGTGGCACAGAGTCTCCTGTTGCCTGTGGGTCAAAATGCAGAACTCACGGCTCCTCCATCACCATGTCTGCCTGCGTGCTGCCATGCTCCCTGCCATGAAGGTAATGGACTTAACCCTCTGAACTGTGAGCCAGCCTCAGTTAAATGTTGTCCTTCATAAGAGTTGCTGTGGTTGGTGCGTCTCTGCTCAGCAATAAAACCTTAAGTAAAAAATTGAGTGTGGTGCTTATTCGTGTGTGTGTGTGTGTGTGTGTGTGTGTGTGTGTGTGTGTGTATGTGTGTGTGTGTATGTGTGTGTATGTGTGTGTGTGTATGTGTGTGTGTGTGTATGTATGTGTGTGTGTGTATGTATGTGTGTGTGTGTATGTGTGTGTGTGTGTGTGTGTATGTATGTGTGTGTTGTAATGTGTATGTGTGGACATGATATGCGTTTGGGTGTTTTGGATGAGTAGAAATGTGTGTTTGGCTGTTGTATGTGTTTGAGTGTGGGGTGTGTATATATATGGATGTGGGTGTTATATGTTTGTGCAAGTGCAATATGTACGTATGGCTTCCGTGGGTGTGTGCATGTGTGTGAGTGTGATGTGTTAATAACTGATAATAATAGTTAATGCAGAAATATCTGCTTTCTTCTCTATTTTCAGGTATTCTAGATAGATGCCCAAGAATTGCTGGTAAATATATGAGAACTCTGTGTTACACTTAAAACCTTGTTTTATTTTATTTCATTTTATATGAGTGTTTATCCTGCCTCGCATACATATCTATGAGCCGTGTGTGCGCGGTGCCTCTGGATCCTATGGGGCTGGAGTTACAGTTGGTTGTGAGCTGCCATGTGGGTGCTAGGAATTGAACTTGGGTCCTCTGGAAGAGCAGTCAGTGCTCTCTTAACCACTGAACCATCTCTCCAGCCCCTCAACTTCCTTTAGATAAAGAGAAAAGAATTCCAATTTTATTTTAATTCAAAGGGGGAAAAATACACTTTTAAAAATAAAAATGAAGCTGGGCATGGCGGTGTATGTCCGTAACCTTAGTAGTGGAGAGACCCAAGCTGGAGGATTACAGGTTCGAGGCCAGCCTAAGCTACATAGTAAGGTTCTAGTTAAAGGGGGTAAGGGGCTGTGCTGTGAGATGTTTCAGCTGGTAAAGGTGGCTTGCTGCCTGGCTAAGCAAGCTTGACAGCCTCAGCTCACTCCTCAGAACCCCTGTAAAGGTGGAAGAGAAGAGAAGAGGGATGCCACAAAACTGACCATCCCATATAATAATAATAATAATAATAATAATAATAATAATAATAATAATAATAAAATATTTAAAGGAATATATTATCAGGGTTGGTAGCATTGCTAAGGAAACACATTTAAATTTACAGCATAACACAGGAGACTTTAAAGCCGGTAATGAGTATTCCACAGCTACTTGGTTTGCACAGTTATGAAAGATGCATGAGTGCGATATGGAGTCTCTTGAATCAACCCAACGCTTTGCTGACTTCTTGAGGAAGTTCCAGACTGGTTCCCATTGGGCTTTAGGGTACCACCATGTTGTATTATTACTAGGAATATACGCTAGGTTTTGATTTATTGACCCACACACACCACCAACAGTTATTTTCCATTTAAAAAAAAAACCTGAAGAGGACCTGGATTTGATTGCCTGCACCTTCATGGAGGCTCACAAACCCCCCCTGTAACTTCATCTCCAGGGGGGATCTAATGGCCTCCTCTGGCCTCCGAGAACACATCTGGACACATCTGGTGCACAGCATAGACACAGGCCTAAGTAAACCCTTTTACTAAGGTGTCTATGTCTGCCGTTCTTCGAGGCAGGCGAAAAATAAGCAACAGCATCAGCCGCTCCGTCACACACCGCAGTTGAATCCTGCAAGTGTTGCAAAACTCCATGGCCGAGTTCTACACAGTTGCTTCCGGCAGCCGTTGCCAGCTCAACAGATGTTGGGGGTGAAGGACAGGTTCGTGTGGCTGCCGACACTGTCAGTTTCTATGACATCTCTCGTTTTTTTTTTCCTAGTTGTCGCCTTCGGGGACACTGCTCTCCTTCCCTGTCCTCTTAACCTTTTCTCTCAGGCTCAGCTTTCAGAAGCTACGAAACCCTCATCACGGCCAGGAATCTGTGATCAATACACTCATGCCTCGGGTTCCTCTCTGAGTTACCTCAAGTGTCGCTTTCTCCGCTCTACTCAGTCAGACGGTATACATCCTTCCTGGGTCTGCCTTCCAAAAATCTACCGGAGTCTCTCATTGCTGATATAACCTCATCTGGCCCTGGTCCTGTTAGCTTCTACCTTCCTAAATGGCTTCACTTGCGTGGTGACCAGACTGGGCAAGAGGGGGTGAGGCTATCTGAGATCTATACATTTGCCTTTAACAGGAACACCTGTTTTTTTCTGTTTGTTTTTGTTTTTGTTTTGTTTTTACTGTCTCATACATTGTGTGGGGCAGCCATTACCGGGGACTGCCATTTTGTTCCTCTGGATACTGGCTCTAATGGAGGAGTCCTGAGTTTGGAAGGGTTTTGTACAGCAACTGCGGCCAAGTCATTGGGAGAGCCATCAGCCACGGGCTGCATCTCTGGGAAGCTACTTCACGACGGGGTGGCTTGGGCTCCCAGGATTTTTTAGAGGAGGGAACCCTGGATCTCATACAGGGCAGAACACAGCCCCACAGAACTCTGGAGCTGTCTGCTTATGGGGCTTTTCTCCAAGCAAAAAGTTGTGAACGAAGCGCGTGACTATCAGGTCACCCTGAGACTAGGAGTCTCTTTTCCATCTAATTGCAAACAGGTGCCAGTCACACTCGCTGGCCGAGGGAAGGCATCGCTGTCCTTTAGCGTTTAATATTGCGTTTCAGCCCGGCTCATGATCTCAGCCGCTGTCGAAGAAACCTACAGCCAAATCCGTTTTTATTGAGGCAGGAAAGGTCAGCTTTCTTGGGCGTCTCCATGGTGAGAATAATAAATGCGGCCCATTCATACCCGTATGACATTTAGGCGCTCCAGCTGTGATGACCCTTGGGGAAAGGCGTTGGAGATTTTAATTATGTTTCTGCAGGAGGTATTGGCTGGTGGGCTGTTGCCTTCCTGTGCCAGGGAGTTCACCCCCACCACGTGGCGCCTGGTGTAGCCTGGCTGAGCTCTCAACAGTACCATCTGGCCCAGGAGGGTGCGGGACCCATTTGGTCTCAGACGTACCCCCAAAGCAATGTGGCTTCTGCTATCCGAGGCTTGTCCCATTGATGATCCGGCTTTGCAAGGCAGCCCTCTCCCCTGCAGCACAGGGACGCCGGTGGGGAGGCATGCGCAGCTGAGGCGGCCCTTGCTTGCAGGGCACAGCCAGCCCGCGCTCCCTGAGCACTGGCTCGTTACCTGAGGCAGATGAACAGCCATGGATTTCCTGATGACAGACCCAGGATAAAATGCAGTGAGCGGAGACTGAACAGCCGCCGAGGACGTTGCTGAAAGGGCAAAAAGATGCCATGCCAGAGAAACAGAGCCAAAGCCAGCCCCTCTATCAACACCTTTGTAGCTGCTCTTTGCTTGTTAGCATGAGAGGTTTGGCACTGTCATCAGCCGACCCAACGTTTGTGGGTTGTCTTAATCGATTGGTACTGATATAATACAATTCCTGAGACCATGTCATTGTTTCCTCCTCCTCTTCCTCCCGGCGACAGTGTCTCTTAGGATCTCATTGTGTAGCCCAGGATGGCCAAATTCACATCCTCCTGCCTCAGCTTCCTAAGTACTGGGATTAATAGGGATGGCCCCACCATCCCCTCAAAAGAATATAAATTAACTTGGCTGATGGTTCTGGAACAACAGAAGGGCCAAGATCCTTGTGTTGGTACATGCTTATCTCCTAGTCAGGGTCTTGGCAAGACAGGATACTCGTGGTAGCTCTGATATCTCTCTCTCTCTCTCTCTCTCTCTCTCTCTCTCTCTCTCTCTCTCTCTCTCTCCCCCTCTCTCCCCTCTCCCCCCTCTCTCCCTCTCTCTGTCTCTCTCTCTCTCTGTGTCTCTCTGTCTCTGTCTGTCTCTCCATCTATCTGTCTCTGTCTGTCTGTCTGTCCCTCTCTCTGTCTCTGTCTGTCTCTCCGTCTCTCTGTCTGTCTCTGTCTGTCAGCCTGTCTGTCTGTCTGTCTCTCCCTCTTCCTCTCTGTCTCTGTCTGGCTCTTCGTCTCTCTGTCTGTCTCTGTCTGTCTGTCTCTCTCTTTCTCCCCCCTCCCTCTCTCTGTCTCTGTCTGTCTCTCCGTCTGTCTGTCTCTATCTGTCTGCCTGTCTGTCTCTCTCTCTCCCTCTCTCTGTGTCTCTGTCTCTGTGTGTGTGTGTATGTGTGTGTGTGCGCATGCACGCACGCATGAACATATATGTGTGTGTGTGTGTGCGTGCATATGTATGTGCTTATATGTGGAGGCAGGAGGTCGAGGGCAGGTGTCTTTCTCTGTTGCTCTCCACTTTTATCTTTATCATCGAAGCTGGAGCTCACCAATTCAGCCAGACTGGCTGGCCAGCAAGCGCGGGAGAGCCTTTGTATCCACCCTACCCACCTCCCCCCCAGCAGGTTTATGGGTTTACACCACCATCTCTGCATGGGCACCATGGGCTCAAACTGCAATGGTCATTACTGTGCAGCAAGCAAGCACTTCCTCAGCTGAGCGATCTGCCTTGTCCACTTTTATAAAGCGACTAATAAAATGACCTCTTCTAATTACTTACCACCCCAAAGGATCCTCTTCCAAACAACTTTTTGTTGTTGTTGTTTTGTTTTGTTTTTGTTTTTTGCTTTTTCGAGACAGGGTCTCTCTGTGCAGCCTTGGCTGTTCTTGACTCACTTTGTTGTTTTTTGTTTGTTTGTTTGTTTGTTTGTTTTTAAAGATTTATTCATTTATTTATTTATTTAATGTATATGAGTGCTCTATCTGCATGTACACCTGCAGGCCAGAGGACGGCATCAGATCACATTACAGATGGTTGTGAGCCACCATGTGGTTGCTGGGAACTGAACTCAGGACCTCTGGAAGAGCAAGCAGTGTCCTTAACTGCTGAGCCATCTCTCCAGCCCGCCTCGACTCCCTTTGTAGACCAGGCTGGCCTGCAACTGATAGCGATCCACCTGCCTCTGCCTCCCGAGTGCTGGGATGAAAGGCTTGCACCACCGTGCCCAGCTCCAAACAACTTTAACCTGAAAATTTGGAGTTTTTATAACATGTTGATCTGGGGAGCACATTCAAACCCTAGAAATGTTTATTAATTTTTGCTGTCCTTCAGAGAGCTCTGACAATCCACAGATGTAGATCTGTCGTTAGTTCAACAAAGTTTCCTTCTCTTTATTTTTCGACATATACTTTTCTTGTTACATTGTTCCTTATTAAAGCTCCTTATCGTGGTTGGGTTTCCAGTGTCTTTCCCTCAGGTGTGTTGCCTTCTCTTTACTTCTCACTTCTCTCATCTTTTTATTTTATTTTATTTTATTTTATTTTATTTTATTTTTTCTCTCATCTTTTTAAATTCTGAAACATCAGTGTCCGCAGAGCTTCTCTATATACTCACAACCAATGGTTGTTTTTAAAAGCCCTTCTGTTTTGGATCAAGTGTAGCTCAGGAGAGTAACACTTGCCTAGAAACCTCCAGGCAGGATATGGTGGAGGGATGTATGGCTCAGTGGTAGAGCCCCTGCCTAGAATCCCCCAGTGAGGCACTGGGGTTTGGCTCAGCGGTAGAGCTCCTGCCTAGAATCCCTCAGTGAGGGGCTGGGTTGTGGCTCAATGGTAGAGCCCCTGCCTAGAATCACCCAGTGAGGGGCTGGGATGTGGCTCAGTGGTAGAGCCCCTGCCTAGACTCCCCCAGTGAGGGGCTGGGGTATGGCTCAGTGGTAGAGCCCCTGCCTAGAATCCCCCAGTGAGGGGCTGGGATGTGGCTCAGTAGAGCACATGTCTAGTGCATCCAAAGTCCCAAGGTTGATCCTCAGCACAAGCAATAAAAATAAAAGCAAACATAACAAAATTCTCCTGTTTTTCTTCAGATTATTTACCCAGCTTCCAGCTCTATTTCTGTCACAGCTTGTTTTCATCTTCTCTTTATCATCTGGTTTTCAGAGTCAATGACTATAATACAACAAAACAAAGAAACCCCTGTGTCTTGCTAGGTTTGGCAAAACACACCTGTAAGATCAGCTCACAGTGTGCTGAGGCCGGAGGATGATGAGTTCCAAGCTAGCCTTAACTACCCTGTGAGACGCTGTCTCAAAACAACAACGACAAAATCTGTCTCCTGGAGTAAATATTTTTTTGAATTCTGTCCTTTCTCTTTTCTTAATATTATTACACATTTTTCCTGCTCCATCTGCCTTCTCTTCAGGTGCTGAATGGCTCAGCTCACTCCCACACTCAGGGTTCAGCCTATCAAAGTGAATACGTGCCTATGCCTTTTTTGAGGGCGCACCTCTCTTTTTCAAGAAAGGACCAGAGGGCAGGCTAAGCCCAGTGTGGTGGTAAAGCACAGCCTAGGAAGAATCTGGCCAGAGAGTTGGCCTTAGGATACAGTTTTTTTTTTCCCCAGGCAAGCAGTTTCCTTGTGGCAAGAGTTCTTAAGCACAGGGCTGCTCTGTCCCTCTTCCCCTCTCCCCTTCTGTCTCTCTTCTCTTTCTCTTAGCTATGGGCATGGAACCCAGGGCCTTCTATAGGCTAGGCAAGCATTCAACTGCTAAGTGACACTACAGCTCCTAATTGGGGATTCTAGGCAGGGGCTTTACCACTGAACCACACCTCCAGCCCCTCAATGGGGGATTCTAGGCAGGGGCTCTACCACTGAGCCACACCCCCAGCCCCTCAGTGGGGGATTCTAGGCAGGGGCTCTACCACTGAGCCACACCCCAGCCCCTCACTGAGGGATTCTAGGCAGGGGCTCTACCACTGAGCCACACCCCAACCCCTCACTGAGGGATTCTGGGCAGGGGCTCTACCATTGAGCCACACCCCCAGCCCCTCACTGGGGGATTCTAGGCAGGGGCTCTACCACTGAGCCATACCCCAGCCCCTCACTGGGGGATTTTAGGCAGGGGCTCTACCACTGAGCCACACCCCAGCCCCTCCCTGGGGGATTCTAGGCAGGGGCTCTACCACTGAGCCACACCCCCAGCTCCTCACTGGAAGATCCCAGGCAGGGGCTCTACCACTGAGACACTTTCTTTTTACTAAGATACATGGTCCCGCTAAGTTGCCGATACCAGGCTTGAACTTTTGATTCTCCTGCCTTAGTCTCGGGAGAACCTAGGAATGCAAGCCTGTCCCATCAAGTACTGCTATAGACTGTCTTGTATCTACATCATCTCTCCAAAGTAGGAAAAGGTTCACCCGTAAAATCCTCGACCTAAGGAAATACTCAGGTCATGGGAACTTCCTACTCCCTTGGGTCTTCTTTGCTCAGCCTACGTCTATAATCCTGGGGTACTGGCCTCGGAAGTCCTTGAAATGTGGCAGCTTGTGGCCATATTCACTACCTCATCGTGACAAGAAGGCGTGTGTGTGTGTGTGTGTGCTGTTCCAGCATTTCCTGTCTGCCTGTCTCTGATTTTATGCTGCCTCTTGGCAGAGAGAGATCTGGAGCAGCTTTCACTAACCACCTTAGCTCTGATGTCTGCTGTCCAGGACCTAGTGAAACTCCTTGAACTCAACTGTTACAATTTGAATACGAAGTGTCCTCTCCCCCCTTGCCCCCCCCCCCAAAAGGCTCATGTATCTAGAGCTTGGTCTGCAGCTCTGCTGTAGGTCAAATGGTTCTGGAATCTTTGGGAGCTGGGCCAAGCTGAAGGAAGCCGGTCTTAGTTGTATCCTTTATCTGTCTCTCAGTTTTCGTCTCTCTGGGTGTCTTGCTCTCGTGTTGTACTTCCTGTTGGGCACTTCCTCTTACTGGGCACGGGTTTTTACTCCCAGCACTCAGGGACCAGAAGGCGGTGGATCTACATAGCTTGGGGCCAACCTCGTCTACATAGTGAGTTCCAGGACATCCAGGGCTACATAGAGACCCTGTCTTAAACAAAAACAAAAACAAAAACAAACAAAAACGACAACAAATAAGCCAAAAGAAAAGTTTCTCTGTCACGGCCCCACCGCCATAATGTTCTACCCAAACCTACGATGGCTAGCAAGCAAGGACGGAAGCCTCTGTGAGCCAAAATACATCCCCCCACCCCCTCGTCTCTTGCTTTTAAGTTTTTGTGTGTCAGGTATTTTGGTCACGTTTGCACAAAAGTAATGTGAGCGCACACTGGAGTCGGTGCCTTAGCTTCAGTCAAGGTTCCAACTTTGTTTTCCCCCAATTATTCTCATTTCGGAGAGGAGAAGAGAGGCCTTTTCTTGACACCACCGTCTTCCTTTTACACAGCTCATGCCTGGTAATTGACACACTATGTCAGTCACGGCTAAGAAACCTAGTGAGTCATTTTTCCCACTGAGACTTTAAGAAGGGACAAAAAATGTGTGTGTGTGTGTGTATATATATTGTGCGTGTGTGTGTGTGTGTGTGTGTGTGTGTGTGTGATAAAAGGCTGATGACATGTTTGGAGGAGAAAGGGCTTGATCTGAAGATGGGGAAAACAATACAACATATTTCAAGTTCTCTGGCTGAATGCAATTAAGAGACCCTGTGCCTACAAAGCTCTTAGCTCAGTGCCCTGCGTGGGGAGACGGGTAAGCAATTCTAAGCGTGCTATTTACTCTCTAAAAAAGATCGCTTTTATTCCGGCAACGACTCACTCTCTCAGGTTAAATCGCTAGGCTATGGTCAAATCTTATTCTGTATTTACAGCAAATCTCTGAAATAACAAAAGAGCCCTAAGGTTGGGGTTGTCCCCGTGCCTCTCACTGCCGGAGAACCTTGACTAAAGGCCACGGGTGGGAGGCATGGCGCTCCTGAGGACAGGGCGACTGCTGCTCGGTTTTAGTTTATCCCATTGAATGAATCTTGTCCCAGGCACTTTTAAGTGGGTGTGTTGTCCAGTGATGTCTCCACCTACAACCGACTGTGCCCATGACGGTGGTCTCTAAAGATTCTCATGGAGCTGGAAGTTTTCTGGTACCTAGTGGTGGTGTAACTGTCACATCATAGCAAGACGCACACTGGGCACTTGTCATCTGTGGCCATTTCGGTGTAAAGAGCGTGGCCTGCTGCTTAAAAAATAGGACAATATGGTAATGTGTGTTATATTTTTTTTTGAAAATTTTTCATATGTACATGTGTGTTTTTGCATGCATGTATTTCTGTGCTGCGCTTCTGGACACCAGAAGAGGGTCTGGGTGCCCTGGGTTGGAGTGACAGTCTGCTGTGAGCTGCCATACTGGGAATCAAACCCGGGTCCTTCGGAAGAACAGCCAGTACTCTTCACTGCTGAGCCATCGCTCCAGCCCTATTTCTCTCTTCCTTGATTTTTTGTTTGTTTGTTTGTTTGGTTGGTTGGTTTTGTTTTGTTTTAAACGTGCAAATACTGGGTTCCCTTGCGATGTTTTTTGTTTGGTTGGTTTGGTTTTGGTTTGGTTTTGGTTTGGTTTTTCGAGACAGGGTTTCTCTGTGTAGCCTCGACTATCCTGGACTCGTTTTGTAGACCAGGCTAGCCTCAAACTCATAGTGATCCACCCGCCTCTGTCTCCTGAGTGCTGGGATTACAGACCTGTGCCACCACCGCCTGGCTTTGTTTTGTTTTGCCTTTTTTTTTTTTTTTGAGACAGGGTTTCTCTGTGTAGCTCTGCTGTCCTCAACTCACTTTGTAGGTCAGGCTGTCCTCGAACTCACAGCAATCCGCCTGCCTCTGCCTCCCAAGTGCTGGGACTACAGGCGTGCGCCACCATGCCTCCTCCCCCACCCCTGGTGTTTTAATACATGTGTATCATGTACTGTTCACTTCTCTGAGATGGGGCTCTCATTATATTATCCAGTCTGGCTGCGAACTCCTAAATTCAAGCCATTTTCCCGACTCTTGGCTTCTTCCGCCGCAGATCCCACAGGCGCCAGCACTGCACTTGGCTGCTTACCATCCTCCGTTGCGTTTCTGCTGTTGCTTTTGGAGCCAGGGTCTCGCTGTGTGGTCCAGGCTGGCCCCAAGGTGACAACCCTCCTGTCTTCACCTCCAGAATTCTGGGAATACAGGAGTGCACCCCCATGCCTGGCTTTCTCTATATATATATACTTTTTTCTTTTTTTAAAGAATTATTTTTTTACAAGCACAAATAATTTTAGTGTTTTATAGTAAATAAGAGTAACATTTAAATCCATTAGGGAAAGAAAATGAAAATCACAAGCTTTTCTATGAAGAAAGCACAGCCTCAAGTGTTAAAAGCTTAACATAAACCGACTGCATAAAAACCAGCATTTCAAGCACTTAGAAGTAGTAACACTACAAGGGAAGAGGAGAAACGAGAGAGATGGGGGTAAACCAGGAAAATGAAACGGGAGCAGAAGCCCTCAAAGGCATTTTAAGAAAGAGGAAGCCATAGGAAGGGACAGCCCCAAACCGTGGGTGCAAAAGAAAGGAACTCGGGAGTCAGGATTAAAAAATAAAATAACTGGCCTGCCAAGACCCCCATCCTCTTTTTTTTTATTTAATAAACTTAAAATATTTTTATTTTAGTTTAGTTTATTAATTTATTCATATTACATCTCAAGGTTATCCCCTCCCTTGTATCCTCCCATTCCTCCCTCCCTCCCATTTTCCCCTACTCCCCTCCCCTATGACTGTGAGTGAGCGGGATTTCCTCCCCCTGTATATGCTCATAGGGTATCAAGTCTCTTCTTGGTAGCCTGCTATCCTTCCTCTGAGTGCCACCAGGCCTCCCCATCCAGGGGACGTGGTCCAATATGAGGCACCAGAGTACATGTGAAAGTCATACCCCACTCTCCACTCAACTGTGGAGAATGTCGTATCCATTGGCTAGATCTAGGTAGGGGTTAAGACCCCCATCCTTAAACGGCCTAATCCGCATGTAACCCTGCCCCCTAGATTCAAATTGAAATGTGAATTAAACACAAGTAAGAGCTGCAGACTCTCCCAACTGTTCAGCCTGGAAAGCCAGTGTCAGGAAAACATGACTTTGTTCACCTACCCGTTGACATGAAAAAGCAGCACGTCGAAGAGGGATTTGAGCGATTGGGCTATCTTTTTGGACGATCAGCAGCGTCTCAGGCTCCCTTAGTAAGTGGATCCTGAAGCCATTAGCTTCATGGCCTCCTGGTGTTCTGAGCAGGGGCAGTCCTACCCAGGGGTCGCCAGGCTGCCCTGTTAAAGTTTATTTACTTTTTATTGTATGTATGTGGCTGTTTCTCGTGCGTGTATGTGTGTGCACCCTGTGTGGCTGGTGCCCACGGAAGCCAGAGGAGGCTGTCAAATCGCATGGAACTGGTGTTCCAGACAGTTGTGAGCTGCCATGTGGGTGCTGGGGTGGGGTGGAAACCCAGGTCCTCTGCAAGAACAGTCAGTGCTCTTAACTGTTGAGCCATCTCTCCGGCCCCTTCTTTTGTATTTTAATCATTGTTTTAGTATATGGTCTTCTACGCATTAAAAAAGAAAATTAAAAAAAGGTGTGCACTACAAAACAGCCAACAGTGGCTGCACACATCTCTCGGGATAACAAGGAATGTCAAGTGGTGGGTCTACACCATCTCGGCTTGGTGTTTGTGTCACAAAGTCACCAAATGACACGCCTCTCAGAATGCGGTCCCGACTCTAAAGGATGCCTGTCTATGACACGCATACACATATGCAAAGAAATGCCTCTGCCCCATCCTGTAGCCTTCACATGATATCACCTTTAACCCTGACAGCATCCAGTGAGGCAGGAGTCTCCTCTGGGTGTCAGAATCAGGCTCCTCTTTTGCTCAGACCCCTGAGTCCCTGGATGCAGCCTCACAACCCATGTGTGGGTGCTCTTTCCAAAAATTCGAAGGAAGGAAGTTTTTCCCCCTCAAAGGACAATTGGTAAATGGGCATTACTTTGGCAATGGGTCTCTGTATCCTGTGGATGAGAGGAAAAGGGACCATGTGCGGTCGTTGGCATCATAGTGGTCCAGAGTCTGTGTCAAGGATGCTAGTGCACCACTGCACACGATCCCTGCCACTCCCTTCTCTGGGGGCTCATGGGTGTTTACCTGCATACATGCATATGCACCATGTGTGTGTCTGGGCCCACATCCCTGCTCTCTATGAATGTTTGCCTGTGTGTGTGCATGTGCACATGTGTGTGCCTGGTGCCCACATCCTTACTCTCTATAAGTGTTTGCCTGTGTGTGTTTGCATGTACACATGTGTGTGCCTGGTGTCAAAATCCCTGCTCTCTATGAGTATATGCCTGTGTGTATACACACGTGCGTGCCTGGTGCTCACATCCCTACTCTCTATGAGTGTTTGCCTGCGTGTGTGTATGCATGTGCACCACATGTGTGCCTGGTGCCCACACTCTATGGACATATGGGTATTTTCCTGTGTGTGTGCATGTGCACACGTGTGTGCGTGGTACCCACATCCCTACTCTCTGAGTATTTGACTGTGTGTGTGCATGTGTGCACATGTGTGCATGTGCACACGTGTGTGCCTGGTGCCCACATCCCTACTCTCTATGAGTATTTTCCTGTGTGTGTGCATGTGCACATGTGTGTGCCTGGTACCCACATCCCTACTCTCTGAGTATTTGACTGTGTGTGTGCATGTGCACCACATGTGTGCCTGGTGCCCACTCTCTATGGACGTATGAGTATTTTCCTGTGTGTGTGTGCATGTGTGCACATGTGTGCGTGCACACGTGTGTGCCTGGTGCCCAGGTCACACCTTTTCACCTGGCTGCGTACCATCCTCTACTGCACTTCTGCTCTTGTGTATGGAGGGGCAGGGGCAGGAGAGGAGGGGCAGGAGAGGAGGGGCAGGAGAGGAGGGGCAGGGGCAAGAGAGGAGGGGCAGGAGAGGAGGGGCAGGAGAGGAGGGGCAGGGGCAGGAGAGGAGGGGCAGGAGAGGAGGGCCGTGTGGAGGGCTCAGGTGGCCTTGGGGTTTCCTGTCCTCTGGCCACACCTCGGGTCTGAGTGGCTCCAGGCAGCTTCTCATCTTTTCTGAGCTGCAGTGTGTGGGTCAGAAAAATGGGAGTATCTGTAGGGAAAGGTTTCATGCAGAATCCACTAACTTCCTCTCTGTTCCCTCTGGCTCAGCGGCTTACCTCGCTGGCAAATCATGTCTCTGCTTAGCGGCCATCCTAGATACACCTGCTCGGTTCACACGGCTTTCTCCGCGGGGCCTGTTCTAGCCCAGTGGTTTGGCCGCAGCTGCCAGTTTCCACTCACTTAGTCACCAAATCCCTCTGCTGCCACCCAGGCCCCGGCCCCCTCCACCCCACTCCATCAGCCTGGAGGAGGGAGGCAGGCGCAGAGCTTCTGCATTTCAGAAGCCCAAGAATGTTCCAGAGACCCAGTAATGACCCCATGGAATTGCAGGCTTGCCCATCAGCCAAGCCCCAAGCAAGCCATTAAGGAGGCTGCAGGCATGGTGGTGCTGACAGTAAATTCCTATCCCACTGTGGTGCGGTTCAGTGAGCCCTGGGGTATTTCCTGTGACACCTGGGAACTCTCTGGAGCCATTAGCGCAGCCTGTGTCCTGATGGTGGCAGCCCTGGAAGATCTGGGCCAGTGTGAAGGTTGTCTAGAGCAAGATGTGTGCCCAGACTCTTGCCCTGTGCCCACCGACTTTAATCCACTTTTGGGGTTACACTGGTAAATAAGACAGTTGTGCCTGTAGAAGGAAGCATAGAATACATTGCACGCATGTACAACATCTTCACACAACTAAAGGCATGGGCACATGCTTACCCAGATACACACACCTGCATGCTCACACACATTGCACACATGCACCCTGCACACACACCCAGGTGCATGTCCTCTCAAACACTATAAACATTTAAATAATTTTCTTGTCCTGAAGTCTCCCCTTTGGCCAGGGTAGCACCCGGTGCGCCTGGCTCTGATGGGCCCAGATGGCCAGAGCAGGCTAGCTATCTCTAGTCCGTTTGTCTAGGCTGTTTGTCGCAGTGTCCTGGGCCTAGCCTGGGCTGCTCCAGGAGGCAGGCGCTGCCGTTTAATATCCCATTTTCTTCCCTTCACCAAGGAGACTTGGAAACCTGAGGAGCCGCCTGAGGGCACGAGCTGCGCGTGGAGCCGTGTGGGATTCACATCAGAGTCTCCAGCGGTGGTGTCAGACTGCCGTCAATTCCAGAGTGTCAGACTTTATTTTTTTAAAAAAGAGAGAGACAGAGAGAAACAGAACCAAACAAAACAAAACAAAAAAAAACCCAGTGCCTGGTCTGGTAGACTCTCAGATAAATGCAGGTGCCTGTGCACCCACACAAATCTGCAAAGCCACACACGCATCCTTAAATTCATGTGATGCACATCCACACACACACACACCCCCACCTGCAGGTTTACATAGGAAAAGTCCACACACAGAGACACGTGCTTACACATGCAAACATCCTATACACGTTTCCACAAACACTCGTACAGAGGCACATGCTGGCATAGTACAAACAGGTGGATATAGGCATTTGCCCACAAAGCATGCACACGCGCACACGTGTACGGAGCTATGCCCCTGCAGCAAACCACCATGCATGCACACTCATACTCAAGTGGGGCAAGATGCTGCGGGCATCCTACTGCTTCCTGGACATCTTTCTCTTCCAGTGTCCTTCTGAGTCCCCGTTGCAGGAAAAGAACCCGCTGTCACTTCCCTTGTGTGGCTATGATAAAACACCCTGACCAAAAGCAACTTAGAGAAGAAAGCGGCCTATTTGGCTTACGCGTCCAGATTACGGTCCACACTTGCAGAGAGGTCACAGTGGCAGGAGCTTAAAACAAGTGGGCAGAACACATCCACAGTTGGCAGCAGAGAGAAGTGAGCGCACCGGTGCTGCCTGTCTGCTTTCTTATAGCTTCTCCTTTTTCTATATCCTTCAGGGCCCCTCCCCCCACCCGACCCCAAAGACAAAGGGGATGGTGCCACCCGCAGTGGGCTGGAGCTTCCTACCCCAATTAACAATCAAGACAGTTCCCCCACCACCACCACCAAGACGTGGCCACAGGCCAGCCTGATCTAGACAATTTCTCATTCAGGCTCCCCACTCCGGGGGTTTGGGGGGGGTGGCATGGGGGTGGCGGTAGAGGGGGTGGGGGGATTTCAGTCGTGACAAGTTGACATTTCAAAACTATGGAGCATAGACCCTTGGCTTGATGGACTAGAGACCTCCAAGAAAAAGGGAGCAGACGCAAGGGTTGACCGTGAGGCCGCCTGACTGCGGGCCACTCCCTTTTCCAGCCTTCCCTCTGCTCTGACCAACTATCTGGGCCACCTGGACCGTCCTCCCCTCTACTCTTTGGCTCTCCGAATTCGGCCAAATCTTGGGGGCAGGATCTGCCTAGAGATCTCAGCAAACACGCAGTAGCACCTCCCACCTCTGCTCTCCACAAGGTCCTCCACCAGGAAGCTGGAGTTCCTAAGCAAAATCAGACCAGATGCTCTGTTATCAAGTCTGCCGGGCCTAAGAGAGCCAAACGGAAACCGGAAACCGGAAACCGCTCTCATGCAGCTGAGGACCGGATTTCCAGCTGCAGGGGAGAAAGCATTCCCGTGGGTGGAGCCACAACCCCGAGTCGGTTCCCAGAGCTGAACCGCTACGGTGCGCGCGCACACACCGATGGCAAACCCTCTGCCAACATGGCTCGTCTGCCATTCATCCGCATCTCAAGAGCCTTAAAAAACTAACCTCCCAGCCGGGCGGTGGTGGCGCAAGCCTTTAATCCCAGCAGGCGAGAAGCAGGCGGATCATTGTGAGTTCGAGGCCAGCCTGGTCTAAACAGAGAAACGCTGTCTCGAAAAGCCAACCAACCAACCAACCAAACAAGCCTCCCTTTCCCACCCTGAACCGTATCCACTGATTCCAATCCAAACATGAGACTTAAGCTTCTTTTTTGTTTTGTTTTGTTTTGTTTTTCGAGACAGGGTTTCTCTGTGTAGCCTTGGCTGTCCTGGACTCACTTTGTAGACCAGGCTGGCCTCGAACTCACAGCGATCCGCCTGCCTCTGCCTCCCCAGTGCTGGGATTAAAGGCGTGCGCCACCACGCCCGGCTGAGACTTAAGCTTCTTAAGGACAGACCAGATATTTTGGGCCTGGGTTTCCACATTTATCATTAAAGCAATTATCAGCTAAAAATTCTTGGCTCCCGAAAACAACACAATCAGAGAGCAGAAGGGAGAGTTGAGTTATAAATAACCCCCCACCCCCACTTTTCGTTTGTGGTGCTATATAAATCTTTAGGTGTGTGGATTGCATCATTACTAATGTTCTTTAAAATGTAATACAACTTTGCTCATTAAACGCAGCCAGCCAATCAGAAGACGCTCCTCACAGCCCCCCCCCCTTAGGAGTTGCGGCATTTGCATTGCAGAAAAACTGTAATTTTATTCATGGACTGGCGTCCGCCTCAGCCCCTCAGTAATTAAACACGGAACAGCTGTCACTCTGCGGCATCCTAGGCAGGCACGACAGAACACTGAGCCGGTATGGACAGGCTCAGCGGTAGGAGGCTGGCATGGCTGGGGGAATGGTGCAAATAAGAGGCTGGTGCGGGCAGGGGCCCCCGACAAGGTGAGGGATTCCCAGGCCGGGGCTCAGGGCTGTCCCTGGCTCCTCCGTGCCCCCTCCTGACTCCTGCAGAGAGAGCGGCTGGTGAGGTTGGAGGGAGATGGAAAGAGATAGGGGATTTGTTTAAGTAGGAACACAGATCCTTGGAGGCCCATGGGACCTAGGAGAGATAGGCCTCGGAGGATGAGAGGACATTTCTGGATTCTACTTTGTTTTGTTTTTAACTGGTTGAGATATGTTAACAAGCAAGTAATGCATTCCCTCTATAATTCAAAGAACTGATTTATTTATTTATTTATTTTTAAATCAGTGTTAGGGACTGAACTTAGAGCCTTGTGTATGCTAGGCAACAACTCTACCATGGAGCTCAGAGCTCAGACAGACCCTCATGCAGCTAATTTTAATATAATACACACACACACACACACACACACACACACACACACACACACATTTATTTGCGTGTGCATTTTGTGGGGCACACCTACACCGGGTGTCTATGTGGACTACAGAGGACATCTTCCTTCCACACTGTGAATCTGGGTGATCAAACTCAGGTCGTCGGGCTTGGCAGCCAGTGCCGTTACCTCCCGATCCACCTCCCCCGGCCCAACCCTGAGCTGATGTTTTTTAAAACAGTAGATCTCAACATGTGAGGCTCAACCCCTTTGGAAGTCAGATGACCTCTTCACGGGGGTCACACATCAGATATCCTGCGTATCAGATATTTAACTACAGTTCGCGAGCGAAGCAAGACTATGGTTACGGCCAGGCAGTGGTGGCGCACGCCTTTAATCCCAGCACTCGGGAGGCAGAGGCGAGGCAGATCGCTGTGAGTTCGAGGCCAGCCTGGTCTACAATGTGAGTCTAGGTCAGCCAAAAGCATGTATGTGGTGCACATATGTATGTGAGATGGTAATGTGGGTGTATGTGTGTGGCCATGAGTGGCTATGTATGTGTATGTGGGAGAGTGTACATTTGGATTAACATGTCCACATATGTGCACACGTATGTGTATAATTGTGTACACATGAAAGCATGTGTGCATATATGAAGGTATGTTTATAAACATGTAAACATGCCAGCATATACACATGAGAGTGTATGTGTATACATGTATGCACATGTGTAAGTGAACATACAAGTGTTTGTGTGAGCATGTGTGCTACGTATATATCTGTAAGAACGTGCATATGTGTACTTGTTTGGGTGTGTGCAGATATGGGTAAGCATGTGTGCATGTGAGAGTGTACATGTGGGCACCTGTACGGTGTGTATATGTAAGTATTATTCATGTGTACGTACAGAAGTATGCATGTGTCCATGTCTACATGCCTGGAACATGCTTGCATACAAGATTCTGTGTCTACACTAAACCACACAGTCAGGAGAGCTTGGGACACTGGGGGTTGGCTGAAGTTCCAGATCCAACCAGATAGGGGATGTGACAGTGGGAATGGAGAGGGGACGGCTGCCCCTGAAGGCCTCAGGGCGGAGAGAACAGGGTTTGAAGCCAGCGAGGCAGCCTTCTCGGGGCCGCCCTGTTAGTGGCTTTGACTGACGTGGCTTCCAAGGCGAAGGCGGCTATGGTAGCGAGCATCTGCTCAGAGTGGTGGGGGTCTGGGTTCCCCTCTGGCCTGCTACGCCTGGTGGTTCTGGCGGCTGATGGGCACACAGGGGAGATGCCACTCAGCTCCGAGTGCAGGAGCTCAGGGCATTTGCAGACTTGTGGGTACGCAGAGGCACCCGGCAGAGCACAGAGTGCAGTGATTGCCCAAGAGGCACAAGAGGTTAAGTCGACACCTCCCACCTGTGACCAGAGCCCCAGATGGCCCACTATCTCCAAAGTCAGACCCAAATATGGTGGGGTGAACCCCTTTCCCCACTCTCCAGTCCTTTCTTTTAGCCTGTGCTTTGCACAAGGGATCGATGCAAAATTGACCCGGGCACAGCAAGGGGCTGTGGCTGAGTGCAATCAATAGGATTAGGCCTGTGGGAAAGTGCTCCTGCCCACTGTGGGTCCAGCGGGGTGGGCCTCTCCCCGGACTGTGATATCTCCTCATGGCTCTTCTTTCCACGTCATAATGCGGCCTCCACTGGAAGCCAGGGCCACTGCTAATTGCACGGCTCCTCTGAGCGAGAGCTGTGCTTCGTAAGGTGCACAGATGACCTCCCTGTGAGGCCATTACAGACCCTCATAGGAGCTCATCCTCTCCTTGTACTGATGGAGAGATGGACGGTTGCTAAGTCACATCAACCGATGTCTGATGTGGCGACAAAAGCTTCGCTTCAACAGGCTGAACGAAAGGGAGAGAGCACTGTGGCGTTGCCCCCACGCAGCCAAACCTCCAGGTCCCAATGGCCGGATACTCCATCGTCACCTCCTCTGTGCCACGTCTCTCCGACCAGCTCTCCTCCACGTCAGCTCTATGTGAGGACAACATGGCTGTCGGTAGACCTTCATCTACTCAGAAATGAATGGGCTGGAAAGAACACCCGTTGTTTAATTGGCTCGGAATGAGTCACGTGGTTAGCTTTGGCCCCCCCAATCGCCTTTGAGGGGAACGCAACGCTCTTATTGGCTTACTCCAGAATTAAACCCTTTTTAGCAGCTGCAGAAATGGGCGAAGAATGCGGGAAGGTGAGTCGGGTGAAGAGAAAACAAGAGACTCTGTGTTGAGTGGCAAAGTACAGATGCCCACCATAAAAGCCAGAGGTCTAGGAGTGTTCCCTAGTGTCCTATAGCACTCTAGGGTCACTGGGCAGACATGGCGGTTCCCGTTTGACCACATATTCCCAGGAAGGACCCTGACAGTGCCTCAGGCCTTAGGGTTCTGTACCAATCAACATCACTTCTACTTGAGGTATTTGGGGAGCTGCAGGATACCGAAGACCAGATGAGGGTCCCCCAGCATAGGCCCTTTAAGCTAGGGACCCTGGGGAGCCCAAGTAAATTGCCACTGCCGTTATATAACTTAAATATATGGGACGTAATTATTTTTAAAAATATACCCATAAAATTGTCTCTGATTATTTTAGTCACAATACAAATAGCCTCAATTAGAGCAGAAATAGGGCGCGGGTTTATGGCTCCCATGAATCTGAGTAACCTCAGCTCCGAGGCGGAAAAGCCTGCAAGCTCCCTGCGGGCCTTGTCGTGAATTCTACCACAAACATGGATGCAGATCCAGCGTGGGGGCAGCAGGCGGGAGGAGGCAGGAGGAGACAGCCTGGGGGCATCTCTTGTCTGGACTAGATTTGCACGTCCGTGTCTCTGTGGTAGGTCAGGGGCCAGGCCCCCTCAGCACATAGAAAAGACCCATATAGCACGGAACTTTCTTTATTTCCTCTTGAGCCTTCAGTATGTGCTCTCTGCAGAAGCAGAGAGGCGAAGAATGCGGGAAGGTGAGTCGGGTGATTGGAGTGAAGAGAAAACATGAGATTCTGTGTTGAGTGGCAAAGTACAGATGCCCACCATAAAAGCCAGAGGTCTAGGAGTGTTCCCCAGTGTCCTATGGCACTCTAGGGTCACTGGGCAGACATGGCTGCTCCTGTTTGACCACATATTCCCAGGAAGGCCCCTAGGTTCCCTTTTCTAAGCCAAAGCTTCCAGTGACAAATAAAGAAATGCAGGCATGGCATGGTGGCGCTCGCCTTTAATCCCAGCACTCAGGAGGCAGAGGCAGGAGGATCGCTGTGAGTTTCGAGGCCAGCCTGGTCTACGAAGTAAGTCCAGGACAGGCAAAGCTAACACAGAGAGACCTTGTCTCGAAAAACAAACAAATAAACAACAAAAACCCAAGCAAACAAAAAAATAAACGCAAGAGCCGCAGGGAAGCACTTCTTCCTTGTTCCTACAGGGCTGGTAGGTAGGGCAGGGTCCTACTGCAGAGGAACTCTCCTCCCGTGGCACAGGCGCTTACTTAACACGTCATCGTGGCCACGCCCCCTCAGCCCAGGCCACTGCCCAGTCTGAGAACTTCAGCTTTTCCTTTTAATCTTACATGGAAATATTTTTGGGACTTTAAAACTTTGAAATGCCAATTAAAAAAAAAAAATAGACACTGATAAATTTAGGGGGAAAAAACTGGAATCTTTTCAGTAGGGAGTTGTTTCTGTCTTGAGTGGGGGGGATACCATCTCTTTAATGAGGTACATCTTTTGGTCCTTTTAAAATGGTTTTTGTTTGTTCATTTCATATGCGTCTCACATATTTTTTTTTGTTACATCTGTATGGCTTATAGTTTTATTGTAGTGTCTTCTCTGTTGCTGTGGTGAAATACCCCGACCAACAGAAATATAGCGGTTGGGTGTGTGTGTGAGAGAGAGAGAGAGCATCTACTTGGCTTTATGGTTTCAGGTTGAAGTCCTCAGTGCAGGGAAATGGCAGAGGCATGAGCTTGAGAGAGGCTGGTCCCCTGCTTGCTCCTCAACTAGCATTCTGTGCTCTCCTACAGCCCAAGGCCCATGACGAACAATCAAGACAATCCCCCGCAGACGTACTCACAGGCCAGTCCGATCTATCTGACTTCCTTGCGGCGGCGCAGGTGAGCAGCAGCGCAACAGGGCAACCAGCGACAAGCAAGAGCGAGGTCAAGATAAGCCCAAACCTCGAGGAGCGCATCTTGAGACCAGCAGGAGACAGGATCGCTCCCTCCCCGTTCTGGACCGGCATGCCCCGGTGCACATAGCCTTGTGACCCCTACCTCTACCACCTCGACAGGTAGCCTGGTGGCCAGGTTTCAGGTTCAAACTTCCTGTTTCTTTATAAGGGCATATCCAATCAGCACCTGGAATTCCTCTCTATGCAAATGAAGCATCCCCAGCACCTCAGCCCCAGCCAATGATGTACACAAAACCCAGAAAACCTCCACCCACTTCCCCAAGGTTTATATAGCCCTTATGCCCTCCAATAAAAGGAGAGTTGCTGTTTCTCCCCACACTCACAAACAACCAAGGTCCTGTGTAACCCACCCTCTGGCTAAGCTTCATTCTTTTTAGTCCAGCCTTGTGCTCAATAGTATCTGGACATCCCAAGGGCAGAAGCAGTCCAGGACAGCCACCCCTCTCTTAGGTTCTTTTCCTACGTGAGTCTGATGTTTGCTGATGTTTGCATGACAGTTTTGTTTGCTGTTATATCTAGAAGCTAACACTTCCATGGCTCATGGGAGGCTATGGATCTTTCTGGGTTGTTTTTTTGTTTGATTTGCTTTTTGTTGTTGTTGTTGTTTTGTTTGTTATGTTGCCCAAGCTGGCTTGAAATCTCCACACCTTGTTCTTCCTCAGTGCTGGTACGAAGGCACTACACCCAGCCTAAGGCGCTTTCTCTGATTGTTTTTGCACTCTTGGATTTTCTAGACAAATATGAGCATATTATCTGCCAAGAATGATAATCTTGTCCTTTCCTTTTACATCTCCCCCCCCACCCCACCCCCCCATTTTTCGAGACAGGGTTTTTCTGTGTGGCCTTGGCTGTCCTGGACTCGCTTTGTAGACCAGGCTGGCCTTGAACTCACAGCGATCCACCTGCCTCTGCCTCCTGAGTACTGGGATTAAAGGCGTGCAACACCACGCCCGGCCCCTTTTACGTCTTTGCGTTGTGTTTTCTGTCTAGTCTATCCTGTCTAACTGGACCACCCCTCGCTTTAGGACATGGGGACAGAAGTGGCACCTGCAGCTTCTCAGAGAGGCCTCAGAGATGAGCCCCGAGGGCTCTGGACCCACCCCCCGCCCCTTGTCTAAGACCCCTGCTGCAGCAAACCCAGATGCACCAGACGCTTCTCTCCGAAGCACATGCGTGATCCGAGAAGCCATCCCAGCACCGCCTTCCATCTGGAGACAGCCCTCCAGGGCTTAGGATCTTACTCAAGCTCATGCTGGGGTGGGATGTGTTGCCAACTCCTGTTAAGTGATTCTTCCTCCTGCCCCGGGGGGAGGTTTTTCTTGGCTTTGTGCTCAAATGCTCTGTGTGCCTGCATTTTTTTTTTTTTTTTTTTTTTTTTTTGGTCTTGTTTGTTCTGAGATGCTGTGTAGCCGGGGCCGACCTTGAACTCAGTGAACCTCCTGCTTCAGTCTCCTGGGCGCTGTATGACTGCCTCCTAACACCATGTTCAGCTCATTAAGGACCTCCACCCTGTGGGTGATGATGCAATGCTAGCCATAAAAGATGGATCTATTTCCTGGTGTAGGAGCCAGCCTAACAAGGGCTGGGGGGGGGGGGCAGGGGTGGGATCATGGTCCCACTTTGCAGAGGATTCCTTTTATCTTCTGTACATCATGCAGCTCACCATTTGCCGCTTGCAGGGTGGCCACGGAGCACAGAGACAAGCGTCTGAGGGTCAGGAGATGGTCCAAGGGCAGCACCGCCAAGAGCAGCGTGTGCCTTTGGAGCGAAGAGAGCTGGGGAGGTGGGGGATGGGGGGAGCTGAGGCTGAAGTAGGCACCTCTGCTTTGCTTGTACCACGGAGGAGGCAATAGGAGGCGTATGCGGGTATCTAGGTGGACACGATGTGATGGGCAGGGACTAGGGCCTGCCAAGTGAGGACCAGGCGGCCTAACAATGTGAAGCAATGGAACGGAACATCATCAGGGCCCCAGGCTCCAGTCAGGACCGAACTCAAGGCTGGACAGGAAAGGATACAGAGGCAGGAAGGTGCAAGTCAGAGGTTTCAAAATGCCATTCGGAGGATCCTACACTGAGGGGAAAGGGAAGAAAAATCACTCCAGGCATAGCGCGCGTGGTAGAACACACCTGTAATCATAGCACCCGGGGAAGCAGGAAGTTGGGCTGGAGAGGTGGCTCGGAGGTTAAGAACACTGGCTGTTTACCTAGAGGATCCGGGTTCAACTCCCAGCACCCACATGGCAGCTCACCACTGTCTGTAACTCCTGTTCCAAGGGATGTGACACCCTCAAGCAGACAGACACACATGCAGTCAAAACACCAATGCACCTAAGTTAAAAGTAAATAAACTATTTGAAAGAAAAAGGAGAAGGAGAAGATGATGATCAGGAAGTTGAGGCCAGCCTGGGAGACATAGTAAGATATACCTCGTCTCAGAAGACAACTGGAGCCGGGCGTGGTGGCGCACGCCTTTAATCCCAGCACTCGGGAGGCAGAGGCAGGCGGATCCCTGTGAGTTCGAGGCCAGCCTGGTCTACAAAGCGAGTCCAGGTCAGCCAAGGCTACACAGAGAGACTCTGTCTTGAAAAAC
This sequence comes from Acomys minous, assembly GCF_964271855.1. Lineage (NCBI taxonomy): Eukaryota > Metazoa > Chordata > Mammalia > Rodentia > Muridae > Acomys > Acomys minous. The sequence continues at coordinate 4,953,803 of NC_140502.1, read as the reverse complement.
CAAAAAAAAAAAAAAAAAAAAAAGAAGAAGAAGACAACTGAATCGCATGGCAGTGGTGGCACACGCCTTTAATCCCAGCACCCGAGAGGTAGGCGGATGTCTTTGAGGTCAAGGCTAGCCTCGTCTATAGAGGTAGTTAGTTCCAGGATAGCCAAAGCTACACAAGAAGTCCTGTCTTGAAAAACAAACAACAACAGAAAGACAAAGGAAGGAATTCTGGTTGTTTCCAGGGTAGAGGAGCAATGGGAGCTGGGATAGCAGGGCATCCTAAGGACTTATTCCTAAGACAATGCTGCTTAGACTCAACCAGGTGGAAATCAGAAGTCACAGAATTTCTTTCTTCCCAACTCCAGAGAAGGAAGAAAATGGCCAGCTACTCCCTACAGAAAGCCTCCCATCCATGGCATCCCAGGCATGGCCTTGCTTAGAAACCCCGTTTCTAAGCCAGAGGTGGGTATCCACCCACCAAGACCAGCATCCTATGCAGGCCGGTCATCCTCGCGGAACTACATTATATACTAGGGGTGTTAAGAAAAGTATATCGCTTTTAATTTGGGGAAGCGGGGGTAAGGGTGGGGGGAGGTTTGATATCCAGGTGGACCAGCTACTTTTCTGTTGCTGTGATAAAATACCATGACCCAAAGCAAGTTATAAAAGGAAGGGTTCATTTGGGCTTACAGTCCCAGCGGGGAGAATCCATACCGGTGAGGGAGGCTTGAGAGCAGGTTGCCAGAGCCAGGAAGCCGAGAGGCGGCATCTTTTAACTACAAACCCAGGGCAGAGGCAGCAAGCAAACCGAATGTATGGTTAGGTAATAAACACTCAGAGGCCCCCTCCCCCGCCCCCCTCCGCCCCTCTCCTTCCACCTCCCATGATGCCTTTCTCTAACAAGGCTCCGCCTCCCCAAGCCGTATCACCTTTACTCAAGGCGAGGCCCCGGCTGCCCCATGCTGGAGACCGAGACCCTGCCACGTGGATTCTCCCAGGGACCACGGCAGATACTGGGAACTCTGTGCATGCCCAGAGCTAGGGAGAGGAAGAGAAAGAATTCCACCCGGGAGGCCTTCCTCCCTGAATTTGTTAGTGTTCTCTTCATTACATCATGTTGTGAGTTGCGTTGGAAAACGGCGAGAGGGGGAGCGGTACCCCTAGAGGGGGCGGCGTGTAACCCAGAGCCCATGTCCATCACAACATGGCTCCCCTGTGGCCATGGTAACTGGGCTGAGTAAGTGGCTCTGGTTAAATAATCAGACCCCTGTTGGAACTAGCCCCGGAGCCATTGTCTGAGAAACGTGTAAGCAGCGTCCAGCGTGTCCTGAAGACCCGGCACTGCACAGGTGCCGGCGACTTATCTCGCGCCGTTGCGTAGAGTTCTTGGGTAGCACCATCGGAGGCCGCCTGAGCGTGGATAGGGTGGCTGGAACCAGTTCTGCCTTTACTTAGCCTACCCTGGATGGGGTCGGCTTGGCTCAGCCTCTTTAATTAGTTCTGCCTCTCTGTGAACAAGGGGACAGAAACGGCTTACAGGTGGGGAAGGTTGGCATTCCCTTGCTGTTCCCGAGAGCTCACTCCATCATAAGGGCCTAGTAGAGGCAGTGGAGAGTCCTCATATCATTATAACCTAGAAGACGGAAAGTAAGCCCGTGACAGTGACAAATAAATATAACCTTCAAAAGCCTGCTCTCGGGTGGCCTCCTTCTTTAAGCCGGGTCCCGTGTCCCCCCAAATTCCACAACCTTCCAAAACAATGCACGCAGCTGGAGGCCAAATAGCGAGGCACACAAGTCTGTGGGGGCACATTTCGGGGTTGGGAGGTGCCTTGAATGTTCCTACCCGTCTTGTTCAAGGAGGCAAGCATTGTATGCAGCACTTCCACAGCAAACTTAACCCCTCCTCTGACTAAATTAGTCCGAAGTGGTTTCTGTTACCTGGCAGCCGAGGCGGCCTGCTGGTACATGGTCTGTAATCCCAGTTACTTCAAAGTCTGAGACAGGAGCATGACAGGTTCCACTGGTTGAGAACAGCTCTTCGACACAATCTGAAGCCAGCCAGGCCCTAGAGTTCTGGCAGCCCAGGGAGAGAGAGGCCTGGCGTTGGCATTTGTTTGGTTGATTTGGTGTTTGTTTGTTTGTTCGTTGAGACAGGGTTTCTCCATGTAGCCCTGGCTGTCCTGGAACTCTGCTGACCAGGCTGACCTCGAACTCACAGAGATCCAATTGCCTATGACTCCAGAGTGCTGGGATTAAAGGTGTGTGCCATCACTGCATGGCCCCTGCCATTGGCTTTTTGAGGAAAGGGAAAGGCAGTGGGATTTCCTGAAAGAGCACCCCCCCCCACCCCCCTCAGGGACAGGCCTGGAGCTAAGAAGGATACAGAAGGCTAAGTGGCTTGAGCCAGGCCTCACTGGCATTTGGGTGCAAGGTCACATATTAGTAAAGGAAAACCAATGGTCCCAGGACCATGGCAAAACAAAATAAAGAGTTTTAGTCCCTAGTCCTAGGCTGCAGTAGAGTCCTAGGGCACAGCTTGGTGAGTAGGCTCGACAGTTTGGATTTGACATCTAGGATGTATAAAGTCTCTGCAATAAGATTTACTTTGCAAAGCCAGGCGTGGTGGAGCACGCCTTTAATTGCAGCACTCGGGAGGCAGAGGCAGGCGGACCGCTGTGAGTTCGAGGCCAGCCTGGTCTACAAAGCGAGTCCAGGACAGCCAAGGCTACGCAGAGAAACCCTGTCTCGAAGAAACAAAAACCAACAAACAAACAAAAAAAAACAAAACAAAGCAAAAAAGATTTACTTTGCCGCAGAACCTGATGGCGTAGGCCTATAATTCCAGCTACTCTGAAGGCTGACACGGGAGGACTCCAAGTTCAAAGCCAGCTTAGTCTATCAAGCAAGCTGGAGGCTAGCCTAAGAAACTTAGGGTGCCCCTATCTCGGCAAGCAGAAAGAAGGCGGTCATACAGCCCAGTAGGGGAGCCCTTGCCTGCCATCTACCAGCAAGGGCTTTGCGGTATGGCTCTGTGATAGGACAGTTGCCTGGGACCCACTGGCGAGGGTCTAGCGGCATGACTCAGCTGTGTGGAGCTCGCCTTGCAGCTGCGAGACCCCGAGATCAATCTCTAGCACCACAGAGGTGGGGGTAAGAAAAATGATTTACTTCAGCTGGGTGGGTCGTTGATTTCATTTCTGACAGGTGCGCTATTCTGGAACCTGGCGAAGAGAAACATTAAATCCAGAAGTCCCGACTCCGCACGGAGCAATCACTTTTCTCTCCGCCTGGTCAACTCTCCCAGCTCAAGCACTTTTGTCCCCTGGAGGGTGCGAGGACGGATTCGAATTAGCCAGGAAGTTCTTTGATTGCTATTTTAAAACTCCTCTCTGGTACCCTGGCCTGACATCGTAATTACCTGCCTGTGATTTATCTCACGCAGACTATGAGTGAAGATAGGTTTTGAGGTGCTAATTGAGCGGATCCAGCACCCTCACCTCCTCCCTGTCACTCACTCTGCAGCAGCTGATGGCCCCCTTGAACAGTGGGGGGCGGCGCCGCACGGTGGAGAAGGTGAGAAGGTGACGTGAGTTTTGCAGCTGCACGGGTCTTTGCCTGGACACTTGGAAGTCACCCCACAGACACAGTCTCAACCCACATGCTAAAGCTGACAGTAGGCTGGCTCTTCACCACGTAGTGACTGGACCCTACCCGTGGCCGGGTGTGCTGTGGACGCTGCTGCTCAAACAGAAAAGAAAGGGCCCTCACCGCGGGCTGCTCCCTTCCATCTTAGCCTCCTGGATGCGGCTACCGGCACACCTGGCTCTTCTTCAGTGCCTAAAACCTAAACCAGAGTCTTTTTTTTTTTTTTTCTGGGCAATAATAGAACCGACCCACCGTTAGGAAAAGGTTGTTGAAATCACAGCCACCAAATCGCCTCTTGAGCTTGTCCCAAAGGCATAAAGACAGATGGTGCAAGCTGGGTGGGTGTGAGGAAGGACGCCCTGTGGTACCAGATGAGTGTCCGTGATAGATGGAAACAAACGGGAAGACTATTGATTGTTTTGTTGCTGTTTTCGAGGCAGGGTCTCTCTGTGTAGCCTTGGCTGTCCTAGACTCGATTTGTAGACCAGGCTGGCCTCGAACTCACAGCGATCCGCCTGCCTCTGCCTCCTGAGTGTTGGGATTAAAGGCGTGCGCCACCAAGCCCGGCTTTTTTTTTTTAATGAACTCCTGTTTAAACTGGATCTGCTACATCCAACAGGCTTCTCGATGCCCAAGAGTTGTGAAGAACTCTTCATGAGGACTAGTGTATGATGTCTGTAATATCAGTACCCTAGCTGTGGAGGCAGGAGGATTGTTGAGTTCAAGGACAGCCCTGGTCTACAAAGTAATCCTCTGCCCGAGAGAGGGAGGAAGGCCAGAGGGAGAAAGAGGGGGAGGCGGGGAGGCCGACATGATTGTTTTGGTTGGTTTACTGCAGGCCCAGCATGGATATGGCCACCCTTCAGTCCGCTGTCTCAGACGGCTGCTTACTGCTCTCCCTGGAGAACGAAGGGACACTGCCACCCTAGAGACCTGACTGGTGGGAATGGCATCTTAGCAGCTCAGAGTCAGGTGCAGCTGGGATTGACATGAGCAGGGTATTGGAGGGCCAACGCGTGCACCCCCCTCCCCCATTATCCTGGCTCAGCCTGGAGACAGGTGTGCACTTTGAAGGAGTCCTCAGCTCCCCCGGGGAAATGGTACCTACATGGATGAGTGGGGTCACGGGGTCTCTGTGAGGCACACAAGTGTCCCTTTCAAACACTACTGCTGAATTCAAGGAGTTTTCCTCCTAGGCCGGGCTCCTCGGGCACGCCCTCAGGCAGTGACGAAGCAAGGCAAAGGGCCAATGGTAGACTTCTGTTGTGAGCCATTCTGGCTGGGCAGCTCCACAGGCGCTTGGCTGTGACGTCATCAGGTCTCGACTAGAGCCTGCAGCTCTCCCTGCCTGATCTCTCCCACTGGTCTAGCTCACAGAAATCACCTCCGACGAACCTGTTGGATGTCTAAATCCATCATCACGTCTCCTTCCTGGGAGACCTGCAACGAGGAAGAAATGAGACCAGACGAAAGTGAGTGCAGGAGCCTAATGCATGAACAACTACTGTGTTGGGAGTCGGGTGGGGGAGGTAGGGGATGGGGGGGGTGGGGTGATAGAGGGGGTGGGGGTGGAGGATTAGGAGGAAATGGAGGGTGGAGAGGGGTGGGGGGATGGGGGGTGAGTGAGACGCTGTCTTTTATCTGAACCAAGGAGGTGATGGGTGCAAAGTGACCGCGGAAATGAGTGTGACTGTTTGGCCACCACCGACGTCCTGAGAATGGAGCCAATAATACAGAAAGCAGAGCCAAAGCAGCCGTCCTCATGGTGTGCTGGGTCTAGCTGTTCCTGAAGCAAGAACCCATTTGGGCTCTCAGTTGTGCAAGTCAATAAACACCTCTTTCCTCACTCAACCAATGATACTCTGAGCGCTTGTTAAATGCTGGGGGAATTTATCGGCCTCTGAAACAACATGAGGGAAGGCAGACATGGTTAAACACTTCAGGAGCACATAGGCTGATCAAGAGCTGCGTTCCCTCCCAGCTACGAATCCAACAGGAGTCTGTCGATTGGATCTTTGCGAGGGATGTAAGGGACACAGCAGATGCTGTCTGCCAGTGCAGTTTTTTATGAAAAAAAAAAAAGGCAGAGAGAATCTTCATGTGAACATTTTGTCTATTGATCCTTGGCAGAGACCGAGAGCAGAAGATTGGGCTTGGGAAGAAAAAAAAAAAAAACACTTCTGTATGAAAGCTGAGAGACTCAGCGGCAGCCGTGCCTTCCTGGCAGTCTGAGTTGAAACAGGAGACACAGTGCTTGGAGCGGCCATGAATAGTCGGTTTGTCCCCTGAGCAGACTCTCCTGAATGACAATGATCCTAGCCAATGCTCTCGACAGAAGGGACTTGGGAGAGAAATGTTTTAAATGTTTAGATTTTTTTTTTTAACTAATGCAGACAACAAAAGCACATTTACAAATGTTTGGGAAAAAATATCCCTTGGATTCTCAGAACCTTGTACAAGCTTGAAATATGTGATTTTTTTTTTTTTTTTTGTCTGTCTGTGTACAATGACCCATGTGACGGACACTGTTCTGTTCTTGGCTCATCAGGGATCTGGCCTCACAAGTGAGGAAAAGGTGTCACAGAGAAATCGGAGCAGAGTCCTGCTAAGACCTGTGTGACCTTGGACAAGTGACTCGGTCTTTCTGAGCCTCAGCTTCCCCAGCTATAGCATGGAGACGGCTCCTATATCCTCCACAACTGATGAGCCTGGACTGATAACGGAAGTTAGGCCTCGGCCGCTGCTGAGCACCCACGCTGTTGGTGGGTTTGCTCATGGCTGGGATACATTAGCTGACAGAAGGAACTCAAGGGCGGAGAGGTTTTGTAGGCATAAGATTATTGTGTAATTCAAATGCTGCTTTCTATATCCCCCCCCCCCCCCGCCCCATCTGGTTACAACCCTTGCTCTGAGAATCTCCCATCTCAGTGTTGTGTAAACGCTGTTCCCCATTTGTCCCCTGGTATGCCAATAATGCAGCTTACAGCCAATCGCTGAGCAGGGGAGAGAATAGAGCCGGACTTCCTGCCAGCCAGGGGAGAGGAGTTAGAGGAGGAAGTAGGGGATTCAGCCAGGGGATTCATCCATGCCAGAGGTCCAGGAAACATCAGGAAAGAGGAGCTGCAGCAGGGAAGCTACAAAGTGCAAACATTGCTGGCTTCCTTGGGAGCGAGGCAAATTAGCTTAGAGGGTTAAGATTAGAGTCATACCTGCTCGGTTCTTGTGCTGTGAAGCTTATTATTAAACAAATATGAGTCTCAACTATTTGTGTGATAGCCAGATAAAAAGAGAAACAGAGTTACCTAAAAATTAACTGTAACCTGTTTTGTGTCAGCTCAAGAGGGTACAGTCCATCACGGTGGGGGGTGGGGGAATGGCAGCCAGAGCAGAGTATCTTGGGTCAGTGGACGACTGATGGCTCTTCACACTACAGGTCTAGACAGGAAGCAGACAGCTCAGCCCGAATGAGTAGATATTGTAGGGGCAAAATTAATGCCGTATCCTATATGTAATTTGTATTCTGCAATTAATGATGGTCTGTATGAGAACTTGTCCTCTAGGTGCCCTTCCCCCTGCGTTCTGGGAATGACACCTGCCAGCAGTCCCCAGAAACTGCACTGGAACAATTAGATACAATTAACACCCAATGATCCTCTGAGATAAAACAGCTTCCCTGGAGATTCAGCCTCCTAGACCCAACCTGCCTGAAGGTCAACATTCCTGTGACCTACAACCTTCCCTGGAGATCTGGCCTCCACCCAACCTGCCTGAAGGTCCACATTCCTGAGACTCACAACTCCCCACTTACAGTTTTGTCCTTACTTCCCTGTGAGCCCCACCCCTAATTACAGTTTTTCCCTATAAACTCATTACCCTTGAGGCTCCGGTATCACTTTCCTACCCTGCTCCATCATGAAGGATTGTGATCCGAAGCTCTGAGCCAGTAATACAGGACCCTGTGTTTGTTGCATCGGTAGCGAGTCCTGGTGGTCTTTTTTTGGGGGGCGGGGGAGGGCGCATCTCGTGATCTGGGTAATCTCGGTTGTAACAATATCACCTTCCGGTCTTGGCCCATATCCAAATTCTCCCAGCCTAGCCCACCAGCTAGGTTCCATATGCAAATTTTCCAGCCTCCCCAGCGCCACCAGCCAATCAAATACATGCACTTATCAGGGGACAATGTAAAGCTAAACAGTAACAGTTGCAGTCTCCGACCTGGCTGACCTCACGCCCCTCCAGTCATGGGACACGGATGGCCCAACCATGGGCAGTCAGCGGGGGTTTACAGTTTCAGAGGGCTTACCCACAGTCTTGGCAAACCATCATGGCTGTTGGCAACTCGGGCAGAAGACAGCTGTTCTACTCTTCCCGATGGACAGGAAGCCAAGGGAGGGATCACGGGAAGAGGCCAGGGTAAGATGTAGCCCCCAAAGCCTCCTTCCCCAGGGATCACATCCCTCAGCTGGCCTCCACCTCTTACCTCTCACCTTCTCCCAGTGATGCCATCATTTATTGAAGCCATCGGGGGATGCAAAGCCACTGACGGGAATCCACTCCTCCGGCCAGAGCCTGGGACCTGATTGTCTCCGGAAACACACTCACAGGTACACTCTGTGTTATGTATCACTAGTTTCCAGGTATCTCTGAATCCAGTCAAGTTGACAGTACTTTTGTTTGTTTGTTTATTATTATGCATACAGCATTCTGCCTGCATGTACACCTGTAGGCCAGAAGGGGGCACCAGATCACATTACAGATGGTTGTGAGCCACCCTGTGGTTGCTGGGAATTGAACTCAGGACCTCTGGAAGAGCAGGTGGCACTCTTAACCACTGAGCCATCTCTCCAGCCCAAGTTGACAGTACTTTTTAACCATTGAGGGATGTTCAGGGTCCTCCAGACCCCACTGTCTCAGTGGGTGTGGTCCAGTAGTAGAGCACTTGCCTGCTTACCTGGTCCCGTGTTTCATCACCAGTACTGCAATTGTGAGGAGTCAGGGGATGTGGAGGGACATGTTAAGTGCCTCAGGGAAAGCGAGCTGTGCTTCTCAAGTTACACTGCTCAAAGGGTGTACCTTCCAACTGGGTTCAAAGATTAAGGCACGGTTAAAAAACAAAGCCAGCCATGGTGGCACACGCCTTTAATCCCAGCACTCAGGAGGCAGAGACAGGCAGATTTCTGTGAGTTCGAGGCCAGCCTGGTCTACAAAGTGAGTCCAGGACAGCCAAGACTACACAGAGAAACCATGTGTTTGGTGGGGGGGGGGGGGGAAGGGGAGGGGCAGGGGATGTAAAAACAGTATGAACTGGTTTACGTGTTTTTGTTAAGAATTGCTTTTCGTAACTAGGACAGGCTTATGAGACTCACTGTTGAGGTTTATGGATGAGAGAGGCGAGCTCGTGGCATCAAAGGTCACATGCATTTTGGCTATAAGCCTCCTTCACTAAGCTACTTAATTAACAGGCTTGTCTGAGCGCTTCCTCAGAAGAAGGGAGCGTTGCCTCTATGTGGGTGAACCTCAGATCAGTTTTTTTATCTTCGTCAGTTATGTTGAAGTTTGGACTTCCGACCAGTGAGGAAGATAAGCCAAATGGCAGGTGTTGAGGGGTTCCTCTCCCTGCCTGTGCCCCCCCTAGCGTCCATTTCCCTACACTGCTTCACAACCGTGGAGGACGGCATTAGTGTTAGCAGGTACCTCAGCACCTATGAAGACTGGAGGCGAGGCCTTTTGAAAAGCGATTTGAGAGCCGGAGAGATGGCTCAGAGGATAAGGGCACTGACTGCTCCTCCGGAGGTCCTGAGTTCGATTCCCAGCAACCACATGGCGGCTCACAACCATCTATAATGTGATATGATGCCCTCTCCTGGCCTGCAGGTGCACATGCAAGCAGAGCTCTGTATATATAATAATAAATAATAAATCTTTAAAAAAATAAAATAAAAAGTAAAAAAAAAAAAAAGGAAATAAAGAAAAGCAATTCGATTAGCTCCCTAGGGTGAAGGCTCTGTGGCTGAATTCTGATGGCTTCATACAGAGAGGGAGAGGGACCACGCAGAAAAACCCAGTGTGTCTGCCATGATGCAAACGTAGCCAGGGGGCCTCTTGCTAGAACCTGTGCTGCGTGGGTTCAACTCCCAGCATCCAAAACCATGAGCTGAATCAACCTCCTTTCTTTATAAAGCAGCCTGCCTCGGATATTCCATGATAGTAAGGAACAGATGACTCATACAGAGAGGCTTCAAAGCAGACAGGAGATGCGAAGGAAGGAAAGAGCCCAAGTTAAGCTGGGCGGTGGTGGCTCACGCCTTTAATCCCAGCACCCGGAGGCAGAGGCAGGTGGATCGCTGTGAGTTCGAGGCCAGCCTGGTCTGCAGAGCGAGTCCAGGACACACACGGGCTGCACAGAGAAACCCTGTCTGGAAAAACCAAGCGGGGGGCGGGAGAGGGAGGGGGCAAGAGTCCAAGTTACTACTAAAAGTGGGGGAAGCAAAAGGTGCTGAGAAGAAGCGTCCAGGCAGGTTATCAATGGAGACTCGAGAGCCCTCTGCGGCTGTGTAGCGTAACAAGAGTTGGAGCTGGAGGTAAGTCATGGGATGTGACAATGCTTGGGTCCTGGGCTCAACAGTTGTAGCACAGCTGGCCTTGAGATCTGGGCCACATAGTTGAAAGTTCTCTGGGTGACACTAAGATGCACCCCTCCCCCCACACACACTTGATGCCCTCTTTGTAAATAGCTGAAGGAACTCGATAAGGTTTCTTCTGCTTAGTGAATTTCATGACCATCCAGAAGCCAGAGACTCTTGGTGAAGGCTCCAGCGATAGCTCATGTGGGAGAAATTAAAAGCCTGGGGCTGCGACAGCAGAGAGGTGGGGAGTGAAGGCTGACATTTGTTATCATGGCGTTTACCTGGGAGGAAGGTTTGGTGACAGCCAGATTTCTGGTGGGGGCTGTCAGCTAAGCAGCCTCTGAAATGGTGGCAAGGGGTGTGTACAAGAAAATGCTGTTTCAAACTGTTTGTTCGTTTCCCCGGTGACACCTGAGAAGGCCTGTTAGGCTCTGTGGAGCAGAGGGAGGAATCTGGTCCAAAGGTCAGGCTGCTGAAGTTGCCTGCACTTGAACAGAGCTGAGGATAAAGTTGTGCAGTAAAGTCCTGGGACCCTGCTATTGGAGGAGTGGCCGGAGCCTCATCAATTGAAGACGACCAGAGTGCATCAGGGATGTCGGGAGGGGGGGAATAAATGGGCACACAGAGGAAGGGAGTGTGTTGGAGGTTGGTCTGATGTATTTTGATGCTAATTATGCTCTCTGTCTTTTAATGTACCCCCAAATATTGCTCTGTAACCTTGCCTAAAAACGTATTCCCGTTTGACCAATAAAAAGCCGATACACCTGGGCAGGCTAATGGGATAGGCATTGCTAAGGTTTGCAGGGTTTGGGGACAGAGAGGCTCGTTGGAAAGGAAGCAGTCAGAGACCGAAAGAGGACCTGGTGGGGACCAGACAGGAAGAGAAGAAGGAAGGAGACCCCACGGGTTAGGTGGAGGAGAAGCGCATGGCTGGCGTGGATGGAGGATTTGGCCCAGATGAAGAACATTAGTAAATATTTGGGATTATGGATGGGAGGTAGCTCAATAGAAATTATTAGAAGCAGATGGCATGGGATGGGGTCAGAGAGATATGGGAGGTAGTTTAGGGGATTAATATCTGTCCTGCCCTGGATGAACCAAGGCACGTAGATATGATTTTATATATCATGTGTCTGTGTTTTTATTGATTGATAGCAGGTTAGAAAATACTGCTGTAAACCAGACTTGGTGGCACACACCTTTAATCCCAGCACTCGGGAGGCAGAGGCAGGCGGATCACTGTGAGTTCAAGGCCAGCCTGGTCTACAAAGCAAGACCAGGACACAGAGAAACCCTATCTCAAAAAAAAAAAAAAAAAAAAAAAAAAGAAAAAAAAAAAAAGAAAATACTGCCGTAATAATTATAAGGCTAATAACAAACATTTATTAGGCCATATCTTTAAATTAACAGCAACAGAAGTGGAACAAAAAGAAGTCTGATTGTAGCACAATGGTAGAGCAGTTGACTGTCTCAAAGCTCTGGGTTCCATCCTCAGGACCACGTGTAGATTAAAAAGAAAGGAGGGCGGAAGGAAGCCAAGTAGGACACCGTGCCCACTTTCCCAGGGAGGAGGAAGCAGGCTGGGCCTGCGTGGCTCCTCTCCTATTTCCCAGGCTGAGGCTTGCCTTTGGAGTTCGCCTCTCAGATGTGAGGTGAAGGCAACTCAGGAGAAGTAGCAGCGGAGAGAGGCCGGCAGGATGCTGGCACAGCATGGCTGCCTTTAAGTCCCTGATGATGATGAAGAAGAAGAAGAAGAAGAAGAAGAAGAAGAAGAAGAAGAAGAAGAAGAAGAAGAAGAAGAAGAAGAAGAAAATAATAATAATAATTACAATAATAATTTTAAATTTTTAAAAAATAAACATTTAAAATTTTTTAAAAATTAAAAAAAAAAAAAGGCCCTGACCTAACTGTGTAGGCTTTTTCTCCCTCCCTGTCCCTCCCCTCAAGGGCAGCAGGGTTAAGTGTATCACACGCTCATAAGGATGCCGTATGTGCTGGGAAGGGAACACCCGGTAGCACACGGCTTCGGGAGTTTTCGCAACTGAGTACACTAGGAAAGCATTAGGTTGAGCTAAACTTGCCGCCCCTGATCATGGAGGTCCCTTGGCGCCCCTCTTCCAGCGGCCACTCACGAGGGGTGGCCATTCTTCCAACTTTCCATGGCTTCTATTATTGGTATTTGTGTTTTCTTTTCTTTTTTTTTTTTTTCCTTTAACTTTAAATAGATGGAATTGCTGGGTGTGGTGGTGCACGTTCGTCATCCTAGCACCTGGCAGGTGGGAGCAGGAGGAACAGAGGATCAAGGCCATCTTGTACCATATGGTGAGTTGTCTGGACCCGGGACTTCAGGTTTGGAAAATAACAGGGCCGAAGGCTGAGGACAATAGACAGGATTTGCTGCAGCTCCTTCAGCCAGCACGGGTTAGACAGTGTCCCCTCCTGTGGTGGTCACAGGCAGCATAGTGTGCCTGTCTCAGAAGTCCCTCAGTGAGTTTCTTTGATGCTGGGTATCAGCAGGAAGTGACTTTTCCTGGAGCTCCTCCATCGCTCCCCTGCCGCCCCCGCCACCCCCAAAAAGGAAGTGTGATGTGTCGGGAACCAGCAAGTCCCCAACACTTCCTGCGAGGGTCTCTAGAGGCTGGCTCAGTGACTACCGTGTGGATCTGTTCCGAAGCTCCTTCCCCTCCCCCCTCCTCTGGCCCCTGGGCCCCTCCCTCCCTCATTTCCTCCACCTCCCTTGGGACTCAGGTGCTGGGAGCAAATCTCCGAATCCATGGTAACCAAGAGAAGGCAGGAAACCAGGAAGGAGGAGGGGCTGAGAGCTGTCTTACTGAACCCTGGGCAAGACAGTCCCTTCTCATGAAGAAAAGCCAAAAATGCCATTTTCTATCTCATTGGCAGAGACCTCACGAAAGAAAGGGCTGGCTTCCCTCCTGAGGAGTTAGGGGCGGGGCGGGGGGTGGGGGTGGGGAGGGCCTGGCTGGAGAGCAAGGCCAGGGGAGAGGGAGATAGGCAGGACAGTCCTTGAGAGACTGGAGGGTCACAGGTAGTGGTTAGTAGAATGGAGGCAGGGGTCAGAGGTCAGAGGTCAGACAGAGGTTAGAGGTCAGGCATGGAGATTAGAGCTTTGACTGACGGATGGGATGTCTGTAGTGAAGGCTGCTTAGAATTTGGTAGATGGGGGCGTGAGTGTGGAAGCCTGGGGAGCAGAGGACAGGAGTGGAAGGTTGGAGTGTGCAAATAGGGTCGGAATGCCCATTAGATAAGGCAGGTCCACCCCTCAGGGCCTCAACCATCCCCTTTGGGATCAGCCAGGAGAGCCTTCTGTATGATCCCCATAAAAAGTCTTCAACAGGCAAGTCTCCCGACCTCCCCACTCTGGACAGTTTGACCCCTTACTATGTTGCCAGGAGCTGAGACAGGACAAGTTGGTGTCAGAGTACCATGGGGGTGTCTGGAGTGGCTCCCACAGGTTCTGGGCCCAGTGGACTCCTTAGGCGACCCTCCTCTCTCCCTGAAAACAAGCTCCTCGGTTTGTGCTTTAACCATATAAACCTGTATCGGGGAGAACCCACAGCCCCGCCTCCTGCTCTGAGGGCCTGGCACCTGCCTCTCATCACAGTTTCCATTCAGGCCCCTGCAGATCTAGGACAGACCTCTGAACTGGTCTCACCGATCTCCCATGTGACAGACAGGGGATTCACTTATCAGCGACACACATGGCCTCCTCCAGTTTTCCTCCATCACAACCGCAAGCCGCTGCTTTCCTCTATCTGCTTGCATGAAGGGGCGTTTCTTCTTTACTCGCGATAATGAGACTTGAAATCACAGGGTCAGAAAGCTTCCTCCTTCCCTCCCTCCCTCTTTCCCTCCCTCCTTCCCTCCTTCCCTCCTTCCTTCCCTCCTTCCCTCCTTCTCTCCCTCTCTCCCTCCCTCCCTTCCTCCCTCCCTTCCTCCCTCTCTTCCCTTTCTTTTCCTTCACCCACGTTGGCTTCTATAGATATTTCCAGAACGCCCTTTATTCCAAGTGGTTGTTCTAGCTGATCTATCCATGGCCCTGATACAACAATCAATCTCAGTGAGCTTCTAACTGGTGCCCATCTTGGGGTGGAGTGACGGTCTAGTGAGAGCTCTAGACAGCAGGCCTAGCCCCTGTATACAAGTATTCCAGATAGCCTAGATAAAGCCTCCTTTTTTAAAAATTTATTTTATTTTATATGTGTGTGCCTGGGTATGTGTACACAGTGTGTGCCTGGGTGAGTCCTGGGAAGCCAGAAGAAGGCGTTGGATTCCCTGGAGCTGGAGTTGCAGGCAAGAGCCATCAGGTAGGTGCTGGGAACCGAACCCGGGTCCTCTGCAAGAACAGCAAGTGCTCGTAACCATGGAGTCCTCTCTCTCTCCACCCTCAGTCTCGGCTGGCCATCTCATCTGGGGTGCTGGAGGAAGATGAGGAATTAAGATGAACTCAGAGCTGATGTCCACTGCCCTGGAAGGACCCTATAGAGACCCTACAGAGTCAACAAAACAGTGCCCACAAGTGCGGACAGCTCCCTTGGGTTGCTGCCAAGATGACACACCCCGAATCTGGCCATGAACCACAAACAGCTGTAAGTATCTGGGTGCCCAGGCCACACCCAAGCCCCTGCGTATCAGGATTGCTGGGGGTGGGCAGCAGGGCCCCATTTCTCAACAACCACCACAGATGGAGCACGGAGCGCTGCTCTGTGGATAGCCTTAGAAGAGGGCCCTTATTCTTCATGCGGCTTGTGGTTTGAATGTGAACTGTCCCCCGCTGTGTTATGTGCTAAACATGTGATCCCCAGCTGACGGTGCTGAAAACTTTGAGAGGCAGATCCTCGTTGGAGGAAGTAGGTCACTGAGGTGTATACCTCAGTTATACCTTTTTCTGTCTCCATTTCTTTCTTTATTTTTTTGTTTAGATATTTTTATTCAATTTTTAATTTATGTGTGTTGGTGTGAGGGTGTCAGATCTTGGAGTTACAGACAGTTGTGAGCTGCCATGTGGGTGCTGGGAATTGAACTCGGGTCCTTTGGAAGAGCAGGCAGTGCTCTTAACCACTGAGCCATCTCTCCAGCCCTCTGTCTCCATTTCTTGTCTGTAATGAGGTGAAGAAGCCTACATGTACACACACACACACACACACACACACACACACACACACATGCACATTTGCACATACACGCACGCATGCACACTCCAGACGCCATCATGACATTCTTCAGCCCAAACACATGGGACCAATGATGCTGGCTTAAACCCTCTAAAACTATAAGCTACAATAAGTCCTTCCTCCCTTTTAAGTTCTTTCTGTCAGGCATTTCGTCACAGCAACAATACATTCCAGACACCAGCAAGTGGTCCCTGGCGATAGCAAGGACGAGGTTTGCTTTTGACTCGGGAGACAGGAAGGTTTCCGCAGTGTGGAGTCCAAGGAACATCCACAAAGCCTAAGTGTGTTCTTCCCTGCTCGGCTTTGGCCGCCTCCTCCTCCTTTCAAACACAGGAAGTACCTGGTACAGATGTGAGGTCAGTTCCCTCAGGTCCCTGGGAACAAAGACTTGGCCGCCCACCACCACCAAGCCCTGTGCCAAGAGGCTCCGGCAAGCCCAATAGTCATCTGAGAAAGCTTGGAGAGATCCGGATGCTGAGGCGGACAGCCGGCTCTGCAGGTGGATTTGTGGCCTTGGGCACGGTGATCAAATGTCCCTTCAGAGGGGCCACCTGTGCTGGGGCACCCGCCTCTGGCCTTCCAACTGTCAGACAAGCTTCAATCTATTTTCCCTCAAGCCCTAAATAGAGTGTGTGATATTGATCTTTGAGATCCGGATAAAGTCGTGATTTTTTCTCCCCCCCACAGGCTGTTTGACCTGAATGTCCGGCAAGAACAAAGAAGGAAGCTAGGCTTGTGCTAGCTCGCCCTACAGCCTGTGAACTTGGCAGCTGATGCCGAGAGTGTGCTGCTGTCTGAACAGGTCTCAGCAGCGGCAACTTCTTAAGTATCTGCTAATTTTTCTGGATGATGATTGATATGTAATATTCTCAGTAGGGTGAAGCCTCTTGCGCCCCCCCCCACCAACCCCCCCCCCACCAAGGCACTGAGAAAAATGCCTCCAGCATATTGGCCTATGGGCAAGCCTGTGGAGGGTATTTTCTTGGTTAATAACACGGCAGCACCACTCTTGAGCATGTGGGTTGTATAAAAAAAAAAAAAAAAGCAGGATGGGCAGGCCACGAGAGACAGCATTTCGCCATGGCCTCTGCTTCAGTTCCTGCCTCGACTTCCCTCAGTGGTGGAGTGTGATGAGGAAATATAAGACAAAGAAACACTCTTCTCCTGAGTCGCTCTTGCACATAGTGTGTTGACAATTGTTTTTAAACTCTATTTTTATTCGAGGGTATTGAAGCGTCTACCTCCCTCCACCCAAGCCCTTAACCCTGGGTAAGAGAGAAAGAATGTTAGGGGGAGGGGGTGGTACAGACCCCTTTATTCTCCAGGCTGTTTAGGGTCAGTGGCTTCTTGGGAGGGGGGGCAATACCAGTCTCTGCCAACAAGCAAATGCAGTAAGCAGTCTCTTCTAGTCTTCTCTGTCAGCCACACCGTCTATCTCTGGTCTCTCTAAACTGCCACGTGCCACGTGCCACATGCCACATGCCACATGCCACAAGCCACTTGCTGCATGCCACAGTTTCTCTCTTCAGGCTCTCATATTTATCTTCCTAAGAGTCCTAGACCACGCCCCTCTCTGAGGCAGGCCATTAGCTGCTGGCAAAGGCCACACCCCACAGGAGCCAATTATCATCTGTGGATATACTAAAGCCTAAACTAAAACCCCACACTTGGGATGAAAGCAAAAACGTATTTGCATGACGGAGTTTAATGAAGAACCCAAAACTTCCACAGTGGCCATTCGGCTTGGTCATGTCGAACCTTTGCCATGGGTCTCAACTGCAGGACCCTTAACTTCAGTGCAGTGTACTTAGCACTGCTCAACCTTGGCCCTGTTCTTGGTTGCCTGTGAGCTCTGATGATGGAGGCTAGTCTGGGAATGACCTCTTGGCTCCTGGTTGTTTCCATGTTACTTATTCTAGCCGCTCAGGTTCAAATCCCCTACCGTTAGGTTTGAGTCTGAAACATCTGCAGGCATCTTAGTTGTTGGGGACCCCCACAAGCTTCGTGGCCAGTGGGGAGCTGATACACAGGGAAGGCTAAGAGTGAAACTCGAGTCAGTCTCATCTTTGCTGGTACTGGGTCAAGACTTCCAGAGACTAACATGTGATTTTATTCTTTGTACACACTTAAGCATAGTAACACTTCAGGAGTGAGGTCAGGATGGGGGAGGAGCTCCTCATGACAGTTCTCGTAACAAAACTTCAGGGACATCAACATTCCCTTGCAAAGGGGGCCGAGCACCTGTGATCGGTACAATAGGAATGAATTCTATTGGCTGAGCCAAGCACCTGTGGCCTTTACAATAAGAATGAATTCTATTGGTTGATACACAGAGCTCTGGCCCGGGGCCGAGAAGGATGAATATGTAATAAGCATAAGGGTGAATTCTATCCTTGGTGGATGCATGGATGCAAAGTGCATGCGGCCTCTTTCATAGGGGTGAGTTCTACTCGCGGAGAGACAGATCCAAGGATTAGGGCGCAAAGAACGCTCAGGATATTGGGGCATTCAGGTGGAGGCAGGCTCCTAATAGAGTAGCAAAGGGTTGGCAGGTTGTTTGACTGCTTTTCGCTGGCGTACCAGATAACCAGGCGTCGTTCCTTTCTTCCTTCCTTGGAAGAAAATAAGCCCGCATGATTGACACTCTCCAATGCTTCCTCCAAGCTGTGCTTCCCATGGCTAGTTGACAGTGCTCTTTGAGGAGGATCTGAAAACAAGGCCATGGGGTAGGGGAAGGAAGGTCCTCAGACGCCTGCTATATCCGACTGCTTCCGGTCTCACTCTCTGCTCCCTTTTCCACGAACTGTGATGTAAGCAGGTCCACCAGGCCTCTCCTGCTATGGCGGACTAAAATGCTCTGAAAGTCTGAGTGGAAAGAAATTGTTCATCTCTTAAGGTTTTGGTTTTGGTTTTGGTTTTGGTTTTGTTTTCGGCCAGGCACTGTGGTCGCAGCACACAAACGTGTCTAATGTACTTGCTTTGTGCACTCCACGCCAGTCTTGTGTGGTATGGTGGCCCCTCGTCTGTGTGGGTGCACTCCCCACGCCTGTCTCAGTGGCTTGTTATGCTCCGCTCTCCAGCCCTTCAAGGTATCCCTGTCGGTCCCTGCAGCGCTTTTTATAGAAGCTCACAGAATCCTGATGCGTTTCAAGCCTATTGCCCAGGAAGCACCATCTAGAACGCTCCCTTCCCGAATGGCCACCACCTGACCTCTACAGTACCACAGAGATTTAAGTGGGGCCGGGAGGAGGGATGGTGCTGCCTCCTGGGTCCCCCAATCTTTTGGACGCAAATACTCGACAGAAGAAACTCCGAAGAAGGAATTATTTATTTTAGCTCACCGTTTCTGAGTCCTCAGTCCTCCAGAAAGGGGTGGGCCTGGGGGAGCATGCTAGCTCACATTATGGCGGAAAGGGGAAAGGGTACCACTATCGCTCAGTTGGCTTTCTCCTACCCTTCTTTTATTCCATCTACGTCCGTAGCTTGCGAGATGGTTCTGCGCATGCTCAGGGTAGATCTTCCCCTACTCAGTTGGTCCCCTATGGAAACACTCTCCCTTCTTAGCCCTTGGAGGAGCTGTGAACTGGCCGCTTTGGTTTAAGGCTGTAGACTTGCCCCTTTCACCAAGGTTGCTTCGTAGGCAGACTGAACTGGCAGGGCGGCTCACCCACTGTGATGGTTACTTGTAATTACTGACTTGATACAACCGTCAATTTCCCCCAGAAGAGAGTGTCCGTGAGGGACCGTCTCAGTCGGCTTGGCCTGTGGAATTATCTTAAGTCCGTTGATGTGGAAAGACTCGGCCACTGTGGGTGGCACCATTCCTTAGGCAGGGGCCCCGAGGTGAAGAAATCACACGGAACACGAGCAAGCCGTCATACGCATTCATTCATCTCCGTTCCCGGCTGTAGATGTGATGCTGTGACTGGTTGTAAGTTCTGGCCTTCCTTACTTATCCACAGTGACAGACTGTAACTTGAAATTGTGAGCGGAAATAAACCCCTTTCTCTTTGACGTTTCTTTTGTCAGGGTATTTTTTTTAAATCATAGCAACAGAAATGAAAGTAGAACACGCACTCTCACACCTTGAGGAAATGGTGCTAGTTCCTTCCTAATACCTCCCCCCCCCCACTTCTCAAATGACCATTTACATAATGATGACATCATCATAGACCAGGGATTGAACCAGAAGATCTTCTGGGACCAGTTAATATTACTGTATTGATTATCTGAGATAGAGCCTCCCATGTTCATTTTGCAGATTGAAAAAAACCCGTGGCTTAGAGAGGTTGGGTAATTTCTCTAGTGCAACACAGTGAGTAAACAGCAAAGCCAGGGATACAGGTTTTGCATCCATGTTTGTAATGGATCTTCTCCTCCTCCTCCTCCTCCTCCTCCTCCTCCTCCTCCTCCTCCTCCTCCTCCTCCTGAGACAGGGTCTCTCTGTGTAGCCTTGATTGTCCTGGAACTCGCTCTGTAGACCAGGCTGACCTCAAACTCACAGAGATCCATCCGCCCCTGCCTCCTGAGAGCTGAGCTGAGATTAAAGACATGAGCCACCATGCCCAGCTGTGGTGGATATTGACTACATCTAGAATTAACTAAAACCCAAGTGACTGGGTACATCTGTGAGGAATTTTTTTTTTCTTGCTTGAATTATTTGAAGTAGGAAAACCTACCCGAAATCTACATTTTTTGAGGTGGGAAGATACACCTTAAGCCTGGGTCACACTTCTTTCTAGTGGCAGCCTATATAAGGGAAAAAGGAAGCATCTGCTCTCTTCGAGTCTGCCCTTACTGTAGGCCTTCGCTGGCACTGGAGCCTACTTCTTCCGGATTCTGACATACCCCGAAGACCAGATGAGCCATGCATCCTCACGGATCGAACAATTGCTCGATTCTTAGACTTTCCGTTGGCAGCCATGTTGGATTAGTTGGGCCACAGCCTATAACAAATCTAATAGAATAATAATAAATTATATATACATATATGTGTGTGTACATACATACATACATACACACACACTCATGTCCTATCGGTTCTGTTCCTCTAGAGAACCCTAGCTCATACAATGGTCCTCTTTACTGTCCGTGTTCCTTCATAATATTCAGTGTCACACTAAGGACGACACCACATTTGCCCCATGTTAAACTATCCCCCAAGAGTCCTGGTATTCAAAACATCTTGCTTCTGGAAGTTCTCTTCATAGGAAGCAAAGACCACTTAGTCTCCAAACATGAAGACCAGATGCTCCCTGCCTCGACTTAGGACAAGGCTGCTGATTTAGTGGTCTGCACACTTCTTTCTCACCACACGGTTTCAAGTGGGCATCTCATGATTCCCGGGAAAGCTTCATCTAGCAGTGGCAGAGAGGCAGAGCCAGAGAACTTCAGAGCCAAAGAAATGGCACACATGTATCATCACATGTAAACCGAGCCAAAGAAACGGCACGCATGTATCATCACACGTAAACTGAGCCAAAGAAACGGCACGCATGTATCATCACACGTAAACGGAAACTAAAAATCATACCAGGCTTTGAATCAAGAATCTCATACTTAGCTGAAATGAACACAGATGAGTTTGGGACTTTTCTTTTTTTTAAGTTTTTCTTTTTCGGTTTTTCGAGACAGGGTCTCTCTGTGTAGCCTTGGCTGTCCTTTACTGGCCTTGTAGACCAGGCTGGCCTCGAACTCACAGTGATTCCACTGCCTCTACCTCCCGAGTGCTAGGATTAAAGGCGTGCGCCAACAAACCCGGTGAGTTTGGGACTTTTCAGCTGCAGTAGTCAGGGTAAAATTATGGAGGAAAAAAAAATCCTCTTCAATATGTTATATGGAGGGTTTCTTGTACCGCAAACTGATCCATCACTGTGCTTTTGGGTGTTGTGCACATCTGTTAACATCTCCTTATTTGGAGACTGGAACACAGTGAGGTGCTATTATAGTTCAAGTTTGAAATCTTCCTCCACAGGCAGGTCATACGCTAAGAGTCCCCATCTGATGGGTGGAGTTATTTGGGGAGGGCTTCTAAAAACATGGAGGTGAGGCCTGGCTAGGGAAGCAGGCCACTCAGGTGGGCCCTATGGAGCTCCAGTCTGTACCTCTTCCTTTTTGGTTTGTTTGTTTGTTGCTTTGTGCTTAGTCTGGTTGGTTTTTTTTCTTCAAGATAGGGTTTCTCTGTGTAGCCCCTGGCTGTACTATAATCTCTCTGCTGACCAGGCTGACCTCAAATACAGAAATCTGCCCGCCTCTGCCTTCCGAGTGCTGAGATTAAAGGCCTGGGTCACCAATGGAGGCCTCTTCCTCTATTTTTTTTTTTCTCATCTACCATGAGGTGAAGAAGGTTCTCCAATATGCTCTACGCAAGTCCACGAAGTCAAGTCACTAAGGGCTGAACCCTTTAAAACCATGAGGGAAAGAAACCTTACACACACACACACACACACACACACACACACACACACACACACGCACACGCCCCAAATATTTTTCTGTATGTTTGGTCACACCAATGAGAAAGCTCCAAACAGATGCTATGTACTCTCCTCATCCCTATCCTCATCAGAGACTAAAAGGGACAAGATAGGTAAGGTATTTGCGAGCCCTTCCAAGCACTCTTGCCATGCAGAGAGTGAAGCCAGGATTCGGTGTTAATGCAACGTTGTACCCAGGGGCAGAGGCAGTGACAACTTTCTCGGTTGGCAGTAACAGCTGCTCTGATCCCAAGAGTAGGGGTTAGAGATGCACTTGGTTACCAGCCTTCGCAGGTCGTGTCCACTTGCCTTCCTTCCTTCCTTCCTTCCTTCCTTCCCTCCCTCCCTTTGTGTGTGTGTGTGTGTGTGTGTGTGTGTGTGTGTGTGTGCGCGCGCGCGCGTATTGTGTGTGGTATATATATGTGTTTGTGCATAGAGGACAGAGGTCGATTTTGGGTGGCTTCCTCTGTTACTCTGTACTTTATTTTTGGAGACAGAGTGACTTTGAGCCTTGGGCTCATCAATTCAGCTAGACTAGTCAGACAATGAATTCAAGGAATCTGCCAAGCGCAGCCTTCCCACTCAGCGCTGGAGTTACATACGTATGCTGCCATGCCCAGCTTTTTACCTGGGCACTAGGGATCTGAACCTAAGTCCCGGTTCTTGCAAAACAAGTACTTACCTACTGAGCCATCTTCCCAACCCCATCCCATCTGTCTCTTAAGCCTGCCTTTCTTCTGTGCTATGTGATGTGCCCCCCCTTCCCCCAACCCAATGCATCCCTCTTCTGAGTCGGGGAGCTGGGTTAAATGTCTGTTTGCTGTTAAAAACTCTGATGAACGTGAGGCCTTGAGGTAAGCAGAGATGCAGATAAATGGGCAGGCAGCCGGCGGGGGTGGGGGTGGGGCTCAGTGGTCATACAGGGGAAGCCACGGAAGAGATGGGCCACCTCAGGGAAGGATCAGGTGACAGAAGGAAGAGGTCATGGAAGGAACAGGTCACAGACAGGGACAGGTCTCTGAAAAGAGAGGTCACAGAAGGAAGAGGTCATGGAGGAAGTCACTGAGGAGAGAGGCCACGGAAGAAAGAGGTCAGGGAAGAGTTAGGGAATAGAATAGGTCCTGAAAGGCAGAGGCCACAGAGGGGGGAGAGACAAGCACCGAGGAGAAAGAGTGGGTGGCCTTAGGGTAGCAGCCACTCCAGCAAGAGGAGAAGACACAGGGACCAGCTTGTTGCAGAGTATCTGATCACAGTGTGACCCCTGGGACTGTGAACTGGAAACCCCTGTTTCTGATTGTGGTACGGCTTAGTCTTTGATCCTAGAGCTTTCTTTCTTTTTTCTTTCTTTCTTTTTCTGGGAGTGGGTGAGGTTGGGTTTGTTGAGACAGGGTCTCGCTGTGTAGCCTTGGCTGTCCTCGACTCACTTTGTAGACCAGGCTGGCCTCGAACTCACAGCGATCCGCCTGCCTCAGCCTCCTGAGTGCTGGGATTAAAGGTGTGCGCCATCATTGCCTGGACCTAGAGCTTTCTTTTTTCTTTTCTTTTCTTTTTTACTGTGAACACGTGTTTGTGGTAGCTTTAATCCAAGAGCTAAATAAAGTAAATGACAGATCAAGAGGTAGAGCAAGTAACCAGCCAACAGGAAGTGGATGTAAGTAAACAGAAGGAAGGGACATTGAGTTGGAGGGTATTTAAGATAGCATGGAGAGGAAAAGGGGGGTTGTTTTTCTTCTGGGATGTCAGCGGAGTAGGAAGGTCAGCTGGGTGCTTTCTCTGCATCTCTGACCTAGCAGGTTTTTACCCTTTCATATGGCTCTTGAGTCTTCATGAGTAAAAATTTTTTTTTTCGAGACAGGGTTTCTCTGTGTAGCCTTGGCCATCCTGGACTCACTTTGTAGACCAGGCTGGCCTCGAACTCACAGCGATCCACCTGCCTCTGCCTCCCGAGTGCTGGGATTAAAGGCGTGCGCCACCACGCCTGGCTCATGAGTAAAATTAAATGACCTAGACTTTTCTTTTCTTTTTTTTTTTTCAGTTTAAAACATCACCTCTCCATCATCATCATCACCATCATCACCATCACCATCATCATCATCATCATCATCACCATTACTTAAACATCCCCCCACAGTCTTGCTTTGTAGCTGTGGTGGTGGTTTGAATAAGAGAGGCCACCATAGGCTCATACATTTGAATGCTCAGTTGTTGGGGGTTGCTCTAGTGATATGTATCCTGATGCTGATTACTGGCTCCCAAGATCTAATTGCTGCCCTGATGAGCACAGTTGCTGAGAGGTTAAGATCTGCCCTGCCCCAGGTGATAAGGCTATTCTAAAATATATCATGTGTCTGTGTCTTTATCGATTGAGAAAACAGGGTAAATGACACCACTATAATAATAATCATGAGCCTAATAATAAACACTTATTAGGCTGTATCATCAAAATAACAGCAACATTTAGTCATCAGGGAAGGGAACTGTTTGGAAAGACTAGAAGGATTAGGAGGCGTGGCCTCGTTGGAGGAAGTACGTCACTGGGGGCGGGCTTTGGGTCTCAAAAGCCTCTCTTCCTTCTCCTGTGCTCCCTGTTGATGGTAATGGACTAAGCTTCTGTTCATCGAGTCCTGATTAAATGCTCTCTTTTCTTTAAAGATTTATTTATTTATTATTATGTATACAGTGCTCTGCCTGCATGAACTCCTGCAAGCCAGAAGAGGGCGCCATATCACATTACAGATGGTTGTGAGCCACCATGTGGTTGCTGGGAATTGAACTCAGGACCTTCGGAAGAGCAGGTGGCGCTCTTAACCACTGAGCCATCTCTCCAGCCCATGCTTTCTTTTCTAAGAGTTGCCTTGGTAACGGCGTTTCTTCACAGCAATCGAAGGCTAAGACAGTAGGCTGGGTTGACCTTGAATTTGTGATCCTCCTGCCTCAGCCTCCTGAGTGCGGGGATTAGAGGCATGCCTCACTATACCTGTCTCACAGATGACCCAGTTTTGATATTGGCATAGACAAAACGATAGATGCTGAGGCCACAGGACATAGAGGCTTTCCCACAGGTTTACCTTAATGAGAGTCTTTGAATGGGACACCGTCTAAATACCATCAGAGGCCTACTTACTGTCCAACAAAGACATCCAATAAGTTGGATCTGGGCGGAGAGATGGCACACCCTCCAGGAATTTCTCTCCAGGATACGCCCCCTACAGAACCAAGTCTTCCTCCTCCAGAACTTAGCACGCTTACTTTTGAAATTAGCAATTACGTTCCTTTTTATCAACTTCTTAAAATAGGGTAATGGAGTTACGCCAATGGATAGCCCAGCACAACACGGGCAATGCAATAAAGGGGAAGCAATAAAAGCTGGACAGGCAGTCCCTCCACACTGATTCGGCTCATTTTAAGAAATAAAAGTAATTATCACCTGCGCAACCCGGCCAGCCCGCTCTGTACGTGGGGGAAGAAAACAATTTCAGAACTTTATTTCCTATATTGAATGTCGATAATTGGATGTATTTATAAGTCTCGCCGGAAGAAAGCAGCTTGTGATTTCAAGATGAGAAAACAGTCCCTCCAAACACTGAAAAACAATATATTCCCCATTTTCGCGCACACAAAAAGAGCTCGTTTCTCCGAGGTGTTGAAGGGGGCTGCTGGAATGATTTGCTTTCCTGAAGCCACCGTTCCATTTCTCATCTTGAATTGCCTTGTAGACCCTGGCAAAGCACCCAGCAGGGACCACTTCATCTGACGCCGTGACGGGGGGGGGCGGGGGGGGGCATCCCAGGGAAGGCCCTTCGGCTGCTCCCTGCCTCTTTTCTGCAGGAAGATGGATGCCTAGGTGAACTGGGCCAGGGAAGGAGGGCAAGAGGAACGGGGTGTGATGTAGGGCCTTCCTGGGGCTGCCAGTGTGGTCTTGGAGAACACTGGAGGCCACCCCGGTCTGAGAAACAGGAAGTCTAAGGTTGGCCCAGCCATTATCCTAATGGGCAAGACTAGCACTTGCTAGTGCCACAGCCACCTGAGTATGTGCTACGGCTTCAAGGAGAAATGTTCTCTCCAGGCATGCGTCTGGACACTTGGTCCCCAGCCGGCGGTGCTGGTTTGAGAGACTGCAGAACCTTTGCACTGTGGCTTAGTTCACAGAAGAAGCAGGTCTGTGGGAGGAAAGCTTTGAAGGCGATGCCCGCTTCCGGTTCTGGCTTGAGCTTGCTGCTCCCTGATCTACTAAGATGTGAGCAGCTGCAGCCCCACCTTCCTGCTGGTATAGACGGAGCCGCCCTAGGATCCTTGCAATCGCTGTTGTGATGGACCACGCCCCTGTTTCCACGCCCCCTTGTTTCCACGCCCCCTTGTTCTAGTTTCTGAAGCTGCTACGGATACGGATACTCCGGATACTCCGGCAGTGAGGAACTTAGGGGAGAAAGGGGGCTCATTTCCGAGGATGACTCCAGGTTGCACCCCATCACTTTGAGGGGAAGTCAAGGCAGGAATGTCACCCAGCTAGTCACATTGCTTTCACAGCCAAGGGCAGAGAGATGCGAACGTGTGCACGCTCACTTGCTTGCCTTCTTGAGCTCAGTTCTCTGTCTCTACCCGTGTAGCTCATGACCACCTGCCTAGGGGATGGAGCCACCTACAGTGGGCTGGGCCTCCCCACGATCAATAAACTTGAGACAATCCCTTCCCAAGGAGGCATAACACAATTTAAAGAGTCTCTCCCTGAGACTCTTCAAGCGATTCTGGGTGCGTCAGGTTGACGACTCAAGATAACCATCACAGCCTCTGAAAACATGGGCCCGGGTGAACTGTTCCTCCTTTTAAGTTGCTTCTGTCAGGTTTGGGGGGGGGGGGAAGCACAGCGACGAGTAAAGTAGCTAATATATCGTGTCCTGTCTGTCGCGTGCCTTCCTGTCCCACCTGGGAGAAACGAAGTCCCCGCCTTGTCTGTCACACATACCCCATGTTGACACGAGTCGACATTGAGTCAGAGATCCTGTGGTCAGCGGTGTCCATGGAGCTGTTGGAGAGTGGTAGCCTAGGCAGAGGGGGTGGGCAGGACAGGGCAAGTTGTTCTGACACAGTTCCATGGGAAGAAAAGAGGACCTTGCCCGGGGATGGAGCTCCTGCTGGTGTGGCTGGGGCAGGGCACTTCTGGCACCTGGGCTCCTGTAGCAGCCACCTGTAGTCCTTCACAGGGCCAGACCGTGTCTCCAAGGACCCATGACCTTAGAGACGATGCAGCGCAGCGTGAGGCATGAGAGCGCTGCCTGGCGCATTTCCTCAGCTAATTTACACACTCCCACACCGCGCTGACTCTCTAAAAATCAATCTTCCCTCAATTGCCTCCTGGCTCCCAGCAGCGTCTGGGGCTGCCCTGCATGAGTAACTCCAAAATGTCCTCCCACACCACCCTGGGCAGCTTCTCCTAGGGTTCCCGCCTCTGATCTATCTGGCAGGAGCAAGGCAGGGGGGAGCTCTGCCCCTCCCCCCCCCCCCCCCCCCGCCTTTGGTAGGAATGCAGGTGCCGAGCTGTGATAGGTGGTGGGGGTGGGGGGTGGGGGGGCAGGGGGGAGAGTGATGGGATCTGATGGAAAACGGTGAAGGATGCCGTCAGGCCTGCTGGAAAGGTTCTTGAGCAAGAGTGGGGTGGGGGAGGGACGGTCCAGTTGGAGCCTCTGATGGGGAGGGGTGGGGAGAGGCAGGGAGAAGTGTCTGACATACAAAACTACTGTCAGAGCAGACCCTGCCTGGAGGCCCCTGCTGTTCAGATGGACCTGGGTGGGCAGGAGCCGTGGGCATTCCTTCCTTGCCTGTTACAACTTCAGAAAGAGTGCTCCCTTCAACGGCTGGGTGTTCCGTGCCTCTCTTTTGTAAATATTTAGGATAATTACTCCTTTTATTCTCATTAAGGAGCATTAGGCTGGCAGTTGGCTTAATTTTGACATATTGTATGTTAAAAAGAAGTAGGGCTGTGATTAGCTAGGGGCAGGTTTTCCCACTACAGACTGACACGAATCGCTCTCTCTGCTCGTCCTTTCGCTATTTTTTTTTTAAAGTGTCCCTTTATTAGGGAGTGGAAACTCTTTAGCTGAAGATGGAGCTAATACACTTTGTGTGCGCGTGTGTTTCCGAGTTCTCAAGAATCTGTGAACCCATTACTCAGACATGCTACTTACCCTCTGGTCCTTAGTCTCGTTCGTACTCTGTAAAATGGTGTTAAGTCAGTACTTAACTCATGGGACTTTTTTTCAGACTTCTGTGAGCAGTGCAAAGAATTTGAACCAATGCCTGTAAGTGCTGGGGACCTGCTGAGAGCAGGTAGGGCAACATCTGACTCTCTCCCCATACTCCGGTTCCTGAATGCTGAAGGCTTTTTACTCCAGTTGCCCCAGCTCTCTGCACCCCCGCCTCCCCCCCCCCCGCCCCCCAACCCCGGTTTCCTTTATGTTCTTCCCACGGGTGGGCTGTCACACCATAAGGTTAGGGGATGATCTAGAATCAGTTCTTGGATCCCCCACGACGGAAAATCTCTTGGGTTGCTGCTCAGGTCCCCCTAGCTCGGGCTTAGATACCTAACTCACCGGGGGATCCTCCTCTTCTGGGTGTGCAGCCTGGAGCCGGAGTGGGAGGGGCCGGGACCGCCCCGCCCCGCCCCGCCCACTTTAAGCCCCGCCCACGGTCCCGCCCTGTCCTCCTCAGCGGAACCCAAGCTGGTTCAGCTGACGCCGCACTCCACGTGACGCTAGAGCCGAGTGAACATGGCGTCCACCGCGCGGTGAGTCCCGAGGTTGTCCCTCGCTCCTGCCCGCGGGCATGAAGAGGTGGCCTGCCTCGCTGATCCGGGCTGGACAGTGGGTGACATTCATTCCCCCGGGCTCTGACTGGGGTTGCTGTGTGACCGCAAGCCGCGCGCTTCTTTTTCCGGGCGCCGAGTGGTACCCACAGAGCCCCCTGCACTTTCGCGGCTGCCCACTGGCCCTTGGGTCTACCCTGGAGCCCAGCGTGTGGCCACCTCCCCGCGTGTGTGGCCGAGATGGGAGTTTGACAGATCTGTTCACTGCCACGCCCCTCTGTTGGGGTGGCCAGCCTGTTCGGGGCGCCAGGTCTCCCTCCAGGTGGGCTATATTTGGAGTGGGCGTGGAATCCCCGTTAACCAGGCCAGCACTTTCCTGATTGCTTCCTGGCCCAAACGTCAGCTCCTCCAAGACAGTTTCCCTTATTTGATTAACTCTGTAGTGCCTGATTTTTTTTCTGCCTGTCAGTTGTCCCCTCTCTATTCTCCAATGCAGGCTTAATGCTGGGCCTCACTAGCCCAGTGCCTTGCCCAGTTTAGGCCTGCTATAATTCTGTTATAATTAATTAAAGGGGTCGGGGGTCTTGTTGGGAGGAAGCGTGGACAGATCAGTGTTGGGGAGGAACAGCCGATCAAAGGTTAAGAGATAAAGACCAGAGAGTGGTGTGCATCCCCTGAGCTAGTAGGTGTGGTGCCCAGTGACCTCCCTAGACTTTGTCCTGGGGGAGCAGGAAGGATTGTCATCTGAGATCTCACCGTGTAGCACGGGCTGGCCTGGGACTCTGACTCTTTTTGCTTTCCTTTTCAGTGTGCTGGCGTTACAAGCATATAGCACTTCAGCCCTGCTTGAGATCTGCTTCTTTCTTTCTTTTTTCCTTTTCCTTTTTTTTTTTTTTAAAGACAGGGTTTCTCTGTGTAGCCCTAGAACTCACTCTGTAGAACAGGCTGACCTCCAATTTGGAGATCCACCTGCCTCTGCCTCCCAAATGCTGGGATTGAAGGCTCATGTCATCACCACCACCACCTGGCCTGATAGCGTGAGCTGTGATTTGAGTGTTAGAGGGTGTTGGGAAGGGTGGGGGTAGGTGAGGGCAGTTCTGCACACACTGTGCTCGGAACTTAGAGAAATGTGGGGAAACTAGTGGAGCAAATGCATATCTGTATGGGGATGAGGAAAACAGAAACACAGTGGCACCTTAGTTGGTGTCTGTCCGGGGTTGGGAGAGCTTTGAGCATAGCAGCCATTTTGTGGGTACCTGCTGTTTTCTAGGAACAACCCTGGGCTGCTAAAGCTGGTGGGCAATGTCATCTCACTCTGTGCCAACAAGAGGCACGTGCTCTAGGGTGATCTTTGTGCTAGGGGGTCTTCGAGGTAAACTTTAAACAGTGAGACACACTTAGAGTGGAAGACTGTACAGACAAAGTCCTGGTAGGTGTCCAGGAGGCCAGGACCAGAACTTTGGCCTTTGACTCTCTGTTAAGCAATTAGTATGGGCAGGTATCTGAGAGGGGGTCTCATCTGTCCATCTGGCTGGCCAGGTGGTCATAGGCAGTCCCTGCAGCTGTGTTTGGGTTTGAGGCTTGCTTCTTTCTGGAAGATTCCCAGTCTGGCATGGGAACTAACCAGATCTGCAAAGGAAGCCTCTTGTAGCTGAGCTGATTCCCTGGAGCCATCACGTAGAGAAGATTGAAAAGATGACGGAAATATTGGGGAGAGATATTCATATGGAAACCTGGCACAGCTGGCCAGGGCCTCCTTGGGAAGAGCCATCTCAGAATGGGTGTAGAACTGTCCTCAGAAATGCTGAGCCTGACTTGAACCCAGCAGCTTCCTTAAGGGGACAGAGTTTAGGGTGTTCCATAGAAAGCTTGGCTCCCTGCGCTGCGTTCATATCATGTGTCAGTTGTCCCCGCCCCTTTTTTTTTGCAAGTGTCAAGGTCATAACCCAGGACTTGCTTGTGCCAAGTCACTACCACGAAACTACATTGCCTACTTTTTTTTGTTTGTTGGTTTTTCGAGACAGGATTTCTCTGTGTAGCCTT
Source organism: Acomys minous (assembly GCF_964271855.1). Taxonomy (NCBI): domain Eukaryota; kingdom Metazoa; phylum Chordata; class Mammalia; order Rodentia; family Muridae; genus Acomys; species Acomys minous. The sequence goes on along the minus strand of NC_140502.1, from coordinate 4,923,032 downwards.
GGCTGTCCTGGACTCACTTTGTAGACCAGGCTGGCCTCAAACTCACAGCGATCCACCTGCCTCTGCCTCCCGAGTGCTGGGATTAAAGGCGTGTTCCATCACCGCCCGGCAATTGCCTGATTTTTTTTTTAAAACTTAGTTCTTTCTTTCTTTCTTTCTTTCTTTCTTTCTTTCTTTTCTTTTCTTTTCCAGAGCTGAGGACGGAACCCAGGGCCTTGCGCTTGCTAGGCAAGCGCTCTACCACTGAGCTAAATCCCAAACCCCTAAACTTAGTTTTTTTGAGATAGGGACTTGCTTATAGGCCTTGAACTCAGGATCTTCCTGCATAAACCTCCAGAGTCCTGGGGCTACAGGCTCACAGCACCATGCCCAACTGAGAGTATCAGGTATCATGAGCCCCAACTCGTAGCCACAGGCTTCCAATGAGTCAGAGCTGGTTTCTGCAGAGTCCCGGTGAAACTGGGGAACAGGAGGCTCGTGAGGATCTCAGGTGTGCCCCATATGAGACGGGGGGGGGGGGGTAGGGGGGTAGAAAGCTTAAGTAGCATCTCAGACTCAGTGAGAAACTCCCCTGATCCTATGCGCTGGTGGGAGGTAGCCCTGCTTTCTCCTTGAGCCATGCTTTGAGGTTTCTGTGTACAGAGGCCGAGACTTCTCGCCTATAGTCCTGTCTGCATTTGTGGCCCTGTGTTCTCCTTGACCCGGGGCCTGCTCACCTGACGGCCCTTGGGATGCTCTTTGTCTTCTAACATGATTAAAAGATTGTTTACAGGGCTGGAGAGATGGCTCAGCGGGCTAAGAGCACCGCCTGCTCTTCCAAAGGTCCTGAGTTCAATTCCCAGCAACCCCATGGTGGCTCACAACCATCTATAATGTAACCTGATGCCCTCTTCTGGCCTACAAGCAGACAACACTGTATACATTAAAAAAAAAAAAAGATTGTTTACAGACTTGTAGGTCCAGCCCCTCCTCCCGTAAACAGGCCTCCCATCCCATGGAAGAGTTTCTACTCAGAACTCCAGAGCATCTCCGTTTGTGTTAGTAGCACACATCTTTACATCTTCCTATTCCGAATAGCGCCGAGCACTTGGTTTCTGGCATCCCTTTCCTGGCATCCTTGGAGCCCAAAGGGACCAATTTGGTTTGAATCCCTTGGGCCACCAACCCTATGATTAGAACTTGGTGACATGGTGCCGTTGGAATGAAAGGGACATTCGCCATATGCGGTATTCCCAGGATCCCGTTCTGCCTCCCTGGGAGGCGGCAGTGGCCAAGGAGGGGAGTTGTGGGTAGGACAGGGGGACAGAATCCCAAAAAGTAAGATGGAGAATGGCCTCTCACGCCTCACCTGTCTTCTCACAGGCTGCCCTGGGCGTGTAGCGATGCCATGCTGCAGTCAGCATTCTGGACACGAAACGTTGTCAGGGTCCATGTCAAAAGCTGTCACACCCTGCGTGAGCCTTGCGCTTCTGAGCAAAGGCCTCATGCTGGCCCTGGGAAGCCAGGGCTGGCCCCGGTGCCCTTTGACCTCTCTGGTTCTTCCATAGGCTTTGTTCTGTCTCTACTCGGTCCTTCTTTTGCCCCTAGGTGTGTGTGTGCTTGTTCTCTATTCCTTCTCAGGAGAGAGGGAAGTTGCAGTGTGGTACCTGCCCTCTGCCCAAAGCCCCTCCAGGCGGGGATTTCATCCTGTAGACAGAGAGCCAGTGGCCGTTGGACATCTCAGCGCCTGGGCATTCTTTTTTTTTTTTTTAAAGATTTATTTATTTTATGGATGAGTGCTATATCTGCATGTACATCTGCAGGCCGGAAGAGGGCACCAGATCACTTTATAGATGGTTTTGAGCCACCATGTGGTTGCTGGGAATTGAACTCAGGACCTCTGGAAGAGCAGCTGGTGCTCTTAACCTCCAGCGCCTGGGCATATTCTTGTCCCAACCTCTCTTTCCCTGGGAGCCTATCCATGCGGCTTCATATAGGAGCACAGGGGGTCTTGCTATCGTCTGTGCAGCGGACCTCATGGGTCCTGGTGAACGTATATGCTGTCTTAGTCTGCTTTCTCCTGCTGTCCCTAAATACCTAAGGCTGGTACTTTATGAGGAAAGCAATTTTATTTTGGCTCACCGTTCTGGATGCTCTGTCAGGCGATTCCATGTAGTGAGCACCTCACCTGATGTTAGAACGTGGTGGTGGGGGGCATTGCACAGAAGGAATACATATGGAGGGGGCTTGGGCACAAACGAGAGGCCCTGTGGCAAGACAGCCAAGTTGACGTCACTTTGTGACAACTCACTGGCTTAGTAACTGTAACAGTCCTGTAAGAAGCAGCCTGTTCCCTAGAGACAGCATCAATTCCTAATTATCTCCCAAAAAAGCCCCAGACCTTTTAAAGTTCCATGAAGACCAAGTCTGCATGAACCCTAGGGACAGACCAAGCACCATCCTCCTTTAATGGGCATGTGCAAAGGACCTCAGTGGTGCCGCCAAGGCTGGCCTCTGAGTGTCCATTCTCCTGCCTCAGCCTCCTAATTGCCAGGATGGCACTACACCCAGCTTGGGGTAATGTTTTTTTTTTTTCTTCTTCTTGTTTGTTTGTTTTCTTTTTCGAGACAGGGTTTCTCTGTGTATCCCTGGTTGTCCTGGGCTCACTTTGTAGACCAGGCTGGCCTCGAACTCACAGAGGTCCACCTGCCTCTGCCTCCCCCAAGTGCTGGGATCACAGGCGTGCGTCACCTCGCCTGACTTGGTGCAATGTTTTAAAATGCATTAAGTAAGTCAAAGATTACAACGAGAACCAATTACATGGAAATGCTGCTATCAAAATGTTAGGTGGGTTTGTGATGTGGTCATACGCGCTTTTATTGACACAGTGGGTAACAAGAGCCTGGAGCAGGCCTGGCAGGCGCCTTGATTTTGAAGTCGAGATAAATGAGACAGCCTTGCAGCAGCGCTGTGAAGTGTGTTCTGGGGGAGGGGGCGGAGTCCTGGGCACTGCTGAGACTCAGGGTTAGATGCTCACACCAATAGTTGAATAAAGTGCCTATTTGAATTATAAGTTAGAGCAAACAAAGGGGTGATTTTTTTTTTTATCCAGAAGATGAGGTGTTAATATTCTATGCATGGCTCTCTGTGGGCCCATGGGCCTTAGATCAGATCCCTACAGGTGGCCATTTAGGGCAAAGGGGAGGGGGGTTGTGAATGGCTAGTTGTTTTGTTCTGTTTTAACTTTTCATCGATTCTTTGTGGTTTTCACATCACACACCCCAATCCTACTCATCTCCTCCACTCTCGCAACCTCCCCCTCAAAGGAAAAGAAAATAAGATAGAATTAAAAAAAAAAAATCTTGGCGTGGGAGCAGTAGTGTGTCACAGTGTATCGCCCAGTTGTGGTCAGTCACTGGTCTGGTCCGAGGCCTCTGGCTTCTGCTGCACGGCCGATCCTGGATCCTCACCGGGACTCCTCTCTGATACCCTGTTGTTGCCCTGTGTCACAGAGATCCTGCAGCTTTGGATCAGCAGGACCGGCCCCTTCACCCACTCAGGCAGTTCATTAATGAGCTAGATGTTGGGGTGGGGCCCACTCAAAGCCCTGGAGCTGAGCCTGGGAAGTGGCTGAGTTGGTGAGCCTGCCAGCTCTCCTGTGCCCGCACCACCAGGGTGAGCTCTCCAGCACCGCCCTGCCTAGCTCACCCGATGCTACAGCCGGCAAGGGACAGGGCCACCTCTCCTCCTCAAGGCCTGTTCACTTGGACCCTTGCCACCAGGGCCAGCTCGACTGGGCTGCCTAGGTGAAATGCAGGGCCCACTCTCCCGAGTGTTGCAGCTGGTGAGGTGTGGGGACAGCTCACCCACTGGCCACAGGTGGTAACAGTGGGGTATCTCTCCATTGCCCTTGCCACCTCCCCCACCCCCCGGCCCCACCCCCCCATGGCAGATGAGGGTTGGGGCCATGTTGGCTAGTTTTATGTCACCTTGACACAAGCTCGAGACATTTTGGAAGAGGGAACCTCAATAGAGAAAATGTCCCCACCAGCTTTGTCTGTAGGCAAAGCCTGTGGTGCGTTTTCTTGATTGATGATTGATCAGGGCAGACACAGCTCACTGGATGGATGGTGCCACCCCTGGGCTGGTGGTCCTGGGTTCCATAAGGAAGCGGGCTGAGCAAGCCATGGGGAGCAAGCCAGTGAACAGCACCCCTCCCTGGCCTCTGCTTCGGCTCCTGCCTCCAGATTTGTGCCCTGACTTCTTGGATGGTGAACTGTGGAAGTGGAAGTGAAAGTCAGTAAACCTTTCCTCCTCACCTTGCTTATGGCTGCGGTGTTTCTCACAGCAACAGAAACCCTGAGACAGTGGCACAGGGAGTTTGGGACAAGGGTGGCCTGCAGGGGCTGTGGCACTGCCATGCATGCTCCCTGGGGGGGCTGGCTCTGTTATTAGTCAGCCCACTGTTGACCCCAGGCTGCCTCTTTGGCCTTCGTGGTTGGTGTGGGAAGGTCTGCCCTGTGGATGTCGTTAGCCCTGAGCTGATCTGCCAGCCACTTTGTTCCTCTCAAACATCTGCCCCTGGCTGCATGCGGTGGATTGTGCATTTGTGTGCCCGAGACTCAGGAATGGCATGCTTGTGCTTTTGAGGGTCAAATTAACAACCAGCCGACCACCCAACAAACAGACCCTTCAGAAACCAGTTAGGCAGCCAAGTCTGGAGGCGCTGGCCTGAAATCCCAGCTCCTCAGGAGTCTGAGGCAGGAGGATTGCAAGTTCAAGATCTGCCTGGCTGGCAGAGCTAGTTCAAGGCCAGTCTGTCTCAAAATAAAATGTTAAAAAAAAAAGGGGGGGTTGGCTGGAGATATAGCTCAGGGGTGGGGTGGTTGCCTAGGATGTGCCAGACCTTGGCTTCAACCCCACACCACAAAGGAGACCAGCTGGGGGTGTTTTTATTGGGTGCTACATTCTATGAATTTACAGGGCGAAGCCAGTCTTGGCTCTGGCCCTGACTTTCCCTCCAAGGCTTTGGAATCTCCATAATCTTTGATCCTGAGTGTGTCCTGGGGTAGTTGGTGACAGGAGCCCATGGCCTTGCCTGGTGGCTCAGGCTAAACTGCCTTTCTTTAACCCAGAGCCCAGGACAAGGTGGGCCGTGTTGCAACTGAGACATGTGGAGGGGTCAGTGCAGTCATCCCCCGGTATCCCAGGAGTCCCTCAGGGGCTTAAGTCCGTTACGTGAAGCAGGCAGTAGGCCCAAGTCCAGGTGTCCGAAGGGACTTTAGGCCGTTGAGACAGTTCTGGACCAGAGGCCAAGAGCCTTCCAGAAGGGATGGTCACATGCCAGGTGGGACTTATTGGGCTTAAGGAAGTGAATCACAGAGAGGGGAGCTGTGGGAGGCAGGGAAGCTCAGCGAGCATCTCCTGCCAGCAGTACTGCAGGTCGGGTGACCTGGTCTGAGCCCACCCGTCTCCCTATGCATTCGTCCCCCGTTCCTGAGGACCCTGTAAACACGGTTCCCTCCTGGGCTCTGCAGACTCCCTCCCATGGGGTGTGGGTGGGACGGGTGTGGGGGTTCCCTGAGTGTGGGTGCTGGAGGGTGCACTTTCAGTTCCTCTTAGCCAGGCCAGCTGGGAGCTATGCTTACAAGCCGTTCCCGGGGACTCCTGCCCTTCCATCCTTGTAGCTGAGAACAGCAGATGTCAGCCCTGGCTTTGTGGAAGCCCTAGTTGCCCACCGGACCCTCCTGCTCGCTCTCCCGGAAGGAAGGAAGGAAGGGCGGGTGAGGGGGGTAGGACAGGAGTGCATATCTAGACCATGGGCATGCGCAGCTGTTCCCGCACCTCCACCCTTCCTGCCTCCCGGCTGATGATGAGAGCTGAGGTGGCGCCCTCCAATCTCTACAGTTGGGGCGTGGCCCCCACAAACGAATTGTGACAGTGCCACACTCAGCAGATGTTGATCACACACTTGCTGTGTCAGGCAAGGTGCCAGGCACGGGACACAGCGAGCCAGGCAGATCTAGGTCTGTCACATGGAGGGCCCTGGTCGAGGCCAGGAGTCCGCTGCAGGCATGGATGGGAGCTGCAGGGGTGGGAAAGGAAGCGGGAGAAGAGGGGAGGGGGGGCCCGGGAGGGGGGCCCTGCTCCGAGACTGGCACAGGCCGTTTAGTTTTATGGCCCGCCAGGGAAGGTGTCAAGGAGCTGTGTTACTCCTTCCCCATCTCCCACGCCTCCCATAGGCTCAGCGCACCCGGGGCCCAGGCGCAGGGCCTGCAAAGCTCTCAGTCTATAGGTCTGCGGTATTGCGGATGGGGTTGGACCTGGACTGGCCGAGGGCTATACGGGGTGCGTGGAGGTGGTGGTCTGGCGTCCTTGCCTTCTCATTCCAGTATGAGGCTAGCCTGGACATGATGGGGAAACTGAGAGAAGACAGAGGAGCCATATCAGGCGGGATTCGGCAGGATTATGGCTACAGAAAGGCCGGTGAGGACCGCGTCAGCACCTACTTGTAGGCTCGGGAGCATAGCATCACTGTGGCCAGATGGGGCCGTGTTTGCTGAGGGGAGCGATGCGTAGGCCTCATGGGGTAAACTGGGGAGCATGCGCTGTCAGGGGTGCCAGAGGCTTGGGTTTCTCATTTAGAGTGTTTAGTGCAAAGTGAGGAAGGAAAGGATTGCTGAGAGGGCTGAGGAAGTGTTTTTCCCTTCTTCTTAGGGCCAGGTTATTATCTGGATGTGCATGGTGCCCCCGTTGGGGAGAAACATGTTGCAGAAGCAGCCAACAGCCTGTGTGTGAATAGGTGAGGGGAGGCTGTGTACAAGCTGCAGGTGCTGCGTAGGACCCGGGCATGCGCTATCCTGGAAACCTAGCGAGACACATCTCCCAGTGATGCCCGGCCTGGCCCTTCAGCCCCCGCTGACTTTCCAGAGCACAAGCCTCGCGATCCGTGAGGTCCACACTCCGGTCACGGGTGCATGGTGCTGTAGGGGTGCACTGCATGTGTATATTGAGGGGTCGGGCATTGTTGCGCATGGGACCTTACCAACAACATATAAGGCTGGCCACATATGTGAATGGCAGGTGCATGACGGCAGCCAGTGCTGTCTGGGTCAGAGCTCAGCGTTCCCACCTGGTCTAGAAAATCCAAAGCAGATGGCTAGCCCTGGAGGCTGGCACGCGAGTGGTGTCTGTAGCCCCCGCAGAGGCTTTCTCTCACAAGCCTTGTCCACCCACCGACTGAGAAGGTACGGTCGCCTCTCATCCCCAGGGAAGCCAGGCGCTCAGGAGCAGAAGGGCGGAGAGTACGGTGGACAAGCCTGTGCTGCCCAGGTTGGGGCCAGTGAAGGACTGTCTCTGGGTCCCAGTAGGTTGAGCTTAGGCTGGCTTGCCACGGGTTGGTGGGAGTCCCTCTGCAGGCCCAGACCGCGGGGCATGGATGGACACGTGCAGGGAGGTGCTAACTGGCCCGTGCCGTGTGCTCTCATGTCTCTGCAGCCCTTCCTTTTCCCTGGGAACGAGACCCTGAAGGTGCCGCTGGCACTGTTCGCCCTGAACAGGCAGCGCCTGTGTGAGAGGCTGAGGAAGAACGCAGCCGTGCAGGCCGCCTCTGTGGTTGTGCTGCAGGGAGGAGAAGAGATGCAGCGCTACTGCACCGATACCTCCATCGTCTTCCGCCAGGTGAGCCCGCGCCCCGCTCCCACGGGCCTGTCGGCCTCCAGCACCAGGCAGCGTGAGAGGTGAGAGCGCGGATCCGCAATCTGGAGTGAGCGCCCCCCAGCCTTATACCTGTTAGGCAGAGATGTCAGGGCACGGAAGGGTCGGTCCCCTTGCGGGAGCGAGCAGGCTAGGCTTCGCGGAGGAGTTGATGTTTGGAGTGAGCTCTGCAGAGCCAAAGTGAATTTGGAGAAGCAAGTAGGAGTGGGTAAAACGGAGGTTGGTCTGGGCCACCGGCTACTGTTTTTTGGGGGGACAGCAGAAGGCTAAGCTACAGATGAGGGGTTGAGTTCCTGGGACCAAATGCTGGCAGAGAGGAGGCCTGGGAGTGTTCTGTGGCCTGCCTGTTCAGAGGCCCCCCGCCTTCATCTGTTTGGCCAGTGCTCACCCTCGGCACCCTAACTGGGCCTTGGTCCGTGTCCCCTCCCCCAGCTCTGTATGTGTTCCAGGGGCTTCTCTGAGGCTCTGGAACTCTGGGGTGGAGCCTAGACAATTCTACACTTAGCTGAGAATTACAACAGCATCGAGTCCTCAGGAGTAACAGTACTAGGGTGACCCAGAGTCGGTTTGACTCTCACTGACACTACTAGCATCATACCCACTTTACAGAGGAGGAAACTGAGGCCTGGGGTAAATAACTTGCCAAGAGTAGACCAGGAGTTAGAACCCTATTCTCTAGTTGGGCCTAGTATAGGGCTGCAATCCTAGTACTCAAGAGGCTTAACTAGTTGGGTCACTAGTTCGAAGCTAGCCTGAGAAATATAGGGAGACCCTAACCCAAAATTAAAAACAAAACAAAACAAAACTGTTCAGTGGTAGAGCCCTTGCCTAGAATCCCCCAGTGAGGGGCTGGGGTGTGGCTCAGTGATAGAGCCCCTGCCTAGAATCCCCCAGTGAGGGGCTGGGGTGTGGCTCAGTGGTAGAGCCCCTGCCCAGAATCCCCCAGTGAGGGGCTGAGGTGTGGCTCAGTGGTAGAGCTCCTGCCTAGAATCCCCCAGTGAGGGGCTGGGGTGTGGCTCAGTGGTAGAGCCCCTGCCCAGAATCCCCCAGTGAGGGGCTGAGGTGTGGCTCAGTGGTAGAGCCCCTGCCTAGAATCCCCCAGTGAGGGATTGGGGTGTGGCTCAGTGGTAGAGCCCCTGCCTAGAATCCCCCAGTGAGGGGCTGAGGTGTGGCTCAGTGGTAGAGCCCCTACCCAGAATCCCCCAGTGAGGGGCTGAGGTGTGGCTCAGTGGTAGAGCCCCTGCCTAGAATCCCCCAGTGAGGGATTGGGGTGTGGCTCAGTGGTAGAGCCCCTGCCTAGAATCCCCCAGTGAGGAGCTGGGGTGTGAATCAGTGGTAGAGGCCCTGCCTAGAATCCCCCAGTGAGGGGCTGGGGTGTGGCTCAGTGGTAGAGCCCCTGCCTAGAATCCCCCAGTGAGGGGCTGGGGTGTGAATCAGTGGTAGAGCTCCTGCCTAGAATCCCCTAGTGAGGGGCTGGGGTGTGGCTCAGTGGTAGAGCCCCTGTCTAGAATCCCCCAGTGAGGGGCTGGGGTGTGGCTCAGTGGTAGAGCCCCTGCCTAGAATCCCCCAGTGAGGGGCTGGGGTGTGGCTCAGTGGTAGAGCCCCTGCCTAGAATCCCCCAGTGAGGGGCTGGGGTGTGGCTCAGTGGTAGAGCCCCTGCCTAGAATCCCCCAGTGAGGGGCTGGGGTGTGGCTCAGTGGTAGAGCACCTGCCTAGAATCCCCCAGTGAGGGGCTGGGGTGTGGCTCAGTGGTAGAGCCCCTGCCTAGAATCCCCCAGTGAGGAGCTGGGGTGTGAATCAGTGGTAGAGGCCCTGCCTAGAATCCCCCAGTGAGGAGCTGGGGTGTGAATCAGTGGTAGAGCCCCTGCCTAGAATCCCCCAGTGAGGGGCTGGGGTGTGGCTCAGTGGTAGAACCCCTGCCTAGAATCCCCCAGTGAGGGGCTGGGGTGTGGCTCAGTGGTAGAGCCCCTGCCTAGAATCCTCCATTGAGGGGCTGGGATGTGGCTCAGTGGTAGAGCACCTGCCTAGAATCCCCCAGTGAGGGGCTGGGGTGTGGCTCAGTGGTAGAGCCCCTGCCTAGAATCCCCCAGTGAGGGGCTGGGGTGTGGCTCAGTGGTTGAGGCTCTGCCTAGAATCCCCCAGTGAGGGGCTGGGGTGTGGCTCAGTGGTAGAGCACCTGCCTAGAATCCCCCAGTGAGGGGCTGGGGTGTGGCTCAGTGGTAGAGCCCCTGCCTAGAATCCCCCAGTGAGGGGCTGGGGGTGTGGCTCAGTGGTAGAGCACCTGCCTAGAATCCCCCAGTGAGGGGCTGGGGTGTGGCTCAGTGGTTGAGGCTCTGCCTAGAATCCCCCAGTGAGGGGCTGGGGTGTGGCTCAGTGGTAGAGCCCTGCCTAGAATCCCCCAGTGAGGAGCTGGGGTGTGAATCAGTGGTAGAGGCCCTGCCTAGAATCCCCCAGTGAGGAGCTGGGGTGTGAATCAGTGGTAGAGCCCCTGCCTAGAATCCCCCAGTGAGGGGCTGGGGTGTGGCTCAGTGGTAGAGCCCCTGCCTAGAATCCCCCAGTGAGGGGCTGGGGTGTGGCTCAGTGGTAGAGCCCCTGCCTAGAATCCTCCATTGAGGGGCTGGGATGTGGCTCAGTGGTAGAGCACCTGCCTAGAATCCCCCAGTGAGGGGCTGGGGTGTGGCTCAGTGGTAGAGCCCCTGCCTAGAATCCCCCAGTGAGGGGCTGGGGTGTGGCTCAGTGGTTGAGGCTCTGCCTAGAATCCCCCAGTGAGGGGCTGGGGTGTGGCTCAGTGGTAGAGCACCTGCCTAGAATCCCCCAGTGAGGGGCTGGGGTGTGGCTCAGTGGTAGAGCCCCTGCCTAGAATCCCCCAGTGAGGGGCTGGGGGTGTGGCTCAGTGGTAGAGCACCTGCCTAGAATCCCCCAGTGAGGGGCTGGGGTGTGGCTCAGTGGTTGAGGCTCTGCCTAGAATCCCCCAGTGAGGGGCTGGGGTGTGGCTCAGTGGTAGAGCCCCTGCCTAGAAACCCCCAGTGAGGGGCTGGGATGTGGCTCAGTGGTAGAGCACCTGCCTAGAATCCCCCAGTGAGGGGCTGGGGTGTGGCTCAGTGGTAGAGCCCCTGCCTAGAATCCCCCAGTGAGGGGCTGGGGTGTGGCTCAGTGGTTGAGGCTCTGCCTAGAATCCCCCAGTGAGGGGCTGGGGTGTGGCTCAGTGGTAGAGCCCCTGCCCAGAATCCCCCAGTGAGGGGCTGAGGTGTGGCTCAGTGATAGAGCCCCTGCCCAGAATCCCCCAGTGAGGGGCTGAGGTGTGGCTCAGTGGTAGAGCCCCTGCCTAGAATCCCCCAGTGAGGGATTGGGGTGTGGCTCAGTGGTAGAGCCCCTGCCTAGAATCCCCCAGTGAGGAGCTGGGGTGTGAATCAGTGGTAGAGGCCCTGCCTAGAATCCCCCAGTGAGGGGCTGGGGTGTGGCTCAGTGGTAGAGCCCCTGCCTAGAATCCCCCAGTGAGGGGCTGGGGTGTGGCTCAGTGGTAGAGCCCCTGCCTAGAATCCCCCAGTGAGGGGCTGGGGCGTGGCTCAGTGGTAGAGCACCTGCCTAGAATCCCCCAGTGAGGGGCTGGGGTGTGGCTCAGTGGTAGAGCCCCTGCCTAGAATCCCCCAGTGAGGGGCTGGGGTGTGGCTCAGTGGTTGAGGCCCTGCCTAGAATCCCCCAGTGAGGGGCTGGGGTGTGGCTCAGTGGTAGAGCCCCTGCCTAGAATCCCCCAGTGAGGGGCTGGGGTGTGGCTCAGTGGTAGAGCCCCTGCCTAGAATCCCCCAGTGAGGGGCTGGGATGTGGCTCAGTGGTAGAGCACCTGCCTAGAATCCCCCAGTGAGGGGCTGGGGTGTGGCTCAGTGGTAGAGCCCCTGCCTAGAATCCCCCAGTGAGGGGCTGGGGTGTGGCTCAGTGGTTGAGGCTCTGCCTAGAATCCCCCAGTGAGGGGCTGGGGTGTGGCTCAGTGGTAGAGCACCTGCCTAGAATCCCCCAGTGAGGGGCTGGGGTGTGGCTCAGTGGTAGAGCCCCTGCCTAGAATCCCCCAGTGAGGGGCTGGGGGTGTGGCTCAGTGGTAGAGCACCTGCCTAGAATCCCCCAGTGAGGGACTGGGGTGTGGCTCAGTGGTTGAGGCTCTGCCTAGAATCCCCCAGTGAGGGGCTGGGGTGTGGCTCAGTGGTAGAGCCCCTGCCTAGAATCCCCCAGTGAGGAGCTGGGGTGTGAATCAGTGGTAGAGGCCCTGCCTAGAATCCCCCAGTGAGGAGCTGGGGTGTGAATCAGTGGTAGAGCCCCTGCCTAGAATCCCCCAGTGAGGGGCTGGGGTGTGGCTCAGTGGTAGAGCCCCTGCCTAGAATCCCCCAGTGAGGGGCTGGGGTGTGGCTCAGTGGTAGAGCCCCTGCCTAGAATCCTCCATTGAGGGGCTGGGATGTGGCTCAGTGGTAGAGCACCTGCCTAGAATCCCCCAGTGAGGGGCTGGGGTGTGGCTCAGTGGTAGAGCCCCTGCCTAGAATCCCCCAGTGAGGGGCTGGGGTGTGGCTCAGTGGTTGAGGCTCTGCCTAGAATCCCCCAGTGAGGGGCTGGGGTGTGGCTCAGTGGTAGAGCACCTGCCTAGAATCCCCCAGTGAGGGGCTGGGGTGTGGCTCAGTGGTAGAGCCCCTGCCTAGAATCCCCCAGTGAGGGGCTGGGGGTGTGGCTCAGTGGTAGAGCACCTGCCTAGAATCCCCCAGTGAGGGGCTGGGGTGTGGCTCAGTGGTTGAGGCTCTGCCTAGAATCCCCCAGTGAGGGGCTGGGGTGTGGCTCAGTGGTAGAGCCCCTGCCTAGAAACCCCCAGTGAGGGGCTGGGATGTGGCTCAGTGGTAGAGCACCTGCCTAGAATCCCCCAGTGAGGGGCTGGGGTGTGGCTCAGTGGTAGAGCCCCTGCCTAGAATCCCCCAGTGAGGGGCTGGGGTGTGGCTCAGTGGTTGAGGCTCTGCCTAGAATCCCCCAGTGAGGGGCTGGGGTGTGGCTCAGTGGTAGAGCCCCTGCCCAGAATCCCCCAGTGAGGGGCTGAGGTGTGGCTCAGTGATAGAGCCCCTGCCCAGAATCCCCCAGTGAGGGGCTGAGGTGTGGCTCAGTGGTAGAGCCCCTGCCTAGAATCCCCCAGTGAGGGATTGGGGTGTGGCTCAGTGGTAGAGCCCCTGCCTAGAATCCCCCAGTGAGGAGCTGGGGTGTGAATCAGTGGTAGAGGCCCTGCCTAGAATCCCCCAGTGAGGGGCTGGGGTGTGGCTCAGTGGTAGAGCCCCTGCCTAGAATCCCCCAGTGAGGGGCTGGGGTGTGGCTCAGTGGTAGAGCCCCTGCCTAGAATCCCCCAGTGAGGGGCTGGGGCGTGGCTCAGTGGTAGAGCACCTGCCTAGAATCCCCCAGTGAGGGGCTGGGGTGTGGCTCAGTGGTAGAGCCCCTGCCTAGAATCCCCCAGTGAGGGGCTGGGGTGTGGCTCAGTGGTAGAGCACTTGCCTAGAATCCCCCAGTGAGGGGCTGGGGTGTGGCTCAGTGGTAGAGCCCCTGCCTTGAACCCCCCAGTGAGGGGCTGGGGTGTGGCTCAGTGGTAGAGCCCCTGCCTAGAATCCCCCAGTGAGGGGCTGGGGTGTGGCTCAGTGGTAGAGCCCCTGCCTAGAATCCCCCAGTGAGGGGCTGGGGTGTGGCTCAGTGTTACAGCCCCTGCCTAGAATCCCCCAGTGAGGGGCTGGGGTGTGGCTCAGTGGTAGAGCCCCTGCCTAGAATCCCCCAGTGAGGGGCTGGGGTGTGGCTCAGTGGTTGAGGCTCTGCCTAGAATCCCCCAGTGAGGGGCTGGGGTGTGGCTCTGTGGTAGAGCCCCTGCCTAGAATCCCCCAGTGAGGGGCTGGGGGTGTGGCTCAGTGGTAGAGCACTTGCCTGGAATCCCCCAGTGAGGGGCTGGGGTGTGGCTCAGTGGTAGAGCCCCTGCCTAGAATCCCCCAGTGAGGGATTGGGGTGTGGCTCAGTGGTAGAGCCCCTGCCTAGAATCCCCCAGTGAGGAGCTGGGGTGTGAATCAGTGGTAGAGGCCCTGCCTAGAATCCCCCAGTGAGGGGCTGGGGTGTGGCTCAGTGGTAGAGCCCCTGCCTAGAATCCCCCAGTGAGGGGCTGGGGTGTGGCTCAGTGGTAGAGCCCCTGCCTAGAATCCCCCAGTGAGGGGCTGGGGCGTGGCTCAGTGGTAGAGCACCTGCCTAGAATCCCCCAGTGAGGGGCTGGGGTGTGGCTCAGTGGTAGAGCCCCTGCCTAGAATCCCCCAGTGAGGGGCTGGGGTGTGGCTCAGTGGTAGAGCACTTGCCTAGAATCCCCCAGTGAGGGGCTGGGGTGTGGCTCAGTGGTAGAGCCCCTGCCTTGAACCCCCCAGTGAGGGGCTGGGGTGTGGCTCAGTGGTAGAGCCCCTGCCTAGAATCCCCCAGTGAGGGGCTGGGGTGTGGCTCAGTGGTAGAGCCCCTGCCTAGAATCCCCCAGTGAGGGGCTGGGGTGTGGCTCAGTGTTACAGCCCCTGCCTAGAATCCCCCAGTGAGGGGCTGGGGTGTGGCTCAGTGGTAGAGCCCCTGCCTAGAATCCCCCAGTGAGGGGCTGGGGTGTGGCTCAGTGGTTGAGGCTCTGCCTAGAATCCCCCAGTGAGGGGCTGGGGTGTGGCTCTGTGGTAGAGCACCTGCCTAGAATCCCCCAGTGAGGGGCTGGGGTGTGGCTCAGTGGTAGAGCCCCTGCCTAGAATCCCCCAGTGAGGGGCTGGGGTGTGGCTCAGTGGTTGAGGCCCTGCCTAGAATCCCCCAGTGAGGGGCTGGGGTGTGGCTCAGTGGTAGAGCACCTGCCTAGAATCCCCCAGTGAGGGGCTGGGGGTGTGGCTCAGTGGTAGAGCCCCTGCCTAGAATCCCCCAGTGAGGGGCTGGGGTGTGGCTCAGTGGTAGAGCCCCTGCCTAGAATCCCTCAGTGAGGGGCTGGGGGTGTGGCTCAGTGGTAGAGCCCCTGCCTAGAATCCCCCAGTGAGGGGCTGGGGTGTGGCTCAGTGGTAGAGCCCCTGCCTAGAATCCCCCAGTGAGGGGCTGGGGTGTGGCTCAGTGGTTGAGGCCCTGCCTAGAATCCCCCAGTGAGGGGCTGGGGTGTGGCTCAGTGGTAGAGCACCTGCCTAGAATCCCCCAGTGAGGGGCTGGGGGTGTGGCTCAGTGGTAGAGCCCCTGCCTAGAATCCCCCAGTGAGGGGCTGGGGTGTGGCTCAGTGGTAGAGCCCCTGCCTAGAATCCCCCAGTGAGGGGCTGGGGTGTGGCTCAGTGGTTGAGGCTCTGCCTAGAATCCCCCAGTGAGGGGCTGGGGTGTGGCTCTGTGGTAGAGCACCTGCCTAGAATCCCCCAGTGAGGGGCTGGGGTGTGGCTCAGTGGTAGAGCCCCTGCCTAGAATCCCCCAGTGAGGGGCTGGGGGTGTGGCTCAGTGGTAGAGCCCCTGCCTAGAATCCCCCAGTGAGGGGCTGGGGGTGTGGCTCAGTGGTAGAGCACCTGCCTAGAATCCCCCAGTGAGGGGCTGGGGTGTGGCTCAGTGGTAGAGCCCCTGCCTAGAATCCCCCAGTGAGGGGCTGGGGGTGTGGCTCAGTGGTAGAGCACCTGCCTAGAATCCCCCAGTGAGGGGCTGGGGTGTGGCTCAGTGGTAGAGCCCCTGCCTAGAATCCCCCAGTGAGGGGCTGGGGGTGTGGCTCAGTGGTAGAGCACTTGCCTGGAATCCCCCAGTGAGGGGCTGGGGGTGTGGCTCAGTGGTAGAGCACCTGCCTAGAATCCCCCAGTGAGGGGCTGGGGTGTGGCTCAGTGGTAGAGCCCCTGCCTAGAATCCCCCAGTGAGGGGCTGGGGTGTGGCTCAGTGGTAGAGCCCCTGCCTAGAATCCCCCAGTGAGGGGCTGGGGTGTGGCTCAGTGGTTGAGGCTCTGCCTAGAATCCCCCAGTGAGGGGCTGGGGTGTGGCTCTGTGGTAGAGCACCTGCCTAGAATCCCCCAGTGAGGGGCTGGGGTGTGGCTCAGTGGTAGAGCCCCTGCCTAGAATCCCCCAGTGAGGGGCTGGGGGTGTGGCTCAGTGGTAGAGCCCCTGCCTAGAATCCCCCAGTGAGGGGCTGGGGGTGTGGCTCAGTGGTAGAGCACCTGCCTAGAATCCCCCAGTGAGGGGCTGGGGTGTGGCTCAGTGGTAGAGCCCCTGCCTAGAATCCCCCAGTGAGGGGCTGGGGGTGTGGCTCAGTGGTAGAGCACCTGCCTAGAATCCCCCAGTGAGGGGCTGGGGTGTGGCTCAGTGGTAGAGCCCCTGCCTAGAATCCCCCAGTGAGGGGCTGGGGGTGTGGCTCAGTGGTAGAGCACTTGCCTGGAATCCCCCAGTGAGGGGCTGGGGGTGTGGCTCAGTGGTAGAGCACCTGCCTAGAATCCCCCAGTGAGGGGCTGGGGTGTGGCTCAGTGGTAGAGCCCCTGCCTAGAATCCCCCAGTGAGGGGCTGGGGGTGTGGCTCAGTGGTAGAGCACTTGCCTGGAATCCCCCAGTGAGGGGCTGGGGTGTGGCTCAGTGGTAGAGCCCCTGCCTAGAATCCCCCAGTGAGGGGTTGGGGTGTGGCTCAGTGGTAGAGCCCCTGCCTAGAATCCCCCAGTGAGGGGCTGGGGGTGTGGCTCAGTGGTAGAGCACTTGCCTGGAATCCCCCAGTGAGGGGCTGGGGTGTGGCTCAGTGGTAGAGCCCCTGCCTAGAATCCCCCAGTGAGGGGCTGGGGTGTGGCTCAGTGGTAGAGCCCCTGCCTAGAATCCCCCAGTGAGGGGCTGGGGTGTGGCTCAGTGGTAGAGCCCCTGCCTAGAATCCCCCAGTGAGGGGCTGGGGTGTGGCTCAGTGGTTGAGGCTCTGCCTAGAATCCCCCAGTGAGGGGCTGGGGTGTGGCTCAGTGGTTGAGGCTCTGCCTAGAATCCCCCAGTGAGGGGCTGGGGTGTGGCTCAGTGGTAGAGCTCCTGCCTAGAATCCCCCAGTGAGGGGCTGGGGTGTGGCTCAGTGGTAGAGCCCCTGCCTAGAATCCCCCAGTGAGGGGCTGGGGTGTGGCTCAGTGGTAGAGCCCCTGCCTAGAATCCCCCAGTGAGGGGCTGGGGTGTGGCTCAGTGGTAGAGCCCCTGCCTAGAATCCCCCAGTGAGGGGCTGGGGTGTGGCTCAGTGGTAGAGCCCCTGCCTAGAATCCCCCAGTGAGGGGCTGGGGTGTGGCTCAGTGGTAGAGCCCCTGCCTAGAATCCCCCAGTGAGGGGCTGGGGTGTGGCTCAGTGGTTGAGGCTCTGCCTAGAATCCCCCAGTGAGGGGCTGGGGTGTGGCTCAGTGGTTGAGGCTCTGCCTAGAACTCAATAGGCTCTAGCTTCAATCTCCAATACCACCACTACCACACAGACAGAGACACACACACACACACACACACACACACACACACACACACACACACATGCACACACACAAAATGTCTGACTCCATGGCTGAGGCTATTTCCTTTCTCAGCTTCCAGACCCACGCTGTGGTCAGAATCTTCCTTGGAGTAGGAGGTGGGAGCACGGAAGAATGTGAAGAGCCACACTGTATGGAAAGGAAGGGGCAAGGTGTGGGGCCATCCACTGTAGCAGCACAGGAGTGCGCTGTGATCTCTTGCTCCTGGCCCATTGTCCTCACAGCTACAGGCCTGCAGTCCCCAGCTGCCCGAGCATCACAGAGGTCTCAAGCTCTTGCTGCCTAGCCTTGAAGCTTCTGTGTTTAAAAAAAAAAAAATCACCTTTCTAAAATTCAGCTGTGGGCTCCCTGATTGGTGTCATTCTGGGTTCATCTCAGAAGAGCCCCTCCCCCACTTTATACCTTGAGCACCAGCTCGGTGCTTACTGCAGAGAGGGAGGGAGAGAGCGAGAGATAGACAGACAGAGAGGGAGGGACAAAGAGCCAGAGAGCCAGAGAGAGAGAGTTAGTCCATCTGGGTATAGATATTCTATGTAGGTTTCTGTATTGGCTTGTGTTCCGTGTTCTGGCTGCCAGCTGCCATGGGCCTAGGAGGTGACCTGCAGACGGATGAGGTGTGGACATGCAGGGAACCCGAATCCTTAAAAACAAAAGACAGGAGGTGGGCTGGGGACGTGGCTCAATGCAGAAAAGTGCTTGCTGCCAAGCTGGACCACCCGGATTCGATTCCCGAGGACCCACAAGGAAGAAGGAAAGAACGGATTCGCGCACGGGCTGTCCTCTTGCCTCCGTGTGCGTGCTGTGGTACACAGAGACACACAACACACAAGTCAGTGTGATAGAAGGCAGGTTCAAAGGCCTCTGTCTGCTCCTGACAGAGCACAGCTCGGCAGGGTGGACAGCTGACAGCTGGGCTGGGGACCGGCTGCGCAGGGCTGAGGCCATTGCCCAAGAGGAGGCCTGGGTCCTGGCTCACCTGCCTCTTGTACCTCACGCTTCTGCCACGGCCACCGGGTGACGAGGCCCCCTGCCCCCTCTGCAGGAGTCTTTCTTCCATTGGGCCTTCGGTGTCGTCGAGTCAGGCTGCTACGGTGTCATCGACGTGGACACTGGGAAATCAACCCTGTTTGTGCCCAGGCTTCCTCCCAGCTACGCCACCTGGATGGGAAAGTAAGGAGTGGTCCCTGCCTCCTTCCCAAGCCCGCTGAGGATGATGCTGGGGTGGGGCAGGAGGGAGGGTCAGTAGTCCAGCCCCTCTCACAGCCCTGAATCCCTCAGCTGGGAAGAGGGGGGTCAGATCGGAGCTGTGGGCTGAGGCACGGTTTATTGAAAGCCCATATTCCTTGCACTCTACAGATGCTTGTGGCTTTTGCACCAGTCGGTGGCCGCTTCTGCATGGGCTCACTGGGGGGGAGTGTGTGCTGTCTAGGCCCCATGTTCAGGGGTGTTACTCATGCCTGCCTCTGGCCACGGACGGTCTGTCCTTCACCGGCCTCCCTGTGAGAGACGGTGGAGGATTAGGGCTGTGCCATGTGAGGAGGCTCAGCTCCCTGGGAGAGACTTTCCCACCCCTCTACCCTTCAAGACACCTGTCAGCCACTCCTGCCTGCCCACAGCACTGAGGCAGACGCTGTGTAACCAGGGATACTTGAAGCGACCAGAGAATCTTGTCTTCCACTCTGCCATTTCTGCCTGGAGAGTGATTATTCCAGGCTAATGTGTAAATCGCAGCCTTTGCTACCTGCTGCCCCGTGGTGCTCGTTACCAGGTGGGCTGGTGAGTCCGTGGCTGCTTTGAGTGACATGGCACCTGCCTGCCACAGGGACTCTGAGCTCTTTGCAGAGGGCCAGGGCCCCTAAAGGGCTGTCCTTTAATCTCCTTCTGTTTTGCGTGCGGTCCCTCCTGCCACAAGCAGACCCCACGGCATCCATTGCTGGTCCTGGCATGCTACTCTTCTGCTGTCTTGGGGGGGTTGTTCAGCTCCAAATTGGCATCAGTTCTGCCTTTAGGCCACTTGGCAGCATCCCAGGCTGGCCCTGAGCCACCAGCTTTGCTATGGAGACGGATCTGAGGCAGAGTCGGCAGCAGGAGAGATGCAAGCTTTGGTTCCCTTGTGACGTTTTCTTGGCTTGACCCTTGGAAGGAGGGACCAAGGCAGGTCTTGTCTGTCTACCTTTGGGGTGGACAGCTGGGCTGCCAGGGAGAGGCCATGTCTGATACCTCCCTAGCTTCCATTCCGTTTGGAGCCAGGTTCTTACCACTTGCCTGCTATAAAGAGGAAGCAGGTTCAGTGTGCTGGGGAGACCTATGTCAGCACTGTGGCCTGTTCTCGTGGGAGCTGTGATTGGAAGCAAGGCTTACCCATGGCCGCTCATGGCTTCTTTATGGTGGCTGCGAGGCACCAGGGAGTCTGACCACTTCTGTCATTCCTTCCTAGGAAATGGCAGTACCATTGCAGTGGTGTGGTGTTGGGTTGATTTGATCCGAGATGCCAACATGAAGTGATAGTATCGCTAGGAGCTCAGTTCTGCTGTCCCTGAATGGCTGACTGGGAAGTCACTGTGCAGTCCCAGCCCGGCACTGAGCCTGTAATCTGCCCGGCCGGAGAGGTGGAGCCTGCTCCACTCCTGCCTGCCCTCGTCAGGACCACGATAGGATGTTGTTGTGTGACTCTGAGGTACACAACAAGTGCACTAGGACTCCCCCTGGTCCACTCTAGTGGGGTGTTCTCCCCCAGAACGCACAAACCTATGGGGGAGGGGGACAAAGGGATTTCAGATTCAAACCATAGCAAGGATAAATAGGTTTTTTTGGTTTGGGTTTGGTTTCAGTTTTAGAGTTGGGTATTACTCAACTGTAGTGTAAGTCAGGTTTTCACTGCTGTGACGAAGCACTTGAGAGAAACAAATTAAAAAGAGGAAAGGTTTAGTTTGGCTCATGATTTTCAGAGGTTTCACTCTGTGGTCTGCAGGCGTCATTGCTGTGGATCTAACATAACAGAGAATACCATAGAAGTGGGAGCATGTTGCACAGTAGCTAGAAAACAAAGGGTATGGGAAGACAGGCAGGCAGGCAGACAGACAGACAGACAGACAGACAGACTAGGGCTCTAAAATACTTTTTTAAGGTTATGCCAGCCAGTGCCTTACTTGCTCTGGTTAGGCTCCGCCTCCTAAAAGCTCATTGAGCTATTAGTCTGTCAGTAGTTAATACTTTGATGGAGTTAAGACCATAATGCGCCTCTCGTGAGCATGACCTCACAGGGGAGCAAGCCTTTGACACTTCCTATCCAAACCGTAACACCTACAAACTGGACCAGCCTTGAGGAACTCCCTAAGACGCTCCCAGAATGCTTCCTGCTCCCCAGCTGTCCCTGTGAATAGAACCTGTGGCTGCCTGTGACTGTTTTTAATGAAAATGGCCCTAATAGGCTCTTAGGGAGTGTGGCACTATGCTCTTGTTGCGGTGGGTGTGGCCATGTTGGAGGAAATGTGCCACTCGGGGTGGGCTGTGAGGTCTCAGATGCTTAAGCCAGGCCCAGTGTCCCACTCTCCTCCTCCTGCCTGCCAAGCCGGCACCATGTCTGCTGCCTGCCACCATGCTTCCAGCCACAGTGATGATGGAGTAAACCTCTGAGCTGTAAGCCAGCTCCAGTGAAATGGTTTTGTTATGAGAGTTGCTGTAGTCAGTGTCTCTTCACAAGAGAAACCCTAGTAAGACAGAACACCAGGGGCCGGGGCGTTGCTGTGGGAGGTCTGGCCATGCTTTCACCTAAGAGGAACGTGGAACGCACTGGGACTCCGGGTTAGTAAAGCGATTGAACACTTCAAGTGAGGCGTAATGAGCGTGGAGGACAGTAGCACGGAGGGTGATTCGAGCCGCGGGGCCTGGCTCAAGAGGTTTCAGAGGAGAAGAGTATTAATATGAGGCATAGAGACCATTCCTGTGATTTTTGGTGAGGAATGTGGCTGCTTTTTTTTGCGCTTGTTCAAAACAGTTCGCCTGAGGCTAAGCTGAAGAGTTTTTAGATGAACAATTTTGGCAGAGGAGACTTCAAAACAGCCTAGTGGTGACTGTGCCGTGTGGCTATTAGTGGCCAGTCTTACGGAGATTTGTAATAAAGAGGAACCAACCAAACAAGGAAAAATAGAAAATGTACAGATGGTGGAGAAAAGCGGCACCAGGAGGTGTAAACAGATTATAGGAAAGCCTGATACTAATTGGCATAAAGGAGTGTGTGTGTGTGTGGGGGGGGGGGGTGTCTCAGAGCAAGACCCGTGCAGCCAAGCTCCAACTTGTGAAAAGGGATTAAAGAAAAGCTTGGTAGCAAACGCAGGTGGATTTTTGAGTTCGAGGCCAGCCTGGTTTACATAGTGAATTCCAAGAAAGCCAAGCTTGGCCAGTGAAGGGGACCATTAAAACCAGAAAGCTGGTGAAAATGTATTTGAACGAGGGGTCCATGTTTCAGGCCCAGCAAGCGGGAGAACTTGGCAGCTTCTCCAACGCACTTCTGGCTTTAGAGTCAAGGGTACAAGAAAGGGGTTATGGAATCCTCCTGTGTGGCCAAGGAAAGTCGCTGAGGCCATGTGTGTGTCAGAGGTGTCCCTGCATGGAGGCCCAGAGAGGCCGCTCTGTGACACTGCGAAGGTGAAGCCTGGGTTGCCTTGGAGACCCCAAGACATTGGAGATGCCAGAGCTGTGGGACACCTGCTGAGGAGAGCTGCTAACAGGGAGTGGAGCCAGCCCAAGAGAGAGAAGTGTGCTGCCATCAACAAAGCTGAAAGGAGTTGGAGGTCTGAAGACGCTCTGACATCACACATGGAGATGCAGAGCTTGGAGTCCGCCCAGCTGGTCTTTGGTCTTGCTTTGGCTCAGTCTCTCCTCACTGTGCTCCCGTTCCTCCCCTTTGGAGTGGTGATGTGTGCCCTCTGCCGTGATGTGTTGGGAGTACCGTGATCTGCTTTTTCATTTGATTTTACAGAAGGTTACAAGTAAGAGATTGCCAGGAGTCTCAGAAGAGACTTTGAACTTTTACACAGTGTGAAGACTGTGGTAGACTATGGATGGGAACTTTTGAAGTTGGACTGTATGCATTTTGCATTATGATACGGCTATAAGCCTATGGGGGGCCAGGGAGTCGTATAAAGTGGTTTGAATAGGCCCAGAGGGAGATGTGTCCTTGTTGGAGTGGGTGTGGCCTTATTGGAGGAGGTGTGTCACTGGGGTGGCCTTTGAGGTCTCAGATGCTCGAGCCAGGCCTGGGGTCTCACTCTCCTCCTGCTGCCTGCTTGTCTCCTCACTTCCCGCCAAGATGATAATGAACTAAGCCTCGGAAACTGTCAGCCAGCCCCAGATGAATGTTTTCCTTTATCAGAGTTGCCATGGTCATGGTGTCCCTTCACAGCAGTAGAAACCCTAACCAAGACACCGTCCTTTCAACACCCGCCGTGGCCCTACCTCCTTGCTCAAACTGAGCTTGCTTTCAGCTCTGAGCTGTAGGGATAGACAGTGCAGGTCCAGGAGGGTTGCTCAGGGCCTCAGTTGGCCCCACCTGGAGTTTCTGTCTGGAGAGGTGGGGGACACTGAATGTGGCTCCTCTCCTTTCTTTCTCTCGTGAGACAGAATGTCACTGTGTAGCCTAGGCTGGCCTCAGATTCATATCCACCTGCCTGTCCCCAAGGGCTGGGAATACAGGCGACCATCACCATGCCCTGCCCAAAGAATTATGGGAGTGATTGCGTGCATGCCAGTGTGTGTTGCTGGGGCTTGAATCTGGGGCCTGCACGTGCTGGGCGGGCACTGTAACCTCTGAGCTGCACACCTACACCTTTCCTTCTTATGAAGAACTGGCCCTAGCCCGCAAGGAAGGATGCTGCCTGTGGCTAGAAGGCAGACATCTTCTGGAGCTGGTAGAGTGGAGGACTGGTCTTGCCTAAGGGACTCCTCCCCAGGTGCTGAACCTGTGTAAACTGCTTGTTCCCTAACTTACATCCTGGGAACTAACAGCCCTTGCCCGAAGGGCTTAAGGCCCAGGATCTGATTGCTGTACAGTCTTCAAGAATGCAGGAACGCTACAGCGGGAGTCTGAGGCTGTTAAAAGCCCCTTAGTCCTGCCCTCGCTGTGCTGAGGAGGTGCATTGTCTAGGGCAGAACAGACCCTTGAGTGACCTTGAGGGTAGACGGGGGTCTGCAGAGTTGGTTTCCCTGGTGAACGAGGCTGCTGTGTGCTGTGCAGGCCAGACCCCGCCCGCAGCTCTGGTCCCAAGGGAGATTGTGACATCACGGCTGAGACGGTTCCCTTAGCAGATCTTTCCCTTCTGAGCTCTGGGGTGAATGTCTGTCTCCCTGTCCTGAGCATGTGGGAGGGAAGGCCCCGGTTGTAACGGGCAGGTGACAAAGGGGCCGCTTGTCTGGGTCCGAGCTGGGAAGCAGCCAGATCTGATGTGCACGGCTGCTTCCAGACGCTGCGGTAATCGATAGGGCACCGGGAGCAAGGCTGACGGGATTACCTGGCCTTTGCAATCAAAACCCACCAGACTGAACATTTGACCTTAAGCTCCGCAGCTTCCTTTGGAGTCTCTAATCTGATGGCTTTTGAAAATCCATCTGGCAGGTTCTACAATCCAGAGTCACTCGGGGAACCCGCATTCCGCTGTAGGATCCACAGCGTCCGTGGGCGCAGCCTTGCCGTCAGGATCGCAGATTCGGGGGGGGGGGGGCGGGGAGGGATAGGAAGCCTAAGGCCGCCTGCCATGTGCCTCCCCCCACACCCTGACTGAAGCTGGAGTGTGGGAGCTCCTGATGGTGTTTTTGTAGAAGTCTATCCCAAAAAGACGATCAGCTGACAGTGGCTCTGGCCGGGGTGCCTGGGCTCCTCAAAGCAAGCTGAAAGCCTCCTGTGTGACCTACCACACCAAGTAGCTTCAGGGACATGGAAAGTGAGCAGCTTTGGGTGCGCATAGGGCATCCTCTACAGTCCTGCCTGTCCCTGACCAAACGGAAAGGAGAGAGAGTGTGCCTGGCCTAGGTTTGCAGGGGCTGGTAATGGCGTCTTGAGCACCTGTCTGGCCTCAGGCTACCCAGGAAGAGGCTATTGTGAGCTCTCCAGGGCTGAGTCTCAGAGGCCCCTGCCCAGCCCTTTTTGATGCTGGAACCCCTGTGGGCCTGTGTATGTGTGTGTGTGTGAGCGCATGCGCATATGGCATAACTTGTGGAGACGTGCGTGCGTGGGGGTGACTGTTGCCTTGCTACGTAGCTCAGGATGACCTTGAATTCAAGATCCTCCAATCTCAGCTTCCGGAACAGCGGAGTCACAGGCATGTGCCACCATCATACTTGGTGTTATGTGGGCTGCCTGTGGCGTGAGATACGATGTGTGGGAGGTGGTCTCTTTTGGCACAGCCCCAGCTCCTCTAGTCTTTGAGTCACAAGGAGCACAGCTTCCCAAGCCTCTGCAGGGTACCCTGGCTCCTGCTGTCATCAGGAGGGGGCCTCTTTGAGGGGAGCAGTCCTCCAGAGGGGGGACTCTTCCTGAGCACCTGAATGTGATCCCCAGCACCGAGGGCTTAGCCAGAGTCCCTAGCTTTCATAAGCTGCGCTACTTTTGTTCTGTCCTGGTCACCGGTCCCCACATGGCCTTCCTCCGCCTGGCCTCTCTGTGTGGGATAATCTCAGGACGTGCCGCCATGGCTGCTCCAGCTTGCACACAGGAGCAGTCTCCAGGCTGAGGCACTGCTCTGATTTGCAGAGGGCTACTTCCCTCTTTGACAACTTAACGACATCCTGACACGGCTGCTGACTTCCGCACCGCACGCACCATGTTCTGCCATCAGAGGAGTAAAAGGCAGCGGCAGTGTTGTTTGGAGCCGGCGGCAGGCGCCGGGCGCTGGAAATGCATGGTGACGGCAATCATTTGGCCTTATTACTTATTCATTAGCCACATGCAGGTGGTCAGCTAGCCACTGGGACCTGCTCTTTAAAATTTCATTTTCTGGAAGGTTCCATCATGTCTGCATCGTGTGGCATTAATTTAACGGCTTCTTCTCATCTGAGGCTTCCTCACCCAGGGCTCTGGTGCGCATGGCACTGCGACCAAGCACCGTCTGTTCTGACTCTGGGCTTGAGATGCTGCAGAGCAGGCCTGCAGGGACCTGAGTGCCTGAGCACAGATCCCCTCCACAGGATGGGCATCCCGTCAAGGGAGGGGGCTTCTCTCTTCTGCCAGAACCGCCCTGGGCCACTTAAATGAGTTTCCGAGTGAGCTCAGCTCCTCTCCTGATTCATTCCCTCAGTCCGGCTCTTTCCATCGGGATCTCCCACGTGGTGGGGCCAGGCATGAGCTGTGCTTGCTCCTCCTCGCATGCCAGCTGCGTGGAGACCCTGTAAGAAGCCACCCCGTGGCCCGGTCAGCACCCTCAGGCCATTCAGAGAGTCCCAGTGCTGTTCTCAGCCAGGGGACCTATCACTCCTTTCCCCATCAACCCCACCAAGTCACGGCTGCCAAGTCTTCCATGGCTGGCTTGCTCATGCAGCCTGGCACATAATACCCCTTCAGGTAACATCTAAATGACTTTTACTGTAATTAACCCACAAACATGAAAAACGCAAGTACTGTTCAAACTTAATTATCTCTGCCCTTTATAAGAAGAGTGTAATGCGCACAGTACCAGACAAAACGCTCACAGCTCTTCATATTTTATACAGCGGTGGTTATTCCTGGCAAGACAGCGCTTTGGCTCTTAAGACCCAGTTTGCACTCACCCTAGACTGTGAGTGGCATTTGCCTCTGAGGGAGAGCAAGGGCTGGGCAAAGGGCACTTGGTGAACTGGTACTTGTGTCCACTTCTTCCCTTTGGGGCTCTCCTGGGGGCCAGCCATCCTTTGCTCTACCTTGCTATCCATAGAGAGTGGAATGGCTCATGGCCACTGTTAGGGACGGAGCGTCAGTTGTCCCCCAGAAAGTCCTGTACTGAATGCTCGGTTCCTACCTGATGGTGCTGTCAGGAAGGAAGGACTGGAGGAGCTGGTCACTGGCATGTGTCCCTGGGGGAGCATCGTCTCTCAGGGCACGCCACTGTCCCTGCTGCCAGCTTGCTGTCCACTACGGAGGGAACAGCTTTTGCTGTAGCTGTCCATGCTGTCCACCATAATGACCTGCCTCCCTGTCAACTCAGAGGAACCCGCACACTGAGCCCTCTGAACACAAAAGCCCTGAGCCTCTCTTAGGCTTTTCCAGCAGCAATGTAAAAGCAACTTGCATATCCACCATGGGGGAGTTCGTAGGTGAGCACCCAGCAGCAGGGACACACAGTGGTCACAGCCCGCTACAGTTACCTCTTGTAAGACACACACACACGGACACACACACACACACACGGACACACACGGACACATGGACACACACACACACGGACACACACACATAGAGACACAGACATACACACACGGACACACACACACACACACACACATGGACACACACGGACACACACACACACACACACACATAGACACACACACACCCCGGGAGAGGAGAACAGGGTGCTGTTTCCTACTGGCTCCCCTCTAAAGGATGTTTGTTGGAGGGAGGCTTTAAGTGCCCTGTGGCGGTGGGCGTGAAAAGCTTAGGCCCCCATATTAGTGGCCGGGCTGGCCGCCTGTACAGAGCCCTGGAGGCTGAATTAGATCTTTGAGCTCCTGAATCTGTATGGAGTTTGCTTTTCATGCCTGTCACAACAGGTGATGACAAAAGGACTGGGACTGGAGGCGGAGCTGGGCCGAGCTGGCACAGCTGGAGAGGGAATGGTGCAGACGCGCAGCAGCTGGTTTGCTGGTGGCCCTATCTCTCTCTTGCTTTCCCAGTCTGCAGCTGGGACTCCCAGAATCCAGGTGAAGTGACACCTCCTGCCTCAGCCCCTGAGGCCCTTGTGCTAATGGAGGCGGGCGGGTCTTGGCCAGTTAACACGTGAGCTCTGACTCGTGGCGGATGCTAATGCCACTGAATTGTGCAGACTTAATTAATGGCAAGAGCTTGATGCCCAGTGAGCTTTTCGGAGGCTGGAGGAGAGGGGGAAAAGCAGAGGATGTTCTGTGAGTCACAGTGAGACCGCAGCTCCCTCAGCCTAAGGGGGCCTTTCCACCCGGGTTGTAACCCCCTTGCTGCTGGCTCCACTGCCCTCCCTGTCCCCTGGTCCTGTAGGCTGCACCTCTGACAGCCAGCTTGGCTTGTTTGGGTGGAAAGAGATTGATACCAGACCAGAGAGAGCTGTGGACTCCCAGTTCCCAGGCAGCGCTGTACTGTGTGGCGCACGGGCCCTGGAGCTCTGAGGGTCTCCCCCTGGTTCCATCTAGGACCCCCAGGAGTACCGCCCCCATCTACGCATGCACCCCTCATGGCCCCAGAAGCACATGTAAAGACCTCTGTTGGATGGGACACCTGCTGTGAAACCTCAGTAGGACGGAAAGGGGTGGGTATCTCCCCTTATGTGGCAGCCAGGTGTGCAGTAGCGCAGGCAGGGTGGCAAATACGCACATCACTGCATTTAGCTGGCGACACCGCCCCCACACCATGTAGTCAGTGCTCTTCCATTTGTGAGCCATTGCTCCAACAGCATTGGCTCACCTGGGTGGGGCGGCGGCGGCAGCCCCGTGAGTCCAGGGGAAAGCATCACGAGTTGGGCGAGGGCTGTCTCACCCATCTACTCCATGTTTCTCTTTGGCTAATTTTTTTTTTTTTAAGCTTGATGAGTAAGTTTAAATTCTTCTCATCACCGAGAAATACCGATATTGACTTATTTAAAGCGTTCATTTATTAACCTTCCTTTAAGGAGGTACATCCCGGAAAGTCACTTATTCCATGCCCCTAAAGGTAAGGCACTGGCTGCCTGCCTAGAGGGTCAGCAACACGGAGGTAGAGAGTGGAAGCGGGGACCATATCCTACCACTGCTTGCTGTAGGCAGCCAGGAGCGTAGTGGGTTGACTCAGGGGGTCCCAGTCTGTGGTCCATCAGCAGCAGCTGCTTGGTGTGGGCTCCTCGCACTACGGCGGGAATGCCTGGATTTGGGAGGCAGAAGGCGGCTAGGCTGAGGCACTGCGGAGACCTGACCATGGCTTTCTTTGTGCTTTCTTTTGAGGATCCATTCCAAGGAGCATTTCAAGGAGAAGTACGCTGTGGACGATGTCCAGTACACGGATGAGGTGAGTAGCTGACGCGACGCCGACTGCCCCAGTCTGGGGACACTGCCGCCGGCCACCAGCCCTCAGGAGCAGGCAGAGAAAACCCACAACAGGCCTCTCTGGTCTGAGGATCCTGTTCTCAGCCTGGAAAGTGTGTCACCTGAGCAGATAGAAGCGTCCAGCCACTTGGGTTATGGTGACCACTGATGACCCTACAGAAAGGATATCTCTGAGAAGAAGCCTGACTGCCAATGGGACAGGGATCTAGTCAAAGCCGCCAGCGGGCTGGTCTTCGTGTATGAGGGCACTATTTATAAGAAGAGCCAGTGAGTGGAAAGGAATTGGGGGTCTAACCTGGTCACCCAGTGGGTGTTAGGCAGTGTGGATACATGTGTCACCGTCGCCCTGCGGCTGTGACTGCGATCCTTGTCCAAGCAGACGAAGGGGGCTCTTCATCTTCTACTGCTGACAGGACAGGGCTGAGGCAGGAGCACAGCTAGGAGCTCCAAGGCCTGAGTAAGCAAAGCCCTCTGATACCGTGGCCGCTGCCAGGCACACAGGAGGCCTCCCTGCTCCATCCCTGGACGCTGTCACGGCAACATGTTCTGTGTAAGTCAGAGCCGGGTAGAAGTCAGCACCTACCACCGACCATCCAACCTGGGCCTGGCTGGAGCAGCGGGACAGGGCACTGTGAATACACTGGCCTAGACAGAACTTGAGAGTGGACACATGTTAAGAGCCGGGGCTGCCAAGCTTTGGAAGCAGCTTAGATGCCTGTCCACAGATGAACAGAGAGGAAATACGCAGCCAGGCACGGTGGCGCACGCCTTTACTCCCAACTCTCAGGAAGGCAGAGTCAGGCGAATCGCTGTGACCTCAAGGCCAGCCTGGTGTCATTTGCGGGAAAACGGCTGGCCTTGGGGACCTTCGTGTGAATGGGAAGAAGGCAGTGCCGTGAGCTCATCCTCATATGTAGAGTCTACACAGGACCAACGTACCTGCCTGTGTGTGGTGTGAAAGCAGAAGGACTGTTGGGAAGGGAGGGGAGGAGGGAGGGGAGGACGGAGACAAGATCTGATCACAGCTACCTGAGATCACTCATGAAGGCGTCATCACGAAGCAGTTTTGTGCTGTGAATGTGCATTCACGATCTCTTTGGAAAGATGCTGCTGCTGATGAGGAGGTGGCGGAGGGAGAAGAGAGGAGCTTTGGGGGCCCAGGACTGGGCTTGCAGGGTAGAGGTGGTCACGAGATCCATCCAGTGGAGACCAAGCAAAAACCTGTCCCTCTGGGCAGCACACAGCTCTATTGGGGTAACAGCACCAGGTGAAGAAGCAGGTTTTGGGGGACCCTGGCCAAATACATTGCACTGAGGAGCCTGCCCGTCTCTGCTCCGTGTCTTGCGGCTGGCCCGCTGGCTCTGGGGCAGACAGCTCTCCCTGACCTTGGGCAGACCAGCTGCAGCCCCATGCTATACAGAGGCGGCATGGTCCTTCCTCGTTCTGTATCCTGGGCGTGCTCGTCCCTCTCCTCTGCTCGTCATCCCCACCCGGTGCTCTCGGGATGGCCAGTGGACACCAGCCCTGTCTGGCTTCTGCTCTGCACCTGGCCTTTTCTTGTCCCATCGCTGTCTTGAGAACCTGCTTGTCTGCCTCGCCACACCGTTCTTGGACTCTGCATCCTAGTCCCAGAGGTGCGCAGGGTGTCAGAGGCGGCTAGACCCAGGGCTCCACCTAGCAGCACGGGGTGTGCACCAGCCCGGGAAGTGAGCTCATGGATGAAGTCACAGACGCAAGGTAGTGAAGGCGAGCACTCACACACCTACCCCACGCCCACGTCTTCTCCATCTCCTGCCCTGTTGGACCATGGAGAGAGATGCAGCTTTATTATTTTTTTACTGAAAGGTTCAAAATAATTATTTGTGTGTGTGTGTGTGTGTGTTTAAAATATACATTTATAAGTGTGTGTACGTGTCTCTGTGTGTGTGTGTGTGTGTGCATGCAGTACCTATGGAGGCCAGAAGGGGACATCAGATTTCCTAGGGTTGTGGGTTATAAGTGGTTGTGAGCCATCATGTGCGTGCTGGGAACTGAACTCTGGTCCTCAAAAAAACCAGCAAGTGCTCTTAACCACCAAACCATCTCTCCAGCCCCCATAATGTATATGCATTGCAGAGAAAAATGAGTTTATCACATTTTCACGTACGTACACTGTACACTTTGATCATAACCTCCATTTACTGTTTGCCGTGCCCCACCGCTGACCCCTTCTTCTCAAATAGTTCCACTTCTCCTTAAAAAAAAAAAAGATTTATTTATTTATTATGTATACAGTGCTCTGCCTGCATGACAGAAGAGGGCTTTAGGTCCTTTATAGATGGTTGAGAGCCACCGTGTGGTTGCTGGGAATTGAACTCATGGCCTCTGGAAGAGCAGTCAGTGCTCCTAACCTCTGAGCCATCTCTCCAGCCCCCACTTCTCCTCTCTTACCTTTCTTTCAAGTGTAGATTCTGCGTCTGCGTGCCTTTCTGAGTCTGGCTTTACAAGATGATCTCCGCTGCAGATGACACATAATCTCGTCCCTTTTATGGCCAAGTAGCACTCAGTTGGGTTTATGCCCCGCACCTTCATTCTCCGCTGGTCTATGGATGGCACCTGGGCTGATCGCACATCACTGTGGTGAACTGTGGGTATGCAAATATCTCTGTGGTAAGCTCATTTAGCGTCTTTTGGCTGTATACCTAGGAGTGGTGTAGTCGGCTTCATACATAATTTTGTGAAGCCCTTCATACTGATTGCCGTATTGGATGCAGCCATTTAAAGCCCTGCCTATAGTGTACAGGCGCCTTTTCCCACACACCGAGAGGCAGCTTTGACCGGTCCTGTGTCCTACAGCTCGGCTCCACGCTTTTAAAGGTGACTGTATCTTTGTTTACATGCAGCTAATGAGGCTGTTTGCTACATTGTGTCTCTAAGCGCTAGAGAAGAGAGATCTGTGCATCCTCCGCCCTGACCTTGTCCTTGTCCCCGTTGCTGTCCCTTGGCAGGTATATCTCCAGGACCCTCCCACCCCTTCCATAACTTGTGTCCCAACGCCATTGCTATTCTGGGCCCTGGCCGCACAGCCTCCCATTATCAGACCTGGAGGGAGAGCTAGCATAGGGCTGCCTCAGGGTTGTGAGATGGATTCATGCCTGTAGCTGTGTGAGAACCCTCCCTGGGCTGCGGCCTCAGAGACTGGCATTTTGCATTTATAGCTGCAGGGAGGGGAGAATTCAGCTCCCACTTACACTGTGGTTTCTAGGGGAGAGGGAAGGAGCCCTCCAGACGCAGGACAACAGAGGAAGAGAGGTATCTGGGAGGGATGCCCTTAGTGAAGGTGGAGACTGGCAGCCTGGCCTGCGGGAAGCCCTGAGTTCAGTGCCCAGAACCAAATTCATGAAGCGTGGTGGTGCATGCCTGTAACCCTAGTCTGCAGGAGGTGGAGGCAGGAGGATGGGAAGACCACCCTTGGCTGTGTAATGCACTCAAAAGTCTGAGCTGCATGACACTTTGTCTCAAAAAAGAAAAAGAAAAAAAAAGCAGATGTTTGGGATGAGGGACCTGGTTCCCCTCCTCCTCACAGAAGAGCCAGAGCTTAATTACTAGGAAGGGGTCACTGAGGGGACCCCTGTGGGGCGGCTCCACAGCATTGCTGTGTACACTTGGCGTGGACGCTAGTATCTAACAAACTGGGAGCTGGCAGAGCGGACGGTGATTTTTGCTCTTGGTTTATGGCACAGGGCAGATGTTTGAAGGTCACAGGGGCAGTCACTCGGCTGTAGTCAAGCAGGATGTTGGAGAAACGGCCACAGCTGCCCAGGGGTAGATGCTCCTGCTTCTCAGCTGTGGTGTGGGAGGCTTCCAGAAGTAGAGGGGTCTACCGTGGACGAAGGCCTTGTTCTGAAGGGGCTGCTATAAACCCCGACAGTTCAGGAATAGTCAGACATCCATATTGTTGCCGCTACTATTTTCCATTTAAAAGCAGATTCAAAAAAATCTAAGGGCATTTCAGGCCACTGGTGTGCGCTGGTGTCTTGGGAAACTGCCATGAATATGGCTTGCTTTCAGGAGTTTCTGTGCTGGTGGGGCAGAGCCCTGCGCACTGGGGCCGCACGGGCTTTCTCGTGAGTCACTGGCTTGGTCAGAGTCCTAGTTAGGAGCCTGTGTAGGCTTCCCCTGGGAAGCTTCTGGATTGTCCCCAGGGCAGGCTCTGGGCTCTCGGGGGCTTTGATAAATTCTTCGGGTGCACGTCCAGCTAGTCAAGGCTGCCTGGGTGACGGATGCCGGCTACGGCCTGCAGCAAGACAGGGACATTTAACAGTCCCGCTGGGGAGAGCAGACAAGTCCCCTGTGGCATGCGCTCTTAGAAGTATGCCTGGGGTTGTTAAAGCTGTGCTGTCTAGTCCTAGGGCTACATTCAGAGCCAGTGACAAAACAAAACAAACAAACAAACCCCCCCCCACCACCACCACCAATAAAACCGTATCTTGTTTCCTCAACGTGTGAGGCACGGCCTCCAGTCGGTGAGCTGCTGAGTGGAGCGTTGATGGGTCTCCATGGGGAAGGCAGATGGAGCTGCTGGGCTAGGAGAGGTTCTGCAGCCGTAGAGGTAACCAGGGCCCACTCAAACAGCTGTGATCAATAAAAGACGTTCCTCTGCCTGCGCTCGCTGACGCCTGGCCTGCTCTCTGTGCGTGGCCTCCGTGGGTCTGAGCATCAGGCTTGCAGTGAGGGGGGCTTTCTCCTTCATTATTCCTAACCGGCATGTCCAGAGAGTCATTGTGGAGAGAAAAGCCATCAGCCCCGCACATTTGTTATCCACCTCCTCTCTCCCAAGGACAATAGCAGATACAATCCCCAAGTGCCTCCTCGCTCCCTGACTCTGCCGCTGTAATTGACGGCATCGTTGTGTGCTGATGAATGTAGACCCTTCACGTCAACGAAACAACACACCCAGGGCCTGACACACTCAGCTCTGTTGGTTTTAATGAGCCTCTCTCCTCCTCCGGGAGGGGCAGGCGGGAGGAAGGGACGCTGCAAGCCTTCATTTGTGCAACACAGAGGCCAAGGGGCTCCGTCATTCTCCAAGCGGTTACTGAGTGAGGGAAGAAGAGAGGCTGCTCCTGGGGAGCCAGCACCTCGTGCCCAGATGGCTGGACCACGGTTGGTATGGAACACTGGCCTCTGACCCAGTATTCAAGTCGGTTACTTGATTTTTAATTTTTTTTTTTTTATTATTGCTCCTCCATCCCTTTGTTCTTGCTTTCCTTTTAAGGTAGGGTCCTATGGAGTCTATGCTGGCCTTGAACTTACGATCCTCCCTACCTCTGCCTTCCAAATAATGGGAAAATAGGCACATGCTATTTTGCCTGCTCATTTAATTTTTAAGTGAACTTATTTTTCTCATGAGGTAGAGTCTCACTGTATATTCCAAGCTGACCTCAAACCTCACAGTTCTCCTGCCTCAGCTTCCCAAATGCCAGAGTTATAGATGTGAGCCACCACACTATACGCCACCACTTAAAGAATATGTAAATATATATATACCAGGATGCTCAGACAGTATTACTTATGATAATTCATCATTAGAAAGAATTTGCAGACTGGAGAGATGGCTCAGAGGTTAAGAGCACTGCTTGCTCTTCCAAAGGTCCCAAGTTCAATTCCCAGCAACCACATGGTGCCTCTCAACCATCTATAATGAGATCTGGTGCCCTCTTCTGGTGTACATAATAAATAAATAAATCTTAAAGAAAGAAAGAAAGAAAAAGAGTTTATATAGCCAGGTGCGGTAGAGCACGTCTGTAATCCCAGCACTTGGGGAGGCAGAGGCAGGCGGATCTCTGTAAGGAGTTCCAGTCCAAGGCGACCAAGGCTGTTACACAGAGAAACCCTGTCTTGAAAACAAACAAACAAACAAAAAAAATCAAAACAAAACAAAAAAGAAATAATTTATATATCTAGCAGAGAGAAAGATCAAGTAAATGATGCTGAGTCCATTAAGAAAGACTTTCCTGTAGCCACACGTTAAAACCTGGGTTATTCTCCCTCCCCCCTTCTCAAACCCCCCCATCTGTGTGTGTGTGTGTGTGTGTGTGTGTGTGTGTGTGTCTGTCTCTGTCTGTCTGTCTGTCTGTCTGTCTCTCTCTCTCTCTCTCTCTCTCTCTCTCTCTGTGTCTGTCTGTCTGTCTGTCTCTCTCTCTGTGTCTGTCTGTCTGTCTGTTTCTCTGTGTATGTGTCTGTCTGTGTGTGTGTGTGTGTGTGTGTGTGTGTGTGTGCATGTGTTGATCCTTGGGATCTAGAATTATAGGTGGTTGTAAGGCAACTGATGCGGGTTTTAGGAACTAACTTGGATCTCCTAGGAGAGCAGCGGTCAAAGGTCTTAGTCACCGTGCCATCTCTCTGTCCCAGCTCTGCTGTTTCTTAGCTGTGAATCTAGGCAGGCTCCATAGCCCCCACACAAGCCATTTTCATCTGTGGGTCCTGGACATTTGTAGTGTCGTCGTTACGGGTGGTTAAATGAGGTGATGTGTGTAAGATGACTGACGCGGGCCATAATCAAAGACTTATTGAACGTTTACCATCCCCAGCGGTAGTGACTGCTAAAAATTATGTGTTTGAAGAATATTTAATGACAGGAAATAAGCGAAGCATGTAATTTCATATGATCCAAATGTCATTACAATTCTCTGTTTCTATGCACAGAACTGAACTGTCTCTGGGGATGGGATGGCAGGTGCATTTTCTCTTTGATGGCTTCCAGTATGTTCCAGCTTTTCTCCGGGAGCCTTTTAGTATTGAAAAGTGTGTATATACTCATGTCAAAACTTATCAAAGTATCCACCTTAAGTGCGTGCAGCTCGGAGCGTTTCAGCAATAACTCAGCCAGTCTGTTACGGCAGCCCCCCCCCCCTCTTCTGTGCTGAGGGTACTGAAGAGCCAGAGGACTAGATTGCTCCCAGCGAGGTGGTCAGCACTCTGGGGTGCAGGTTTCCCAGCTGGCGTATGATGGGTGCTTTGTCAGCGGATGGATGGCGGTCAGCTGGGGGTGGGTAGAGAAGGGAGTGACTGAATCTTCTTGCAGGGCTGGGGTGGGACTCGAACCCCCAAGTAGGATGTGATGACGTAGCCAAGACGGTAGGAAGTTGTAGGTGAGAGTGAGCGGAGGTGCGGGCAGGTGAGCCTGTGTCCACTCACACAGGGTACTAGGGAGGAAGCCCTCACCGCGCAGGAGCAGGAGGCCTGTGGGGGATGGGTGGAAGCCAGTGAGAGTGGCTTTGAGGAAAGCTAACTTCCCTCAGCTGACACGCCAGAGGGTCGCGGTGGGCAGGAAGGGAAGCCTTGGGACGGGTGGCACTTAGGGTCTGTGTCTGATAGGACCGAACTTTCAGGGAGAGCAGGGGACCTGCACACAGCTGCTGGCCGTGGGGAGTGGGCAGGTGTGGCTCTTTGGAGCCAGGGATCTGTGTGGTGCCTGGAGGAAGGCTCCATGGTGCGGAGGGTGCAGGGTTTAGCCTTGTGCCCTCTGTACTGTTTTGACAGCTATAGGGCTTTCTGGAGTCCTTCCGGCCCCCCTGAGCCTCAGTTTCCTCACATTAAGGGCAGGGTGGCCTGACAAAATCCCTGACAGAAAGAACCTGAGAAGGGAGAAGCTTATTTTAGCTCACAGTATCAGAGGTCTTCTGTGATGGCAGGCGCGTGTGGCCGGGCTTGGTGTTCATGGAGGCAGAGCAGGGGCGGCCAGCCACAGGAAGGCCCTCCTTCTGCCCACCAGGGCCACCTCCTAAGGGTTTGCAGCTTCAGAATAGCACCAGGAATCGGCTGCTAATGCAGGAATCTGTGGGCGGCGGTTCTGCTCTAATGTGGGCTCTCTTTTTTGATTTTCAGATTGCCAGTGTCCTGACCTCTCGGGGCCCTTCCGTCCTCCTCACTTTGGTAAGTGGCACCCTGCTGCGTGCGGGGTTGAGGGGGGTTAAGAGACTGAAAACAAGCCTAGAGGTGTGCTGGTGTGGGATGTAGAGGCAGGAGAGTTGGCGTTAGAGCCAGCCTGGGCTACTTGATTCAACACAGAAGCTGAGGACTGGTCCCTTGCGGTAAGTAGGGGCCACTTGCCTTGTCCTGATGGCTGACTGTGTCTAAGATCCCATCCTCCAGTCCAAGTGGGATGTGCTGTGTCTGGTCTTGTGGCCACGGTGGGCAGGGTACCAGCAGCAGCCCTGGGGGTAAAACCAGCTTAAGCTCCTGGCATTACACGTATAAATTGTCACTCTTTATTTTCACCCCGA
This sequence comes from Acomys minous, assembly GCF_964271855.1. Classification (NCBI taxonomy): domain Eukaryota; kingdom Metazoa; phylum Chordata; class Mammalia; order Rodentia; family Muridae; genus Acomys; species Acomys minous. The sequence goes on along the minus strand of NC_140502.1, from coordinate 4,886,356 downwards.
ATTGCCTACGATAATACGATTTGACAACCACGCTCTTGGCATCTTCAGGAGGAGCACAGCCTGGGTCGGGGCAGGGGTGCGGTGGGCTCCCGGTCTCCAGGCAGGGCTGGGTGGGGCTGAGCTGTTGTACATCCTCCTACCTTCACCTCCGGATTCTCGCTCACACACACAGCCCCTCACCCTCCCAGAGTGGCCCTTCTCTCTCCTTTGTTACTGATTTAAACAGGAATAGCCCTCCTCCTCCTGTCTCTTCTCTCTGCGACGCAGGAACATCAGCTGTGACGGTGCCGTCCGACTGGCTGGTGGGGGTGTTGGTTTGTTTGTTTTTAACTTTTTATTGATTCTTGCTGAATTTCACATCGTGCACCCCAGTCCCACTCCCCTCCAACTCCCCTCCAGCCTTGCAAACTGACCCCAACAGAGGAAAAAAAAAACCCATCTCCCTGTGGAAGCTGTAGTACAATGAGAATTCTGGATTCTGGAGTATCAGTTTCTTAATTTAAAAAAAACCCAGAAATATAAGAATATGTTTTCATTTCAACCCCAGGTGTGGGATATGGGGCTCCTTGCAGCAGCTGACTGTGATTTGCCTCGTGCTCTAGCAGAGGCGTGGTTTTGCCAGTGGCGGGTAGTTTCTGTGATTGTGTGATATCTGGAATTCTAGGAAGTTTTCAGAGCGTATTTAAATGCTAGGGCCCCAAGAGGCAAGGTCGGTTGTGGTTTGTCAGCCAACAGACCTCGGCGGCTGCAGGGCCACAGACCTAGATGTGGCCGCGGTGGCAGCACAGGGCAGGACCCCACCGTGGTCCGGGTGGCGTCACCAGCTAGTCACATCAGGCTGTTCTTCACTTTCCTCCATTCTTTCCTTCCGCCTCTCTTCACTGTGCCCCACGTCCTTCTGTTTCTCCTCCTCCTCCATCTCTCCACTACTTCCTCTCAGTGGTGCCCGGGGTCTCTGAGTGTCTGGGGTGCTCTCAGGAGTGCTATGTCCCACTCCTGCATTATGATGCCAGGCAGGAGTCATCTCAGGCACGGTCTGCCCCATGCCCCAGGCCTGCGTGACACGAGACTGGTAGTCATCTCAGGCTAGCTAGCTGCCTGTCCAGGCTCCGCGGAGCACGTCTGGTGGTCATCTCCGGCTCACTCCTCACCCAGCCTGCCCGAGTGGCCCCTTGCAAGGGTCATGTGTCTTGGGCTCACTCCTGCCCGGGGCTCATGGTCCCAGGCAGGTTTCCTCTAGTCTCTGGCTTGCTCACCTGCCTGGCGCTGCACTGGTGGTCGTCTCAGGCTCGCTTTTTTCCGGGACCGTTAGGCTACCGATCATTCACATGTTCACGGGTCGGAACACTGCGCGTAGACAGAGCCTCTCTCCTCTCCGTCACCTGCTGACGCACATGTGACAGCAGCCACACCGGCAGTGCCTCTATGGGGAGGGTGTCCCAGTGTGTTTTATCTGGGATCAAAGTTGGGTCAGCAGCTGTGGCTGCGGAGAGGAGAGTCTCTTCCCTCTCTGAGGTGGTGCGCTTTCCTCTGAACCCTTTGTTTCGTCTCAGTGTATGTGTGCGCTCCCATTGGATGTCTGCTTACAGTTAGGAAAAGCAGGCAGATGGGAGGCCAGAGTCCATAGCTGTCTCTGGGTATCTGGGGATCCCAGCACGACAGATCTCTTACATCGCGTTGACCTCTGCCCACCCTTCCATATCCAGCAAAGGCCTGCTGCAGTGCTCAGTGCCTGGCCTAGTTAGGGTTTCTGTTGCTGTGATAAACACCGTGATCTAAAGCAGCTGGGGAGGAAAGGGTTTATTTTATCTTACGGTTTGTAGTCCAGCATCTAGGGAAGTCAGAGTGGGGACTCAAGCAGGACAGGGACCTGGAGCTGGTGCCCGGGCTGTGAGGGAATGCTCCCGGGCTGTGAGGGAATGCTGCTTACTGGCTTGCTCGCCATGGCGCCATGGCTCGCTCAGCTTTCTCTCTTATGCCATATAGGACCGCCTGCCCTTAGGTGGCCCCGCCCACAATGGGCTGGACCTTCCCCCATCAATCATGGTCAAGAAAATGCCCTACAGGTTTACCTACAGGCCAATCTAGGGGGAGCATTTTCTCTACTGTGGTTCCCTCTTCTCAAACGACTCTTAACTTGAGTCAAGTTGACATAAAACTAGTTCACTGTGTATAATGTTAAGCTATCTTGTTTAGGGGATGATGGTAAGAGAAAAAGATCTGCAGCTATCATTGCTTCTTTGGGTTAGGAAGATTTTGTTGTGGTTTTCTTTTTTTCAAATATTTTTGTTCCGTGATTGTTGATTCTGTGAGTTACAGAATTGTAGTGTGGAGGGCAGGCTACATCCCTTTGGACTTCATACTAGTGACAATGCATGTGTGTGATAAAAGATAAGGAGGCATGCCTGGAGAGAACAGATTGGGGCAGGGACTTGTTAGTGTGTGTGTGTTGGTGGGGAAGGCGTCTTGGGTTCTTGCTTTTCTTGCCCAGCCCCTGCCTGGGCCTGAGTGTCTCAGCGGTGCCAGTAGACCCGTCCAGCCCTACCCCTCCCTGTGTATGTGGGATGCTGCAGCGGACCCACCCTTAGCTGTGTAGCTGGGATGCTGCAGCAGACCCACCCTTAGCTGTGTACCTGGGATGCTGCAGCAGACCCACCCTTAGCTGTGTACCTGGGATGCTGCAGCAGACCCACCCTGCTGTGTACCTGGGATGCTGCAGCAGACTCTTGCTGCTGTGTGCCTGGGATGTTCTGATCCATCCAGGCTAGTCTTGAACTGGTGACTTCCCCTTCCCCGTGTGCTCAGTGCTAGAATTACAAGCATGTACCACTGTATCTGGATCTCTCTGCTTTTTACGTTGCTCTAGGACAAAATCCCCATCCTAGCTCCAGGGTCCAGCTTAGAGTCACTGTGCTGTGGAGCTCACTTGTCAAGGAAGGGTTGGCGGAGAAGGATGTGCTGGGCTGTGGTGGGCCTCCTTGTTCTCCTCCATTTGAGTCTGTCTGGAGGAGGCAGATACTCCTAGGCAGGCCCTGGGGATGCCTTGTGGTCCTTCAGCGATGCACCTGTCCTCACACCCCCGTCTTCTCTCCACAGCGTGGTGTCAACACGGACAGTGGCAGCGTCTGCAGGGAGGCCTCCTTCGAGGGCATCAGCAAGTGAGTCCATCCTCCACCCTCACCTGCTGATCTTTCCCAGGCTGCCCGTGCAAGACCCGAAATATGAGCGTGTGCCGAGAATAGGTGTGATCAAGTGTCTGGAACAAATGTGTAGTGAAATAATTTGTGAAAAAACACTTCCTCTTTCACTTTAAGGAAAACAAGCGCTCTGTGTTGGGCTCCATCTTGGAAGAACTCTGGGGCCCTGGCCACTGTGTGGCAAGAGCAGCTGTTTTCCTTCGTTCGTTTTCGTTGATTTTTACACTGGTTTGATTGATTATATGTGTATGCGGGAGGTGGGTGTGCATGCCACAGTGCCTGTGGAGGTCAGAGGACAACTTCTTTCCTGCCACTGTGTAGATCCTGGGATTTGAACTGCCCTTGACAGGCTTGGTGGCACATCCTCCTTATTCCTCCCTCCCCACCCTCCCCACCCCCACCCCAACAGCCTTGTTTTGTTTGTTTTCTATTTAGCGCAGGCTGGCCTAGAAGTGGCCTATGCGGTGGCTTGTTTCTTTGAGACCAGCTCTGAGCTTTGTAGTCTTTTTTTTTTTTTTTAATCAATCCCCTCCCCCCAAGTCCTGGCCCAGCCCAGTTCTCAGCAACTCCCTGTGTCTCTCACTGTCCTGATCTTTTACTCATAGCCCAGTTAAGCTCTAGGTTGAACCTCTTAATCTCTGCTCAGGAGATAGGTCCCCTCTCTGGGCAGGAGGATAGCAGGTCTGTCCCCTTGTCACCCCTCATCCACCGTCCCAGAGAGCGCTGCCTGTCAGCTGTCACCAGATCCCGGTGGGTCCTGGGAGGTCTGGGCCAGAGTGACTGGGGTGTTAAAGATCCCCTCCCCCAAGACAGCCAGCAGCCTGCCCCTGCACCTGAGCCACGGTGACCTCCCAACCGTAGGTTCTCAGTAGCACTTTATCCTCTGTCGTCCTTTTGTGGACCAGGGTGGTACCGGAAGAAGCGCCTTATAATTATGTATGAGTCTGAGCCACAGGAGGGAGTCTGTGCGTATGTGCGATGGAAGGATGATTAGAAAGGATTATGAACTCATGAATATGTATCGCGTCTCCAGCGATAAGAGCTGCGGGGCAAGGGGACTGGGTATCTAGTTTGCGTCTTTCATGGCACAAACTGCTGCATCCTCTTGAGAGTTTGCCCTGAGCGGCCCCCGTGTTGGCCAGCCCAGCACGTTGAAATGCCAACTGCCAAGTCTCTGTTTTCCTCTCCCAGCACCCTAGCACTGCCAGGTGCCTGTGCCCCTACACCCTGGTCACCTTTCCCAGCCTATACCACCTGCAGCCTCTGCCATGTGGGAAGGGCCCTGCGCTGGACGTGGTTCTGTGACTTTGGCCACCACGTGTAATGCAGCGCTGCTTGGGTGGTGGGGGCCAAAGGAGACAGCTGGGCCAGAGGCCGCACAGCAGCTGGCTGCCTGCTACAGATCCTGCTCAAATCTGTTAGCCCAAGAGAGGGTCTCTCCATCTATGCAGTAGCCAAGCAGGTTGGATTCCTGCTCAGCCATAAGCTTCAGGTTCTGGTCTCTGCCTCAGAGGAATGGGGATCTGGGGTCCGGTGGATTGAGTTACTGCTCCCAGGGCGAAGCTGCTGAGGCAGACCTCTGCTGCCCTGGGAAGGTTCACTGAGGAAGGCAGGTAAAACCATCAATGTCACTGGGAGCCGGAAGCGGAAGTGGAGCCCTCATCCTGCCTCACTGAGAGGATTCCCTGCTGGGAACTCCACCCTTGCTCTCCTCTGAGCAGATCCCAGCTTCCATCCCTGCCTTTGCCCCTGGGTCTTTTCAGTCTTTCTCAGGACCCCAGTGAGCTTGTGCCTTGTGGTCCTCCACCCATTTGACACCTTGAGACTTGTCTGTCTGGTTTTGTTCCTGAGACAAGGTCTTGCTCTCCAGCCTAGGTGCGCCTGGAACTCAAGTCTCCCTCTAAGGTATGCACCAACATGTCCAGTGTGAAGACCTTTTCCTGAGACCCGGGAACTACCTTTTTCATGGTCTTTCTCACTCATGGGATACACATATTTGATGGGGGTGCAGAGGATGTGCCTGTGGTGCTCCCCAGGCTCCCCAGCAGCTGAGCTGGACTGGGGGAACAGCTCTCCATAGCTGGTGTGGGCTGGCTTTGTGTCTACATCCATGTGATGGCCAGAGGCTGACTCCTGACCGCGGCTCGGGAATGCCTGGCCTGTATGTGCTAGCCATATTCCATCCCCTCTCTGCTGCAAGGTAGATTTGTTCCTTACACCCCTTTTCTCTGGGCCTCACCTCCTACTCTCTTGCCCTCTGTCCTATGCTGGGACAAGAGCCTTCATCACCTGTCCTCTGCCACACATGCCCTGAGCACTGATTTGGGGTCTTGGCCACACTGGCGTAAGTGCCCCTAGCTCTTCCCTGTTAAAAGCGTTCCTGGGCTCCAGGTTGCCTCTCACCAGCCAGACAGCCAGCCCCTCAGGTCTCTCTGCCAGGCTGCGGAGAATCCTTGTCCTCAAGGGCCACCATGACTCAGGACTGCACTTACCTGCCGGTCGAGTGTCTCCAGCTGTTTGCTGGATAATAATAGCCTATTTCCTAAGCAAGATGAATCTTTCTGTTGTCCTAGTTTCCAGGGTGTAACTGAACTGTCCCCAGTCACCCCTCACTGGCCAGATGAAGTGCCACATTTCTGGGATGTTTGCTTTGATCTCATTAAATGTCGATGAAGTGCCTCCATCTTGGATCTCTGTTTGACCTTCTACCTAGACTGCTACTCTGTCTGTCCCTGAGGGGCCTCCCGGGCTGCCATTTTCTCCTTGGCCTGCATGAGGGAGGGGCTGTGGTCTTAGTGGTCTAACTTAGACCTTCTGAGTCCACCGGGTAGTTGGTTTGTGACTTTCACTTCAAAACATGGCTTCCTGGGGTACTGCTGTCCCCTGTAGCCTTAGCCTGAGACCTTTGTCAGCCTCCCAGCACCAGAGCCAGGCCTGCTGAGGCCCTCAGCAGTGTGTGCACCGGTTCTGAGAGCAGTGGGGACAGTAGCAGGGGGTGGGGGGGGGTGAGGGGGGTGGTAAAACTCGCCAGAGGTCAGGGAGGCCACTGGGCTCCCAAGAGGTTATGGCTTTTGATGACTTTGTGATGTTTGTGTTGAGTGAGGGGTCTGGCCCAGCCCATGGTACCATGCTTGGCCCTATTGCATCAGAGACACCTTTCAGGGAGCCTTTAGAAGGAGGCCTCTCTGTGGATTCTGGTAGGCATGTGGTGGGTGGGAGCAGGGGTCAGGTCCTCCTTGCCTGCTCTGCTGTGGGTGCCAAGGCTGGTGCGTAGGCTGGAGCTGGGAGAGGCAGAGCGATAGGGAGGACAGGCCCATGGCGAAGAGGGCGTGAGGCTGCTTCTTGTGGGCTGCAGGCACCCAGGGCTCCTGGCGCCCATGGCCAAGCTAGTGTCACGGATCTTGGTTCATGTCTGAGAAAGCAGGTCTTAGAGCAGTTTGCTGGCATGGGGAAACTGGCCATGGAGTGGGCATGTGCTTAAGCTGAGGGCCCCCCATCCATCAGAGCCAAGGCATGTGTTGGGGACGCATCCCTGGTTTGAGCCCATCGTCCTTTTAGACAGGCAGAGCCTGAGCCCGTGCGTTCTGGATGGAGACAGCAAATTACAGAGGTCGCCGTCACCGCAAAGAGAAATATGGTCTTTATTTCACATCAGCTGGCTATTGAGAGCAAGCATATTTCTTATCTTTTGGCATTTAGTTAAATTGCCTTGCATATTTGAAGACAATTGGTTACAAATTAATTCCATTTAAATAAGCAGTTAAATATGAAATGCTGAATTTGGGACTTGTTAATGCAAGGATATTAATATTCAACGATGTGAATTTTAAAACCCAGGAAGTTCGAGGGACATTATTAAAACTTGACGATTTACAGCAAAATGCCAATTTGTGGTTTGGGGACCATGACTTTTGGGTAATGGTTAACTTGCATATCAAGTTAATATTTAGGATTGGGTTTCAAATTATGGCCCATGAAAATCTCCAGGAAGGAAAAACCTTCCCCAGCCCCTAACAGGAAGTGTTGGGGGTGGGGGGTGGGGGTGGGGGTGTTCCTTTAGTGGGTTAGAAACTCCAGGCCAAGGGTGGGGTGAGATAGAGGCCTGGCTCAGGGGCCGTTGTCCATCTTCCACTTCTAGGAAACCCTTCCACTCTCACAGGCAAGGGCTCGGCTGTTGTTTTGCATGGTGAACGTATTCTCGTCAGTGAAGATGTAGCTAGCGCTTTGGCCAAATTGTGGAATATCTGAATTTTGTTACTTAGAGTTAAACCTATCCACATGCTCTGTGTGTCTGAGTGTGTTTCTCACTCGGTGGAATTCTGTGTGCCTGTGTGTGTCTGCCTTGGCCGATGTGTGTCCTTTGTGTCTGTGTGCCCATGTGTATGTGGCTGTGGCTCCATCCATATGTGTGTCTGGCTGTCTGGCTGCGTGTGTCTGTACATATCTGGGCGACCCTGTGCCTCTTAAGTGCGTGTGCTCTATATTTCTGCCGTGTCTGCACATATGGAACAATCTCTCCTTTATTTGAACTTTGCATTTCTGCCACCACCTTTACTCACAGTCAGCCACAATCTAAAAACATTACATGGAAAATTCTAGAAATGCGTAGCTCATAAGGACCCCAAGTCGGTGCTCATGGCACTCAGGGTAGGACACCAGTCAAAGGCACCTGTCTCAGCAGAGGAACCCCTGAGAACTATACAGTGAGGTGACAGTAAGAGGTGAAGCCCAGACAAAGGAGGGACAAGGGGACAAGGCTTCCTGGAGAGGCCAGGCACACCAAAGCACACGCCTCTGCCCTCACCTGTACCCTGTAATTTTGAGACGGGGTCTCACCGTGTGGTCCAGGCTTGCCTCAAGTGCACAGTCCTTTCCCCCAGCCCCTTGCACGGCTGAGGTTGCATGCGGTGCCGTACTCGGCCAGTTCGTGAGTTCACGTTGTTCTGCCGAGCATGGTCCCGCCTTGTATCCTTTGCTCAAGACTCGAACCATCCCTTTATCAGTTATCCGTGGCACACGACAGTCCCCCATTAGTCTCTCAGTAGCTGCCTCTGTTCTCACATCAGCCATGTGGTATCCCAGTACTTGTGTTCAGGTAGCCTTTGTACTTAATAATTAATGTTTCCAAAGCACAAGTATAGTGAGTGATGCTGGCAGTTTTCTTACTGTAGGTTGTAATTGTACTAGCTTCCTACTGTGCCTAATTTAAACCCTGCCATAGCTATTCATGCTTAGGGGAGGGAGCCGTGATGTGCCCTGTGCTCTGTACCCTTTATGTGCTCAGGCCTCCACCGGGGGTCTAGGAACGTGTGCTGTCCATCTGTGTGTGTCTTGGGGGTCTCTTATGTACACACCTGTCTAGTCCCCTACGCTCACAGCTTCTTTGGGTGTGTGTGTTTGTTTGTGTTTCTGCAGCTGTGTCTGTGTGATGTCATCTTACCCTGTTCCACCTTGCTGCTTCTGCGAGTGTGTGTGTGTATGTGTGTGTGTGTATGTGTGTGTGTGTGCATGTGTGTCAGTGTACATGTGCATATATGCACTGTGTGAAATGAGATGCAGCCAGCTGCTGAGTAGCTCGGCCGGCGCTTTCTCTAAGGTCATAGTAACAGTTGGCCAGATGGGAGACATGCCCGCGTTGTCTTGATTTACATGGCCGGCTGCTCTCTTCTTTGTTCTGAGCCTCATCGGCTGTCCGTAATCTCTGTGATGCTTCACGGGTAGGACTTGGATTCTTTCGCTTTTAGATTTGTTTATTTTTATGTTGCGTGTATGGATGTTTGCATACATGTATGTCTGTGCACCACATGCATGCAGTGCCCACAGAGGCCAGAAGAGAGCCCCAGTTTCCCTGGAACCAGAGTCACAAATGAGTGTGTGCTTGTAGGTGCTAGGAACTGGACCCAGGTCCTCCGAAGGGCAGCAAGCGTTCTTAACCACTGAGCCATCCCTCCAGGCCCATTTTGATTCTGAGGTTTTGAAGTTGATTTAGAACCAACTTATGTGCCTTGGTCTCTCTGAAGCTTCGGAGCCGGGACTCTAAGGCTGCTGGTCCCTTTTCCCGACCATCCCTGCTCCTTGTTTAGAGTAAGGCTGCTGGCCCTGTAGCCGTGCATTGCATCAGTTCAAACTCCACGAGGCCACGGAGAGTCTGGGTTATGTGACGTCAGGAGCTCAGCGCTCGGCCTGTGCCTCTGTCGGGGAGGCCATGGATCCAGAAGGCCAAGCACGCACTCACCCAAGGCTTCTCTGCTGGTTCGCGTGAACAGGGTTGTTGCTATGCTCGCCGAGTTGTATAACCGCCATCTTAACAGTTTGGGATCATTTTTACCACCCCAAAGAAGCCTGTGCCTATTTGCAGGCAGTGCCATTTCTCCAGGCCCCTCCCCCTACACAGCTCCTAACCGCCTCTGTCTCCCTGTTTACCTTGGTGCTTGGTGACAAATGGAGTCATCCCATTTGTGGGCTTCTGTGTCTGCCTTCTTTCTCTTGTCAGTGTGTGTGTGTGTGTGTGTGTGTGTGTGTGTGTGTGTGTGTGTTGCATGGGTGGGTGAGACTAATACTTGTCTGTGTGTGTTTGTGTGGGGGCACATGTGTGTGTGTGTGCATGCACATTCATATATTTATGTTTATGTCTGTCTGTCGGCAATTTTTAAGGAGTTAAAAACAAAAGCTACATTTCTGCTGTCTCCATATCTGCCTATATGGCCACCTTTACCAGTGCCCCACCCCTGCAAGATTCATTTTATTAAAAAATAATTTATTTTACTCGCAGTGGTGTTTTGCCTACATGTACGTCTGTGTGAGCATGTTTGGTCTCCTGGAACTGGCGTTACAGACAGTTGTGAGCCGCCATGTGGGTGCCGGGAATTGAACTCAGGGCCTCTGGAAGAGCAGCCAGTGCTCTTTAACTGCTGAGCCATCTCTCCAGCCCCAAGATTCATTTGTATTCATACTTATGTATGTTTGTGTGAGTGTGCACATGTGTGTTCCATGCCTGTAGAAGCCAGAGGAGGACATAAGATCCCTTGGAACTGGAATTACAGGAAGCTGTGAGTCACCCAAAATGGGTGCTGGGAATTGAACTCCTTTCTTCTGGGAGAGCAGTATGCACTCTTAACTACTAGCCATTTCTCCAGCACCAACCACTGCCTTTAAACAAACAAACAAACAAACAAACAAACACCCTCACGTGTTTACATGTGGCCATTTGTGTGGGTGTGCGTGTCTCATCCATGGTGCACATGTCGAGATCTGAGGCCAGCTTGCAGGAGTTGGTTCTCTCCCACCACGTGGGTCCCAGGATTCGAACTGAAGTAGTCACACTTGCAGCAAGTGCCTTCACCTCCCTGCCCTCCAGTGCCTGTTCTTCCTCCACGTATGTTCACGTCACTCTGTAGTGCCCTTCAGTCTGAAGCAATCCTTGTAGGATAAGTTTGCTACATGAGTTCTTTCTTATTTTGTTTATCTGTGACGTTTTAATTTTTCTTTTTTGTTGTTGTTGTTGTTGGTTTTTTGAGACAAGGTTTCTCTGTGTAGCCTTGGCTGTCCTGGACACTCACTTTGTAGACCAGGCTGGCCTTGAACTCACAGAGATCCGCCTGCCTCTGCCTCCTGAGTGCTGGGATTAAAGGCGTGCGCCACCACGCCCGGCCTCCTTCATTTTTTTTTTTTTAGCAATGCAAAGAGACTGTTTATTTTGAAAGGATTTTGCCACAACCATAGTGAACACATTCCAAGCAACTGTCCTTTTCTGTCATCCCCACCTTTGTAGGAATTGATGCCTACTTCCTTGCAATCCTTCTCTAGGGCAGCCATATCCTTGTGCCATGGAGAACTTACCTCTTCCATGTCCTCCCCCTGACTCCAGTGTACAAAAGTCCCCTTGGCACGCATCAGGTCAGTCTTGTGGTCCATGCAGGCCAGGCCTCAGCAGCGGCAGGCATGTTGCTCAGAACACACATGACACATAGCACACTGTGCCTTAGCCAGACTCCGAGGTGCCACGCTGGGGGGCAAGCAGTTGCTGCCAACCTAGAAGCCCGTGGGACACGAGTCCACAAACCGGCTGCTGTTCCAGGTCTCGATGGCAGTGATGGCTGCATTCACATCCGTGGGTTGCAGGAGGCAGCGGGACACACACCTGGCTGTGCTGGGGGTCACACTTCACCATCTTGATGGGGAGGCTCAGAGCAGCTGTTGTCACCGTCTGCCCCCAGCAGTCCTCACAGCAGGCCCTTCTCTGCAGACATGGCTGGAGCGCAGGTGGCCAAGTGGAAGTAGATACAAGCGTGGTCCAAAAAGCCCGTCTGGAACTCCGTCAGGTTCATGTGCGAGGCCCCTGGAGGAGCAGAATGAGGCCGTTTGAGTGAGGAGGCGGCTGAGGCTGATACAGGTTGGGTGTTTGATGTCACATACGGCCTCATCGTCCCCCATGAAGGCACAATCTGTGTGTTCCAGTGTGGTGTGGGTGGCCAGGTCGTAGCTCTAGGGTCCCCCACAGCTGTGAATACTTAGGGTACCAGGAAGAGGAAGAACTCCAGTTCAGACATCTTGCCGCAGTCAGCCGAGGGCTCTTCCATCAGCAGTGATGTGGAACCAGAGCCCTCTCCAAAGCCCTGAGTCCAGCCTGGCGTGGTGAGCTCCTTGCCAGTGACATAATGGCCGTGGACACAGTGGTTAGTGCATCCTTTGGGTGGCATAAGCTGGCAGTATGGGTCATTTCAGATCTCATCAATTGAAGACTGCCTGTGACTCACATTTTCTGGCACCAGCTCTGTGCTGAGTGCTGGGTCCCACACAGTCAGGCTCACAGCAGGGCCGGCCTTACCCATCTGGACATAGGAGCTGAGCTGCATTCACACACAGGGCCACAGGTCACAGCGAGACCCCTTTCCTTCATTTTGAAGCATATCTTCGCTGGAGATTTTTGTCCTCGACTTTCTGTTGCTTTCGGCTCTTTGGCCGTCATCCCAGTGCCCTCTGGCCGGCATAGTTTCTGGTGTGGATTGGCCACTGATCAGAACACACCAGGACTATACCCTGTGTGTGGTGCATTGAGTTTCTCATGGTGCTTACAAGATGCAGAAGCTCCCTGCCTGGCAGCTGTGCTGTGCTGTGGGCCAGTCGGCCTTCTGTAAGGTTAGAAACTGGAAGTTGAACCACTCAGGTTCAGATGATGCTCCTCCAGTCAGAAAACCGACAGACCCGAGTCCCGGTGTTGTGAGTTCAAGACCACCAACATACGCACTGCTGTTCGGCAGTCAGCTATGGTATGTCTTTAGATTTGGGCTACTTAGAGCCTGGTGAGCTTTAAGGGGCTGGAGAAATGGCTCAGTGGTTAAGCGCACCGGCTGCTTTTCAAGAGCACCCAGGTTCAGTTCCCAGCACCCACATGGTGGTTCACAGCTGCCTGTAACTTCAGTCCCAGGGGATCCAGCACTTTCTTCTGGCCTGTGCAGGCCATCCGGCATGCATATGGGGCAGAGCATACGCGTGGGCGAAATACACATGCACACGAGAGGAATTTGCTTTTTAAAAAGGATGTTTAGATTTATGGTTTTCATCAAACATGTGAAAATGTCAATCTCTTTTCCCCAAATAGCCCGTGTGTGTGTGTGTGTGTGTGTGTGTGTGTGTGTGTGTGTGTGTGTGTGTCCCTCCTGCCGCCCTTCCCCCTTTTTTGGTACTCATTGTGTGTTAATGAACTTGATAAAGACTTTACCTAGTGGGGAAGAAGAGATGTTTTGTAGTCACAATGATTGCTGTCCTGCTGAGCACCCTTAGAGGTGGCAGCCCAGGCCTCCAGGCCTGCATGAGGTGAGCAGCAGCTTTCTCAGGGCCAGGGAGACAGGAAATTAAAAGGGGGGTGGGGGGGCTCTTGATCATGGTGTGTTTGGGATATGATAGACCATCCAACTAACGCTGTTGCTGTATTTCCCCTTTGCAGGTTCAATGTCAACAACACGATTCTTCACCCAGAGATCGTGGAATGGTGAGTGTGCAGCTGGTGCCCACCTCGGCCAATTGCTGTGCTCAGTCCCCGGGGAATGGGGACAGCTCCTGATGTGCACCACCCTGTTGTCTATGCTCCTTATGGCTCTGCTCTGCCCTAGGCAGCTCTCACATGCGCCACAGCTGGTTTGTCAGGTGGTTTTGGGGTGAACCCTCCCGGGCTGGGGGTGGGGGGGGTGGCTCCTTTGCTTCCAGGCCACAGAGCTAGCTGCTCTTCAATGGCGGCAGAACGGTTTTTCTTGTTGAGTGGCCCCGCTTACTGTGAGTGTGGGAGAGGCGAGGCAGAGCCTCTGTCAGCTCAGCGCTCCGTGGGGAGGTGTGTACATGCCTCACTTCAGATCCTGCGTCTGTGCTGACGTCTCTCCTGATGGGTAGGACATCCGACTTGTGAGCCTGAAAACACGGGACTACTGTGTCCTAACACAGCAGAAGCGAGGGCGGTGCACGGTGAGGTGGGGGTCAGCAATCCAGGGCCAAGGAACCTCTTGTTCAAGGACATCAGGGAGAAGGGTGGTGGCCTTGCATGGCTCTGCAAAGCCAGGGAAGTGGACCCTGAGTGGACTGGGGGGCACAGTGTTGTTATCAGGTTTTCAGCTTTGTCCTGAAAGACAAAGGCAGCACAGGAAACTTTTGAAGGAGTTAGGACAGTGTAGATCGGTTTATATTTCCAAAAAGCCATTTTCACCTCTAACTGGAGACTCAGAGGCAGGAATGGGAGCCAGTTGCCACTGAGGGGACCTGCTGCAAGAGCCAGTGGAGACAGCGGGGTGATAGAACTGGGAGTAACAGGCCTGAGATGTATCTCCATGTGTTGAGTCTGAGGCAAGTGCCCACGGGAGGCGGGTAGAGACCCAAGAGCTGCTGACCGGTGTCGGGTGACCGTGGTCCGGTGCTTATTACAGCCACACGCTCTATGAGGATGGAGACTGTGTCCTTCAGGCTCATGACACCTCTTCTTGCTTGTGTCAAGTAACTGACGTCTGTCTCGGAAGCTCATTCCGCAGAACAAGTCCTGAGTACTGGAATTAGCCTGTGTCCACCATCTGCCTCACTGTGACTTTCCCCTGAGGTCATTGCAGCGGGGCGTGTGCTGGGGACCACACCTGGCGTGTGAGCTCCAGCGTCTCCCTGAGGGATGAGCCATTAGTCCGTCACTTTAGAGCAAGCTCACTTTAATTCCAGTGACATTTGCAAGGCTCCAAGGTGGAGTCCACGCGCGTTTATAAGAATACCTCTCAGTTTTATTAAAGCGAGCAGCAAAAAGGACTTATTTGGCATTTGATGGTAGTAGAACAATTTCAGAAATGTCACATTGTCCTTGCTGCCTCAGGGGTGTGTTTTAATAGCACAGGGCCCAGGCTCTGCAGTGAGACAGTTGATCTTGGCAGATCTGTCATAGCCACAATTACTGCCCTCTTTGCCAGAACCCAAGAGGGGGGCTCTGGCTGCCATAGCGCGGGTCCTTCATCTCCCAAAGCAGGTGGGCTTTCTGCTATGTTAAATTACCATTTGTTGTTACAGTTTTGGGAGTTCTTGGGTCTTGCTTACACGTGTGTGCGTGCATTTGTGTGCGCGAACGCATGCGTGTGTGAGTATGTGTGTGCATGTGTGTGTGCATGCGGGTATGCGCACTTGCGTGAGTGCGTGTGTATGTGTGTGCGTGTGCGCATGTGTGTGTGTGTGTGTGTGTGTGTGTGTACGTGTTACGATATAACTCAGATGCTCCCACCTTTTCCTCCCAAATGCTGGAATTGTAGATACCTGCTGCCACTCCCAGGTCTTGAATGCCCTGGCTGCCTGTTCTCTCCCTTTCGGCCCCATGTAGGGGATCCCCCCCCCAACTGGAGAGCACCCCACCCCACCCCCCAGGTACAGACTAGCCCCAGGATCTGTCCCTCTCAAGAGCACAGCCTTTCCAGTCTCTGTTCCTTCAGCTGTGACACGGCTGTGCTCAGATGAGAATGGAAGGATTTGTCTGCTCCCAGTTCTTCATCTGCAGAGCTGGGGCAGTGATTGGATGACACAGGATTCAAACCCTGGTGTGCCCTAGCCACACTGGCCTCTGCTGAGACTCCCCATGTAAGGCCTGTGCCACGCTATTTATAGAGGTTCTTGTTACTAACATACGAGGCTGCTGCTTAGTTATCCCCATGCTACAGGAAGAGAAACTGAGGCACAGAGTTAGTGACTCACCCAAGGAAAAGCCATGGACCCAGGCTGTTGGCTTCACAGCCTTGCACAGCCTTGCACAGCCTCTAGTAGCTCAGCAGAGCACCCTGCAGTTGGGGCCTGTTCCCCCAGCTCACTCCTGGCCCCTTGGCGAAGCCAGCTGACTGCACGCATGGATTGGGTCTCGGGTCTAGTACAGCAGGGCCCAGGGCCAGAGAGGAAAGACACTGCTCAGGCAAGCTTCCCTGGGGTCTTTACAGAACCCCAGGCCCAGACTAGCACTGGGGGCACGCAGGGCTTTTCCAGGACCCATCTGATTGGGAGGCGCAGAGCAGCCTCTCCCAGCATGGGGAGCTGGTTGGTGCTCAGATTTTTTTTTTTCCCCTTGGTTTTTGGTCTTGGGTGGCATTCATTTTCTTTGTGTGACTGTTTTATTGTTTTCCATCCTCCCAAGCGGCGCCTTTTTTGATTTCCTGTAAATTCCTCCGTAATTGTACTTTCCCCACAAACACAAGATCATAACTGCACATTTCTTTCCCTGTGCTCTCAGTATTGCGGCTGGAACGTATAGGTCAAAAGTTGAAACTTACGAAGAGCAGGCGTGTCACTGCCATAATTCAGGCGGGGCCTCTGCTTTGCTGTTTTGTAGAGGATGAAATTGATCTGGAGGCAGGGTAGGAAATAAAAGAAGATGCCTTCATCCCCATCTTAGAGCCCCGTGCCGGGGCGCAGCATCACGCACGAGTGAGGGTACCCAGGCCGCTGCGCTTCTCCTTAGGTTTTAAGTGAGAGACTGCGTTCATTTGAGTCAGGTGCCAGTTTTAGAACTGTTCGTTACACAGAGTGAAAGTGGCCCATGTGCATTAAGACTCAGGCTGCAGATTACACAGCTGCCTGTGTCCCTCTGCCTGTTGCCTGCACAGGTAAACCAGAGAGGGCTTCTGGGCAGAGCGGCACTGGACCCAACATTTTGGATAACGTGTGTGGGTGTGGGTGTGGGTGTCGGCCTCGATGCCTGGCATCTGGGAAGTGCTGCCGTAGGACCACCACCTGTCTCCCACTGAGTTGTCCTGGCCGCCCCCTCATGGACCCCTCACGTAATGACCGGAGCTTCCCAAGGCAGAGAGAGAACTTGGCTCCCGTGCCTCAGAAGGTGTGCCCAGAGATCTGTGCCACTGACCCAACAAGTGATGAGGTCTGCTCACTAACTCAGAAGTCAGGTGGAAAGGCGGGTAGTCACTGCGGCCGTAGTGGGAAGATGGAGAGCAAGAGTCTCAGGCACTGCAGGCGTTGGTGTGAGGTATAGGGCGGGCAGGGCAGGACTGCAAAATCTGGGCAGTTAAACAGTCGGGGTCAGCTTGTGTTCTGGCTGATCCTGGTGTCAGTTCTGGTTCTGAGTCCAGAGAGCTCTTAGCACTTAAGGGGGCCGTCTAGTTCTCACGAGATGTTTGCTCCTCCTTGGGGGAGAGGAGACACTTCCTTTCTCCTTTTTCTCAGTCTTTAAGGCATTTCCCCCCTTGAGGGTGAACTGTCTGCCAGGCTCTGCTGTCTCCGGATGCAGAGTGACTGCAGGTTCAGAGCAAGAGTTGGAGACACTGAAGTGTCTTTTGAGCTTGTCTTAGTCAGGACTCCATTGCTGCGACAAAACACAGTGACCACAAGTAACTCAGGCGGAAAAGGGTTTATTTGACCCCACTTGTGTATCACGGTCCATCAGGCAGCAGCTGAAGCACAGAAGAATGCTGCTTACTGCCCTGCTTCCCCAAGGGTTGCTCAGTTTGCTTTCTTATGCACCCCAGGACCGCCTACTTAGGGACCGCATCGCCCCCAGTGGCTGGCTTTCCACATCAACCCATCCATCAAAACACACCTGCTCACCAGTCTTATGGAGGCGTTTTCTCAGTTACAATTCCCTCTACCCAGGCATGTCGAGGTTTGTGTCAAGCTGACAGAAAACAACCAGCACAGAGGGCAGCTCACAGTGCCATACTTAAGCTGGTCTTCCGTTTCGTTTTCGAGACTGGGCACCGCCATGTAGCCCACATTGGAAACTCCCGAGAGGCTAAGTGTCATCTTACTCTTTACGCCTTCAGCCTTGAAGGGAGAGTGAAGTAGGTCGAGTTTCCTTTTCGGCAATCAGATTTTAGACAGACATTCCTTCCGTCATTAGCAGCGCGTGGCCTTGAACAGGAAGCCGACCCA
The DNA here is from genome assembly GCF_964271855.1 of Acomys minous. NCBI lineage: Eukaryota > Metazoa > Chordata > Mammalia > Rodentia > Muridae > Acomys > Acomys minous. The sequence goes on along the minus strand of NC_140502.1, from coordinate 4,868,777 downwards.
GAGCGAGAGCAGAGACGCCAAGCTTCCTCGGGCTCTGAGTCTGCAGAGGAGTCCGTGCTATTTTCACAAAACCCTGAGCACCTGCCCTCTCTGCACCACAACATGCACAGTCAGGCCCCGGCCCGGGCGTGGAGTGGACTCCCCCTCCACACCTGCCTGCTGTGCGCCCCCACTCCCTACCCCCACAGCCCCTCTAGTGGCTGAGCTTGACTCTGGTTTATTTGAGAGGACTTGCTGGTGGCGCCTCCAAGGATATGTAACTGTAGCCAGCTCTTTTCTTGCTCCTCCTGGGAGTGTGTGATTCCCTCCTTCTTATCATGCAGCCGCCAGGGTAGAGGCGATGTTGTGGCAGGGTCTGGGGGTGGGGTGGGGTGGGGTGGTGGTTTTTTGGTACTGAGCTCCTGCCCACCTGGCTCCTGCAAACCATTCCCTGGGTATTCATCTTTGGGAGAGATGGAATCCCTGGCCCTTTAAATGGGTTTTATTCAACAGGCTGGCACCTTGACGCTTAGAGCCTGATCTGGAAAATGCTTCACCCTGTCTTGCTGCTATTTTAATCAGTGCTGCATTCAGACCTCGGTTAATTGATGTCTTAATCCCGGGTTTAATACCTAGAGGCAGTTTTGTGACCTGTGAATATTTAAGGAGGGAAAAAAAAAAAACGGATTGCACAAATAAATCTCTGCCTAGTATAGTTTCTGTCCTTTCAGGCCCATGGAGGAGACTCCAGTTTCTGGTTCCAGGGTGGGGCCTGTGATCCTCACCTTCCCACGCACATGCTGGTGCCTCCGTGTGTCTGTATGTGTGTGTGGGGGGGGCACATACATGTGTGTGCATACCTACTCTACTACTGAGCTTCATATCCAGCCACTGGATTTTTGTTGTGCCCAGGCTGGCTTCAAACTCATCAAACTCATGATTCTCCTGCCTCCACCCACCGAGTGCTCAGGTTACGGGTTGCACAGCCCCCTGCACATAATGATGCTCACAGCTGTCATCCCAAGGCCCAGCAGCACTCGGGTCTCCCAGCATGCATCACTCTCTTTTCCAATCTGAGAACTTGAGCTGCCCTGATGGCCCCACCCCAACTGCATCAGGGGCTCGTGTCCTAGTCTGAGCCCTGCTCTTGGGTCAATTCCTGTAGGAGGCAGCCTTGACCTCTCGTGGTGATACCAAATATATAATGGCTGGGTCATATATTTTCAGTAGCCATCTCATGCCTCCTGGGACTGATGAAAATCATCTCTCCAGCTCAGTAACCTGTAAGGACCCAGAACCCCTTTTCCTTGCTCTGACATAGTGAAGTGGCCTCATCACCTGGGGAGAAACCGTGCCGCCTGCTGGACAGACTAAGCGTCGTCTGCAGTATCTGTGTTCTGGAATTAACCCACCAGGTAGGACAGGCTCTCTCTGCCTGGCACCGGGGAAACCCACAGGCCTAGGGCACCCGTGCGCTCTACAGTTGGCCACATTAGGATATGCAGATAGCTGTTTAAGCTTAAGTTAAGTTGGAAAGGGCCAACTAGGCCTCTAAGTAATGCCCTTCCAGGATAATTTGCCTTAGTTCTAGTTTTGTTTCTTTGGTTTCAGTTTTGTCTATTTGTTTTTTGAAACAAAGTATCTCTAGGTAGCTCAGGCTGCCCCCAAATTCCATCTCCCTGCCTCAGTCTCCCGAATGCTGGGATCATAGTAATTCACTACATCAGCTGGATTTCTTTCTTTCTTTCTTTCTTTCTTTCTTTCTTTCCTTCCTTCCTTCCTTCTTTCTTTCTTTCTTTCTTAATTAGACTTAAGTGAACAAACAAATAGCAGCAACAAACCCAGGTCCTGGATAAGGAAGCTTAGAAGTCTAGGCAGGGCCCTGAGCCTCCAGCCCCGCCGGCTACACACAAGCGAGCGTAGTGTCTGCCTGGGAGAGCAGTGTGTGGGCTCCGCTCTTCACTCTCCCACCGTGCGGATGGTCGTCCATTGCAGGGAGGAACCAGGGATGAGTGTGGGAGGATTCTAGCCCAGGCCTCTTCTCTGTGGCCTAGCAGCAGTTCCCAGGAGGCTGTGCTGCTGGCCTGACAGGACAGCAGTCCAGTCCTGGTGGACCCCCCGTCCCCCTGCTGTGTCTGGAACTGAAGAGGTACCTGGCTAGGACTAGCAGTAGCCACTGTCCCCCCACCTCCAACAACAACAAGAAGAAGACAGGGTCTCACTATGTAGCCTAGGCTAGCCCCAACTCTTGCTCCTGCCACAGCCTCTTAAATCCTGGGGTTACAGCTGTATGTCACTCCGCCTGCCTCCTCCTCTGTTCTGAAAGTGAGGCCTCCAGCCCGTGCGCTGTCTGACTGTTGCGATCAGGCGCTGGTGATGAGCAGCACATGCCTCGCTCTGCTCTGGGCCAAGATGTCACGCTCCCCACGGGTCCCTGCTTCAGAGCCACTCAGCCTTCTGAAAGGCGTGTAGAGAGATCTTCAGTGCACTCGTTCCGGGAGGATCCCTCTGCTGTTGGGGAACAGAGAAGGGCCTCGGGCTAGGGTTGGGGTCGAGGAGCCCTCTCTAACCCTGGAAATGCTGTTTCCTGGGATGTGGGAGCCGTTGAGCCAGGTGAAAGGGCAGGAGCTGGGTCCAGACAGAGGAGGGAGGAGGCTGCAGGAGCAGGTTCATGTGCGCAGCAGAGTGCTGCGTGGGGCGAGCAGGGCTGGCAGTACAGGGAGGGTCTGGGCAAGTTCTGCAGGTGAAGGGCAGCCTGGGCCATGGGTTGGATATGGGCTATCAGTGGCCAGAGGGAGATGGCTAGCGTACCAGATACCAGGTGTCTGTCCTTAGCAACAGAGGGTACCAGATATCAGGTGTCTGCCCTTAGCAACAGAGGGTACCAGATACCAGGTGTCTGTCCTTAGCAACAGAGGGTACCAGATACCAGGTGTCTGCCCTTAGCAACAGAGGGTACCAGATACCAGGTGTCTGCCCTTAGCAACAGAGGGTACCAGATACCAGGTGTCTGCCCTTAGCAACAGAGGGTATTAGAGACCAGGTGTCTGCCCTTAGCAACAGAAGGTACCAGATACCAGGTGTCTGCCCTTAGCAACAGAGGGTATTAGAGACCAGAACACAGAGGCAAGTCTTGCATGCTGGGTTCTAGCTTCTGGGGACCTCTTCACCAGGGATCCAGGCCAGAGGCATAAGGCATAGCGGCATAAAGGCAAAGCGGAGGGGGCAGGAGGGCAAAAGAGGATGGACCATGCCTGGGCCCACTGGTGAGCCCTGGGTTCCAGGAGCAGGTGAGAGGAAGGTTGGCAGAAGGGTGAGGGTGCAGGAGAGCCAGAAGGCAGAGAGAGAGGTGGGTGAGTGCAGATCTTACAGCATGACAGCTAGTCCAGTTACAGTGCCCTAGCGCTGCAGTGAGAGGGGCATGTGGGCAGTGGTGCCCTAGCGCTGCAGTGAGAGGGGCATGTGGGCAGTGGTGTGGTGCCCCAGCGCTGCAGTGAGAGGGGCATGTGGGCAGTGGTGCCCTAGCGCTGCAGTGAGAGGGGCATGTGGGCAGTGGTGTGGTGCCCTAGCGCTGCAGTGAGAGGGGCATGTGGGCAGTGGTGTGGTGCCCTAGCGCTGCAGTGAGAGGGGCATGTGGGCAGTGGTGTGGTGCCCTAGCGCTGCAGTGAGAGGGGCATGTGGGCAGTGGTGTGGTGCCCTAGCGCTGCAGTGAGAGGGGCATGTGGGCAGTGGTGTGGTGCCCTAGCGCTGCAGTGAGAGGGGCATGTGGGCAGTGGTGTGGTGCCCTAGCGCTGCAGTGAGAGGGGCATGTGGGCAGTGGTGCCCTAGCGCTGCAGTGAGAGGAGCATGTGGGCAGTGGTGCCCTAGCACTGCAGTGAGAGGGGCATGTGGGCAGTGGTGCCCTAGCGCTGCAGTGAGAGGGGCATGTGGGCAGTGGTGCCCTAGCACTGCAGTGAGAGGGGCATGTGGGCAGTGGTGCGGTGCCCAGCGCTGCAGTGAGAGGGGCATGTGGGCAGTGGTGCCCTAGCGCTGCAGTGAGAGGAGCATGTGGGCAGTGGTGCCCTAGCACTGCAGTGAGAGGGGCATGTGGGCAGTGGTGCCCTAGCGCTGCAGTGAGAGGAGCATGTGGGCAGTGGTGCCCTAGCGCTGCAGTGAGAGGGGCATGTGGGCAGTGGTGCCCTAGCGCTGCAGTGAGAGGGGCATGTGGGCAGTGGTGCGGTGCCCAGCGCTGCAGTGAGAGGGGCATGTGGGCAGTGGTGCCCTAGCGCTGCAGTGAGAGGGGCATGTGGGCAGTGGTGCGGTGCCTATGCCCATAAGCCCCAAATTCCTGCTAAGGCAGGAAGGTCAAGAGTTCAAAGCCAGCCTGGGCTACATGATAAATTCGAGGCCGCCTTGAATTACAGAGTAAGATCTTGCCTCAAAAACAGAGAGGGTGAAGGAGATGGCAGGTAGGGCATAGAGAGCCAACCACAGGAGGAAGGAGGGGAGGATATGTTCATCTGCTGAGAGGGGTTTCTGGGGGGGGGGGGAGGAGTGTAGAGGAGGAGGAGGAGGAAAAGAGGAAGAAGCTGAGAGTCTACGGCTCCTGAATGTTCTCCCTAGAGATGGGGATCACACAGTGATCAGGTGGGACAAGTGCCTGGCAGCTTCCATGCCATCTGCTGGTCCTGTGCTTTCCCCCATCCTCTGCATCAATAAGATGGGGCCCTGTGGAAGGGCAGACCCAGGCTGAGGGAACCTGATGTACTGGCAGGAGCAATGGTGACAATCCGAGCCCAGTAGCGGGGCCAAGGGCCAGAGGTGGCGCACCTCTGTCTGATCTAGCTGTGCGACCACGCTGGCCATCACTGCATCCAAGAGATGCGTGCAGCCCGCAGACGCTGGCAGCGAGGAATGGGGTGCAGTGGTCGCAGGGTCATCCCGTAGGTAGGTTTGGACCCCCTCTGTGAGCTGGAGCTGCTTCTCCGAATCCCACCTGTGTCTGTGGACCTGCCCCACCGGGAACGCCAGCAAGCATTCCGGTCCCCTGGGAGAATGCCACCACCCCGCTGTGGAGTCAGAGGTCCCTCCGGGCAAACAGTGCAGCCACTCTGTCTCCTGGGCTGCGGTTGTTCTGCCTACCTCACCCTGCAGGAGGGCCGTGGCGTGGCGTGCTGCGGGGGCCTTCCTCATTTCGCAGTGACCAGTGGCATCCCGGAGAATGGCTGCTTCTTGGGAGTCCACAGCACTCAGAGCCCACCCTGCTCCTGGCCAGCCTTCCCACTCTCCGGCAGCGCCAGCAGATGAGGTCCTTGGCAGGGGACAGGTGGGAGGGTCAGAGGTACCCTCTGGACAGAGTCGCAGAGGGGAAGGTGGTCGCGTGGGAGCTTGGCGGGGTCTTAGCCTTCTGCAGAGGTGCTGAGCTGGCTTAGGAGGGACGTGCAGAGGACCCTCTTCCACCCAGGCTGCCCTCTGTCCTGTAGGTCTTGCTGATGGAGGCCTCCTCCTCCTCCTCACTGGGTCCATTGGGAGGAATCTGGAGTGGTTCCATCGTCACCTCCCACAGCGTCCAGACGCTCCCGCGTCAGCCTTCCTTTTCCCACGTTATAATTGCTTTTTCTCTCTCCTGAGTCTCCGGGCTTTGAGAGAGAGACAGTCTTAACTTCCCACCAGTCCTGAGAATGTCGGCGGCACATCCTTACTAGCGAGGTGAAGGCACATTACCTCCCTCATTAAAGGCTTGAAAGTGTTCCAAGCAGTACGTGTACCTCAGCCAGCTTTCTCGATAGCTAGCCATCCCACAGAGTGAGGTGGGGTCTCACGCTCTGCCCGCGTGGCTGAGGTGCTGAAGGTTTTTTTCTCACATGCTTACTGACCACGACGTATGCCTCCTTTCCAGAGCTGCCTGCTCCATGCATTTGCCTATTGACGATCGGGCCATTTGTCCTCTCAGTCTTGGTTTTATTTTTTTTTTTTTAAAGAACATTCTAGATGGTAATCCCCTGCCACTTTGTAGGCTGTCTCCATTGGTGGCAGTGTAACCTTCTAGAGCCACCATGGAACAGGTCCCTTAAAGCAGGACTGCCATTAAGGGAAATAAGCGAGATTCAGAAGGGGAATCACACCACACATTCTGCCTCATGTAGAATTTAGATTAAAAGTGTGTGTGTGTGTGTGTGTGTGTGTGTGTGTGTGTGTGTGTAGGAGGGGGACTGTTTAGGAAGGGGAGGTGGTCCAGCAGGAGGGCAGGATAGGACGGTGGGAAGGTCAGCATGACGAAGCACACTACGCACATGGTAAATAAAGCTAGGGATGATGGACATGCCTTCGATCCCATCGCCTGGGAGGCTGATCTAGCCAGAGTCATGAGTTCAGGGATGGCCTGCACTACTATAAAAAATAAGTAAGTAAAAGTACAGAAGTGTCAAAGTGAAACCCATTATTTTTATATGATTAATATATGCTAATAAATGTTATTAAAATGAGAGAAGGCCCCTCTAGTGCAGAGCAGCACAGGGGCTGTAGATCAGAATCCAGCCGCCGTCCTGCCTGTCACCCCTCACAGCTTTGCTCTGCACACTTTCTGCACCACTTTCCTCCCCCTCCCAAGCTGGGGCTGCAGGAGGCCCGCGGCACATCCCACGCGCTGTCCTCACCTCCAGCTCTCATCATGGCTTTTTGGTCAAGATTCTTAACATTTCCTCTGTGCTTTATTGAGCAGTAAATCTTACATGTTTGGGGTGAGAAGATAACTGTAAAAGATAAAAATAACAAAACAAAAACGAAGAAAACCATAAAGCTGGGTTTGCACCGACCTCGCTATGGTTGGGGCTTAGGGATGCTTCCTGGTGGCAGCTTCTTCTTGTCCTGACTTTCCCAGCCAGCCTTCCACCAGGGCAGGCTTCTCGGAGCAAAGCAAAGACATTATTTCCCTTGCATAACCACCAGCTGCAGCCCTCTAGGCCTTGCCTGGAGCTCTGCAGTCGAGCCCTTGCCTAGCACACATGAGGCCCTGGCCCCATCCCCAGAACTGCGCACAAGAAAAAGTACTCCATATTTTCACTTACTCCCCTTTAGTATACCTTTTAAAAAATAAAAACCGTATTGTTAGTGTAAAAGCAGCATTGTATAGTTTTAAATGTTAGAAAATACAGCCACGGCATGGGAGGAGTGCGTGGGGCGAGGGAGGAGTGCGTGGGGCGAGGGAAAGAGTGCGTGGGGCGAGGGAGGAGTGCGTGGGGCGAGGGAGGAGTGCGTGGGGCGAGGGAGGAGTGCGTGGGGCGAGGGAGGAGTGTGTGGGGCGAGGGAGGAGTGCGTGGGGCGAGGAAAAGAGTGCGTGGGGCGAGGGAGGAGTGCGTGGGGCGAGGGAGGAGTGCGTGGGGCGAGGGAGGAGTGCGTGGGGCGAGGGAGGAGTGCGTGGGGCGAGGAAAAGAGTGCGTGGGGCGAGGGAGGAGTGCGTGGGGCGAGGGAAAGAGTGCGTGGGGCGAGGGAGGAGTGCGTGGGGCGAGGGAGGAGTGCGTGGGGCGAGGGAGGAGTGCGTGGGGCGAGGGAGGAGTGCGTGGGGCGAGGGAGGAGTGCGTGGGGCGAGGGAGGAGTGCGTGGGGCGAGGAAAAGAGTGCGTGGGGCGAGGGAGGAGTGCGTGGGGCGAGGGAGGAGTGCGTGGGGCGAGGGAGGAGTGCGTGGGGCGAGGGAGGAGTGCGTGGGGCGAGGGAAAGAGTGCGTGGGGCGAGGGAGGAGTGCGTGGGGCGAGGGAGGAGTGCGTGGGGCGAGGGAGGAGTGCGTGGGGCGAGGGAGGAGTGCGTGGGGCGAGGGAAAGAGTGCGTGGGGCGAGGGAGGAGTGCGTGGGGCGAGGGAGGAGTGCGTGGGGCGAGGGAGGAGTGCGTGGGCGAGGGAGGAGTGCGTGGGGCGAGGGAAAGAGTGCGTGGGGCGAGGGAGGAGTGCGTGGGGCGAGGGAGGAGTGCGTGGGGCGAGGGAGGAGTGCGTGGGGCGAGGGAGGAGTGCGTGGGGCGAGGGAGGAGTGCGTGGGGCGAGGGGAGGAGTGCGTGGGGCGGGGGAGGAGTGCGTGGGGCGAGGGAGGAGTGCGTGGAGCGAGGGAGGAGTGCGTGGGGCGAGGGAGGAGTGCGTGGGGCGAGGGAGGAGTGCGTGGGGCGAGGGAGGAGTGCGTGGGGCGAGGGAGGAGTGCGTGGGGCGAGGGAGGAGTGCGTGGGGCGAGGGAGGAGTGCGTGGGGCGAGGGAGGAGTGCGTGGGGCGAGGGAGGAGTGCGTGGGGCGAGGGAGGAGTGCGTGGGGCGAGGGAAAGAGTGCGTGGGGCGAGGGAGGAGTGCGTGGGGCGAGGGAGGAGTGCGTGGAGCGAGGGAGGAGTGCGTGGAGCGAGGGAGGAGTGCGTGGGGCGAGGGAGGAGTGCGTGGGGCGAGGGAGGAGTGCGTGGGGCGAGGGAGGAGTGCGTGGGGCGAGGGAGGAGTGCGTGGGGCGAGGGAGGAGTGCGTGGAGCGAGGGAGGAGTGCGTGGAGCGAGGGAGGAGTGCGTGGGGCGAGGGAGGAGTGTGTGGGGCGAGGGAGGAGTGCGTGGGGCGAGGGAGGAGTGCGTGGGGCGAGGGAAAGAGTGCGTGGGGCGAGGGAGGAGTGCGTGGGGCGAGGGAGGAGTGCGTGGAGCGAGGGAGGAGTGCGTGGGGCGAGGGAGGAGTGCGTGGGGCGAGGGAGGAGTGCGTGGGGCGAGGGAGGAGTGCGTGGGGCGAGGGAGGAGTGCGTGGGGCGAGGGAGGAGTGCGTGGGGCGAGGGAAAGAGTGCGTGGGGCGAGGGAGGAGTGCGTGGGGCGAGGGAGGAGTGCGTGGGGCGAGGGAGGAGTGCGTGGGGCGAGGGAAGAGTGCGTGGGGCGAGGGAGGAGTTGCGTGGGGCGAGGGAGGAGTGCGTGGGGCGAGGGAGGAGTGCGTGGGGCGAGGGAGGAGTGCGTGGGGCGAGGGAAAGAGTGCGTGGGGCGAGGGAAAGAGTGCGTGGGGCGAGGGAGGAGTGCGTGGGGCGAGGGAGGAGTGCGTGGGGCGAGGGAGGAGTGCGTGGGGCGAGGGAAAGAGTGCGTGGGGCGAGGGAGGAGTGCGTGGGGCGAGGGAGGGAGTGCGTGGGGCGAGGGAGGAGTGCGTGGGGCGAGGGAAAGAGTGCGTGGGGCGAGGGAGGAGTGCGTGGGGCGAGGGAGGAGTGCGTGGGGCGAGGAGGAGTGCGTGGGGCGAGGGAGGAGTGCGTGGGGCGAGGGAGGAGTGCGTGGGGCGAGGGAGGAGTGCGTGGGGCGAGGGAGGAGTGCGTGGGGCGAGGGAGGAGTGCGTGGGGCGAGGAGGAGTGCGTGGGGCGAGGGAGGAGTGCGTGGGGCGAGGGAGGAGTGCGTGGGGCGGGGGAGGAGTGCGTGGGGCGAGGGAGGAGTGCGTGGGGCGAGGGAGGAGTGCGTGGGGCGAGGGAGGAGTGCGTGGGGCGAGGGAGGAGTGCGTGGGGCGAGGGAGGAGTGCGTGGGGCGAGGGAAAGAGTGCGTGGGGCGAGGGAGGAGTGCGTGGAGCGAGGGAGGAGTGCGTGGGGCGAGGGAGGAGTGCGTGGGGCGAGGGAGGAGTGCGTGGGGCGAGGGAGGAGTGCGTGGGGCGAGGGAGGAGTGCGTGGGGCGAGGGAGGAGTGTGTGGGGCGAGGGAGGAGTGCGTGGGGCGAGGGAAAGAGTGCGTGGGGCGAGGGAGGAGTGCGTGGGGCGAGGGAGGAGTGCGTGGAGCGAGGGAGGAGTGCGTGGGGCGAGGGAAAGAGTGCGTGGAGCGAGGGAGGAGTGCGTGGGGCGAGGGAAAGAGTGCGTGGGGCGAGGGAGGAGTGCGTGGGGCGAGGGAAAGAGTGCGTGGGGCGAGGGAAAGAGTGCGTGGGGCGAGGGAAAGAGTGCGTGGGGCGAGGGAGGAGTGCGTGGGGCGAGGGAGGAGTGCGTGGGGCGAGGGAGGAGTGTGTGGGGCGAGGGAGGAGTGCGTGGGGCGAGGGAAAGAGTGCGTGGGGCGAGGGAGGAGTGCGTGGGGCGAGGGAGGAGTGCGTGGGGCGAGGGAGGAGTGCGTGGGGCGAGGGAGGAGTGCGTGGGGCGAGGGAAAGAGTGCGTGGGGCGAGGGAGGAGTGCGTGGGGCGAGGGAGGAGTGCGTGGGGCGAGGGAAAGAGTGCGTGGGGCGAGGGAGGAGTGCGTGGGGCGAGGGAGGAGTGCGTGGGGCGAGGGAGGAGTGCGTGGGGCGAGGGAAAGAGTGCGTGGGGCGAGGGAAAGAGTGCGTGGGGCGAGGGAGGAGTGCGTGGGGCGAGGGAGGAGTGCGTGGGGCGAGGGAAAGAGTGCGTGGGGCGAGGGAGGAGTGCGTGGGGCGAGGGAAAGAGTGCGTGGGGCGAGGGAGGAGTGCGTGGGGCGAGGGAGGAGTGCGTGGGGCGAGGGAGGAGTGCGTGGGGCGAGGGAGGAGTGCGTGGGGCGAGGGAGGAGTGCGTGGGGCGAGGGAGGAGTGCGTGGGGCGAGGGAAAGAGTGCGTGGGGCGAGGGAGGAGTGCGTGGGGCGAGGGAAAGAGTGCGTGGGGCGAGGGAAAGAGTGCGTGGGGCGAGGGAAAGAGTGCGTGGGGCGAGGGAAAGAGTGCGTGGGGCGAGGGAGGAGTGCGTGGGGCGAGGGAAAGAGTGCGTGGGGCGAGGGAAAGAGTGCGTGGGGCGAGGGAGGAGTGCGTGGGGCGAGGGAGGAGTGCGTGGGGCGAGGGAGGAGTGCGTGGGGCGAGGGAAAGAGTGCGTGGGGCGAGGGAGGAGTGCGTGGGGCGAGGGAAAGAGTGCGTGGGGCGAGGGAGGAGTGCGTGGGGCGAGGGAGGAGTGCGTGGGGCGAGGGAGGAGTGCGTGGGGCGAGGGAGGAGTGCGTGGGGCGAGGGAGGAGTGCGTGGGGCGAGGGAAAGAGTGCGTGGGGCGAGGGAGGAGTGCGTGGGGCGAGGGAGGAGTGCGTGGGGCGAGGGAGGAGTGTGTGGGGCGAGGGAGGAGTGCGTGGGCGAGGGAGGAGTGCGTGGGGCGAGGGAGGAGTGCGTGGGGCGAGGGAGGAGTGTGTGGGGCGAGGGAGGAGTGCGTGGGGCGAGGGAAAGAGTGCGTGGGGCGAGGGAGGAGTGCGTGGGGCGAGGGAAAGAGTGCGTGGGGCGAGGGAGGAGTGCGTGGGGCGAGGGAGGAGTGCGTGGGGCGAGGGAGGAGTGGGTGGGGCGAGGGAGGAGTGGGTGGGGCGAGGGAGGAGTGGGTGGGGCGAGGGAGGAGTGCGTGGGGCGAGGGAGGAGTGCGTGGGGCGAGGGAGGAGTGCGTGGGGCGAGGGAGGAGTGCGTGGGGCGAGGGAGGAGTGCGTGGGGCGAGGGAAAGAGTGCGTGGGGCGAGGGAGGAGTGCGTGGGGCGAGGGAGGAGTGTGTGGGGCGAGGGAGGAGTGCGTGGGGCGAGGGAAAGAGTGCGTGGGGCGAGGGAGGAGTGCGTGGGGCGAGGGAAAGAGTGCGTGGGGCGAGGGAGGAGTGCGTGGGGCGAGGGAGGAGTGCGTGGGGCGAGGGAGGAGTGGGTGGGGCGAGGGAGGAGTGCGTGGGGCGAGGGAGGAGTGCGTGGGGCGAGGGAGGAGTGCGTGGGGCGAGGGAAAGAGTGCGTGGGGCGAGGGAGGAGTGCGTGGGGCGAGGGAGGAGTGGGTGGGGCGAGGGAGGAGTGCGTGGGGCGAGGGAGGAGTGCGTGGGGCGAGGGAGGAGTGGGTGGGGCGAGGGAAAGAGTGCGTGGGGCGAGGGAGGAGTGCGTGGGGCGAGGGAGGAGTGGGTGGGGCGAGGGAGGAGTGCGTGGGGCGAGGGAGGAGTGTGTGGGGCGAGGGAAAGAGTGCGTGGGGCGAGGGAGGAGTGCGTGGGGCGAGGGAGGAGTGCGTGGGGCGAGGGAAAGAGTGCGTGGGGCGAGGGAGGAGTGCGTGGAGCGGGGGAGGAGTGCGTGGGGCGAGGGAGGAGTGCGTGGGGCGAGGGAGGAGTGCGTGGGGCGAGGGAGGAGTGCGTGGGGCGAGGGAGGAGTGCGTGGGGCGAGGGAGGAGTGCGTGGGGCGAGGGAAAGAGTGCGTGGGGCGAGGGAGGAGTGCGTGGGGCGAGGGAAAGAGTGCGTGGGGCGAGGGAGGAGTGCGTGGGGCGAGGGAGGAGTGCGTGGAGCGAGGGAGGAGTGCGTGGGGCGAGGGAGGAGTGCGTGGGGCGAGGGAGGAGTGCGTGGGGCGAGGGAGGAGTGCGTGGGGCGAGGGAGGAGTGCGTGGGGCGAGGGAAAGAGTGCGTGGGGCGAGGGAGGAGTGCGTGGGGCGAGGGAGGAGTGCGTGGGGCGAGGGAAAGAGTGCGTGGGGCGAGGGAGGAGTGCGTGGAGCGAGGGAGGAGTGCGTGGGGCGAGGGAAAGAGTGCGTGGGGCGAGGGAAAGAGTGCGTGGGGCGAGGGAGGAGTGCGTGGGGCGAGGGAAAGAGTGCGTGGGGCGAGGGAGGAGTGCGTGGGGCGAGGGAGGAGTGCGTGGGGCGAGGGAAAGAGTGCGTGGGGCGAGGGAGGAGTGCGTGGGGCGAGGGAAAGAGTGCGTGGGGCGAGGGAGGAGTGCGTGGGGCGAGGGAGGAGTGCGTGGGGCGAGGGAAAGAGTGCGTGGGGCGAGGGAGGAGTGCGTGGGGCGAGGGAAAGAGTGCGTGGGGCGAGGGAGGAGTGCGTGGGGCGAGGGAGGAGTGCGTGGGGCGAGGGAGGAGTGGGTGGGGGCGAGGGAGGAGTGCGTGGGGCGAGGGAGGAGTGCGTGGGGCGAGGGAGGAGTGCGTGGGGCGAGGGAAGAGTGCGTGGGGCGAGGGAGGAGTGGGTGGGGCGAGGGAGGAGTGGGTGGGGCGAGGGAGGAGTGCGT
>NC_140502.1:4625778-4855864 GCF_964271855.1 Acomys minous | reverse complement strand
GCGAGGGAGGAGTGCGTGGGGCGAGGGAGGAGTGCGTGGGGGCGGGGAGGGAAAGAGTGCGTGGGGCGAGGGAGGAGTGCGTGGGGCGAGGGAGGAGTGCGTGTGGGCGAGGGAGGAGTGAGTGGGGCGAGGGGAAAGAGTGTGTGGGGCGAGGGAAAGAGTGCGTGGGGCGAGGGAAAGAGTGCGTGGGGCGAGGGAGGAGTGCGTGGGGCGAGGGAGGAGTGCGTGGGGCGAGGGGAAGGAGTGCGTGGGGCGAGGGAGGAGTGGCGTGGGGCGAGGGAGGAGTGCGTGGGGCGAGGGAGGAGTGCTGGGGCGAGGGAAAGAGTGTGTGGGGCGAGGGAAAGAGTGCGTGGGGCGAGGGAAAGAGTGCGTGGGGCGAGGGAGGAGTGCGTGGGGCGAGGGAGGAGTGCGTGGGGCGAGGAGGAGTGCGTGGGGCGAGGGAGGAGTGCGTGGGGCGAGGGAGGAGTGCGTGGGGCGAGGGAGGAGTGCGTGGGGCGAGGGAAAGAGTGTGTGGGGCGAGGGAGAGTGCGTGGGGCGAGGGAAAGAGGTGCGTGGGGCGAGGGAGGAGTGCGTGGGGCGAGGGAGGAGTGCGTGGGGCGAGGGAGGAGTGCGTGGGGGCGAGGGAGGAGTGCGTGGGGCGAGGGAGGAGTGCGTGGGGCGAGGGAAGGAGTGCGTGGGGCGAGGGAGGAGTGCGTGGGGCGAGGGAGGAGTGCGTGGGGCGAGGGAGGAGTGCGTGGGGCGAGGGAGGAGTGCGTGGGGCGAGGGAGGAGTGCGTGGGGCGAGGGAGGAGTGCGTGGGGCGAGGGAGGAGTGCGTGGGGCGAGGGAAAGAGTGTGTGGGGCGAGGGAAGGAGTGCGTGGGGCGAGGGAGGAGTGCGTGGGGCGAGGGAAAAGAGTGCGTGGGGCGAGGGAGGAGTGCGTGGGGCGAGGGAGGAGTGCGTGGGGCGAGGGAGGAGTGCGTGGGGCGAGGGAAGGAGTGCGTGGGGCGAGGGAGGAGTGCGTGGGGCGAGGGAAGGAGTGCGTGGGGCGAGGGAGGAGTGCGTGGGGCGAGGGAGGAGTGCGTGGGCGAGGGAGGAGTGCGTGGGGCGAGGGAGGAGTGCGTGGGGCGAGGGAGGAGTGCGTGGGGCGAGGGAGGAGTGCGTGGGGCGAGGGAGGAGTGCGTGGGGCGAGGAGGAGTGCGTGGGGCGAGGGAGGAGTGCGTGGGGCGAGGGAGGAGTGCGTGGGGCGAGGGAGGAGTGCGTGGGGCGAGGGAAAGAGTGCGTGGGGCGAGGGAGGAGTGCGTGGGGCGAGGGAGGAGTGCGTGGGGCGAGGGAGGAGTGCGTGGGGCGAGGAGGAGTGCGTGGGGCGAGGGAGGAGTGCGTGGGGCGAGGGGAGGAGTGCGTGGGGCGAGGGAGGAGTGTGTGGGGCGAGGGAAAGAGTGCGTGGGGCGAGGGAGGAGTGCGTGGGGCGAGGGAGGAGTGCGTGGGGCGAGGAGGAGTGTGTGGGGCGAGGGAGGAGTGCGTGGGGCGAGGGAGGAGTGCGTGGGGCGAGGGAAAGAGTGCGTGGGGCGAGGGAGGAGTGCGTGGGGCGAGGGAAAGAGTGCGTGGGGCGAGGGAGGAGTGCGTGGGGCGAGGGAAAGAGTGCGTGGGGCGAGGGAGGAGTGCGTGGGGCGAGGGAAAGAGTGCGTGGGGCGAGGGAGGAGTGCGTGGGGCGAGGGAAAGAGTGCGTGGGGCGAGGGAGGAGTGCGTGGGGCGAGGGAGGAGTGCGTGGGGCGAGGGAGGAGTGTGTGGGGCGAGGGAAAGAGTGTGTGGGGCGAGGGAGGAGTGCGTGGGGCGAGGGAGGAGTGCGTGGGGCGAGGGAGGAGTGCGTGGGGCGAGGGAGGAGTGCGTGGGGCGAGGGAGGAGTGCGTGGGGCGAGGGAGGAGTGCGTGGGGCGAGGGAGGAGTGCGTGGGGCGAGGGAGGAGTGCGTGGGGCGAGGGAGGAGTGCGTGGGGCGAGGGAAAGAGTGCGTGGGGCGAGGGAGGAGTGCGTGGGGCGAGGGAGGAGTGCGTGGGGCGAGGGAGGAGTGCGTGGGGCGAGGGAGGAGTGCGTGGGGCGAGGGAGGAGTGCGTGGGGCGAGGGAGGAGTGCGTGGGGCGAGGGAGGAGTGCGTGGGGCGAGGGAGGAGTGCGTGGGGCGAGGGAAAGAGTGCGTGGGGCGAGGGAGGAGTGCGTGGGGCGAGGGAGGAGTGCGTGGGGCGAGGGAGGAGTGCGTGGGGCGAGGGAGGAGTGCGTGGGGCGAGGGAGGAGTGCGTGGGGCGAGGGAGGAGTGCGTGGGGCGAGGGAGGAGTGCGTGGGGCGAGGGAGGAGTGCGTGGGGCGAGGGAAAGAGTGCGTGGGGCGAGGGAGGAGTGCGTGGGGCGAGGGAGGAGTGCGTGGGGCGAGGGAGGAGTGCGTGGGGCGAGGGAGGAGTGCGTGGGGCGAGGGAGGAGTGCGTGGGGCGAGGGAGGAGTGCGTGGGGCGAGGGAGGAGTGCGTGGGGCGAGGGAAAGAGTGCGTGGGGCGAGGGAAAGAGTGCGTGGGGCGAGGGAGGAGTGCGTGGGGCGAGGGAAGAGTGCGTGGGGCGAGGGAGGAGTGCGTGGGGCGAGGGAGGAGTGCGTGGGGCGAGGGAGGAGTGCGTGGGGCGAGGGAGGAGTGCGTGGGGCGAGGGAGGAGTGCGTGGGGCGAGGGGAGGAGTGCGTGGGGCGAGGGAGGATGTGCGTGGGGCGAGGGAGGAGTGCGTGGGGCGAGGGAGGAGTGCGTGGGGCGAGGGAGGAGTGCGTGGGGCGAGGGAGGAGTGCGTGGGGCGAGGGAGGAGTGCGTGGGGCGAGGGAGGAGTGCGTGGGGCGAGGGAGGAGTGCGTGGGGCGAGGGAAAGAGTGCGTGGGGCGAGGGAGGAGTGCGTGGGGCGAGGGAAAGAGTGCGTGGGGCGAGGGAGGAGTGCGTGGGGCGAGGGAGGAGTGCGTGGGGCGAGGGAGGAGTGCGTGGGGCGAGGGAGGAGTGCGTGGGGCGAGGGAGGAGTGCGTGGGGCGAGGGAGGAGTGCGTGGGGCGAGGGAGGAGTGCGTGGGGCGAGGGAAAGAGTGCGTGGGGCGAGGGAGGAGTGCGTGGGGCGAGGGAAAGAGTGCGTGGGGCGAGGGAGGAGTGCGTGGGGCGAGGGAAAGAGTGCGTGGGGCGAGGGAGGAGTGCGTGGGGCGAGGGAGGAGTGCGTGGGGCGAGGGAGGAGTGCGTGGGGCGAGGGAGGAGTGCGTGGGGCGAGGGAGGAGTGCGTGGGGCGAGGGAGGAGTGCGTGGGGCGAGGGAGGAGTGCGTGGGGCGAGGGAAAGAGTGCGTGGGGCGAGGGAAAGAGTGCGTGGGCGAGGGAAAGAGTGCGTGGGGCGAGGGAGGAGTGCGTGGGGCGAGGGAGGAGTGCGTGGGGCGAGGGAGGAGTGCGTGGGGCGAGGGAAAGAGTGCGTGGGGCGAGGGAGGAGTGCGTGGGGCGAGGGAAAGAGTGCGTGGGGCGAGGGAGGAGTGCGTGGGGCGAGGGAGGAGTGCGTGGGGCGAGGGAAAGAGTGTGTGGGGCGAGGGAGGAGTGCGTGGGGCGAGGGAGGAGTGCGTGGGGCGAGGGAGGAGTGCGTGGGGGCGAGGGAGGAGTGCGTGGGGCGAGGGAGGAGTGCGTGGGGCGAGGGAGGAGTGCGTGGGGCGAGGGAGGAGTGCGTGGGGCGAGGGAGGAGTGCGTGGGGCGAGGGAGGAGTGCGTGAGCGAGGGAGGAGTGCGTGGGAGCGAGGGAGGAGTGCGTGGGGCGAGGGAGGAGTGCGTGGGGCGAGGGAGGAGTGCGTGGGCGAGGGAGGAGTGCGTGAGCGAGGGAGGAGTGCGTGGAGCGAGGGAGGAGTGCGTGGGGCGAGGGAGGAGTGCGTGGGGCGAGGGAGGAGTGCGTGGGGCGAGGGAGGAGTGCGTGGGGCGAGGGAGGAGTGCGTGGGGCGAGGGAAAGAGTGTGTGGGGCGAGGGAGGAGTGCGTGGGGCGAGGGAGGAGTGCGTGACCGAGGGAGGAGTGCGTGGAGCGAGGGAGGAGTGCGTGGGGCGAGGGAGGAGTGCGTGGAGCGAGGGAGGAGTGCGTGAGCGAGGGAGGAGTGCGTGGAGCGAGGGAGGAGTGCGTGAGCGAGGGAGGAGTGCGTGGAGCGAGGGAGGAGTGCGTGGAGCTAGGGAGGAGTGCGTGGAGCGAGGGAGGAGTGCGTGGAGCTAGGGAGGAGTGCGTGGAGCGAGGGAGGAGTGCGTGGAGCGAGGGAGGAGTGCGTGAGCGAGGGAGGAGTGCGTGGAGCGAGGGAGGAGTGCGTGGAGCGAGGGAGGAGTGCGTGAGCGAGGGAGGAGTGCGTGAGCGAGGGAGGAGTGCGTGGAGCGAGGGAGGAGTGCGTGGAGCGAGGGAGAGTGTGTGGAGCGAGGGCAGTTACTGGGCACCATGGTGCAGTTGGACAGACATCATTGCTCACAATTAAGTGAATATTTGGAATTAGCTACGGGGGAGGAGTTTGGAATGTTTTTAATACAAAGAAATGATACATAGCTACATATGGTGGCGTCTACTTGTGACCCTAGCAGTTTAGGAGCAGAGTCAGGGCGATCGCAAGTTCGAAGTCAACCTGGGCTACATAACAATTCAAGGCCAGCCTAGTCTGCATAGTAAAACTCTATCTCAAAATAAAAGGGGGCGAAATGTGTGCCTGAGGTAATAGATTTGCTAATTATACAGCCAGAATCATTAAATATACTGAAATGTACAGTTTGTGTGTCAGTGTAAAACAGGTTAATACAGAGGGGCTGGAGAGACGGTTCATCAGTGGAGAGCACTTGCTGCCTGTGCTGGCTAGTTTTATGTCAACTTGACACTAGCCAGAGTCATTTTGGAAGAGGGAACTTCAGTTGAGAAAATGCCCACCCTACCTCCTGCCAAATCAGTAGCCTGTGGTCAAGCATGCAGTGTGCTTTTTTAAAAAAAATTATTATTTGTGATTGGTGAGGGAAGGCCCAGTTCACTGTGGATAGTTCACGCCTGGGCTGGTGGTCCTAAGGTCTGTAAGCAAGCAGGCTAGGCAAGCCAGTAAGCATCACTCTGTCATGGCCTCTGCATCAGCTCCTGCCTCCAGGTTCCTGCCCTGACTTCCCTGGATGCCGACCACAAGCTATAAGATGAAAATAAACCCTTCCCTCCTCAGGCTGCCTCTGGTCACTGTGTCGATGGCAGCAATAGAAGCCCATAGACTGTTCTTGCAGAGCATCCGGACTCAGTCAGCTCCTAGCACCCATGTCAGGCAGCTGACCAGCACCTGTGGCTCCAGTTTCAGGAGACCCAAACACCCTCTTCAGGCCTCCACAGGCACCTGCACACATGTGATGCTCACACATATGCTCAGGCACACACACACACACACACACACACACACACATCTGTAAAATACATTAGTGAGGAAGGGTTTAGGGGTTTTTTTTGTTGGTGGTGGTGGTTTTTAGTTAGAAAATAATTACAAACAGGAATTTCCCAGTTGTCCTTGACACATCCAGTTCAGTCCTCATCCTTCCCCGGATGTAGTGACATTTTCACACCCACGATTCTTAGCTGTCTGCCACTGTGACAAAGTCCCCGAGGTCTTCAGTGTAAAGGAGGGAAGGTTTGTTCTGGCTCACACCTTTAGAAAGCTCAGCCCACGGCTTCTGACCTACTTGTTCCAGCTCCAGCCCCGTCTGGTAAAGGTCCTACTGTGCCCCCACGAGACTGCCTGCAGGCTGATGACCGAGGCCTCCACAGGGACAGTTCAGGTCCACACCAGAGACCCGGCCTCCGAGAATTGGGGCTGCTGTGCTGCAGAGCCTTCCCGCTCCTGGATTCACGTTGGCGGCGTTCAGTGTGCCCCTCCATAGCCATGTTGCCTGTAGACTGGGAGGCAGACCTGCCGGCACTGCACGTGTGACATGTGTGCTGGGATACATCACAGATGGCACTGCAAGGGGATGCAAGTAACCCTGAGGCCCCACTCACGATGCCAAATCCACCATGAGACTCCAGTCCCCCCTTGCAAAGGAAGGAAGTGTGTGCTGTTACTTTGATGCCCAGAGAGTCACTGTAGCTTCTGTGCATCTGTACTTAAGCCAGAGCTTTATTTGCCACCTTCTTACCGAGAGAGCAACTGTATGTTTCCCTTACCACGTCCCTGCGCCCTCTTAAGTGTCTTGCACGTCTGTGTGGGAAGGAGCCCGTCCAGTTCTTCCCGTGGACGTTCGCAGAGCCACGTGCTTTGACCACTGTCTTTTCCAGCTCATTCCCTTGACTTGCCGACCACCTTACCTTCTGCGGCTCTTAATTACACTTTCAGGCAGATGGCACTTTCTAAAACTGTCCCAGGGGCTGGAGAGATGGCTCATTGATTAGGAGGTTACACTACTTTTGCAGAGGACCTGAGTGGCCGGCAATGCACATGGTGGCTCGGTCCAGCCAAGTGGATCCGACACCTTCTTCTTGTCTCCGTAGGCAAAGGCTCTTACGTGCACAGACCCACACACAGACATCCTCACACTGTTGGCTTTGTTCTGTTTTCGAGACAGGGTTTCTCTGTGTATCAGAGCCCTGGCTATCCTGCATCTTGCTTTGTAGGACCAGGCTGGCCTTGAACTCTCAGAGATCTGCATGTCTCTGCCTCCCGAGTGCTGGGATTAAAGGTGTGCACCACCATGCCAATCTCAAAAATGATTATTTTCTTTTTATCATTTTAATTAATTAATTAATTTCCAGTTTTTTGAGATAAGGTTTCTCTGTTGTAGTTCTAGCTGTCTTGGAGCTCATTCTGTAGATCAGGCTGGCCTCGGACTCAAACATCTGCTTGCCTCTGCCTCCCCAGTGCTGGGACTAAAAGCATGTGCCACCATGCCTGGCTCATCCTCATAAAATTTAAAATAATAAAAATAAAGATCAGTCTTACTAGGATCTTGTTATAGCCACCTGTCACCTGTTTTGCTGCTGTGTGCCTGGAACACTCCCCCTCTCTCTCTCTCTCTCTCTCTCTCTCTCTCTCTCTCTCTCTCTCTCTCTTTCTCTCTCTCTCTCTCTCTCTTTCTCTCTCTCTCGTTCCTGCACTTTTGAATGGTTGGCCACCACCCTCTCCTGTTGTATTTGGCCAGTAGTCTGACTGTGTGTGGAGTGTGAGCACAGGGGAACCACTAAAGCACAGTAGGCCGTGCAGCCTTTGATACTGGTTTGACCAAGTCTCAGTTTGCCTGACTGCAAAATGGGACTGAAGATGCCCTTCCGGGCGTGTTCCCTGGGAAACTGACCTCTGAGGTAAATGATGAGGAAGAGTACTGAGGAAGTAACAGGCCTGGACTGGGCTGCAGACACATACATACCTCAGCTGGTGCCACCAGCAACATCCACAGAGGAAGTCAGGGGTCATCAAGACTCCTGGGGAGCCCTGGCTGGCTACCAGTGCTCTCAGGTGTTGGGGAGTGAGTGCTGTGGTGCCCGAGGAGGTGAGTTAGCCAGTATCCGTTGCCATTCATGGGACCTACATAAGTAAGACCCTAGCGAATGAAACTTAAGAAGAAAAAGAGGCTATGTTTATTTCTCAGCAGTGTCCTGCCTTGTGTGTAGGCCTGCTGTAAATTCCAGTGTTCGGAAATGCAATCATTCCTCCATTTCCATGGGTTCAGTCAGCTATGATGGGAAAATTCCACAACGTTCTAAAAATCAAGACTTGAATCCGCCAGGCACTGAGCATCATGCTAAATCTACCTCAAGGACGTCTATAAGAACGCCCTGGTCTAGCCTCTGCTATCCCTTAAACACCTAGTCCTGTCTCAGCACTGGTTTTGTGCACGTACGTCATCCAGTGCACATATAGTTCATGTGCTCTGTAGTGGGTCTTGTTGAATTAATATTTAATATTGAATTATTATTTTAGCGAAATCAGCTTTATACCCAGATAACAACACAGAGCGACCAGGATCTATTTAGTTAGCCTATAGCACAATGTTATGCAATAATTACTCCATCCTAAGCCTCTGTGTGAGTATACCGTCTTCCCATTCAGATTTCCCACATTATACTTGCTTTTAAATCAACCCCTTGGCCCAGTTCATTTCTCTAGATGGTTCCCCATCTCCCTTCCTGCTCTTTCTCTTCCCCTCACCTATCAGGATGTCCCACCCTGTTCTCTGTTATTGCTCAGCATTGGCTAGTTGGTTTTTATTGACAACACAGAGAACAGATGGTGACGTGTTTACACAAACTTGAAACCGGAGGTACTTAGAATAATCATCACAGTGCAGTGTCCAGACTGATCCAGAGAGTGGGGTGGAGAAATGAGCATTTGAATGAACAAGCGTAAACTGCACATAGTCCACAAGGACCACACTCCAACGCTGTGCTGCAGTGGCTGTGTCTGAACGTATGTCAGTCACTTCGCATCTATGTAACAGAAGTACTTCTCAAAGACACTGAAGTGCGGGAGGAGGCCTTGTTCCAGCTCACAGTTTTGTCCACTGAGGCCTGGCCCCATACCCTTGGGCAGGCACATCAAGGCAGCAGGAGCACGTGGCAGAGGAGAGCTGATCACTCCCTGGTCAACCAGGAAGCGGAGAGAACTGACCGGAAGTGGTGGCATAATTTAATGTTCCACCCCAGTGACCTGTTTCCCCTGTTTAGTCCCTACATAAAACTCCAGAATCTCCCAAAACAGTATCCCATGTGGAGAGCAAGTAATCAAAAGATGAACCCCCAAGGACATTGCAGATCTGAGCCGCAGTGTAGTATACTTGCAGAGCCCCAGTTTCTTGTCGTATCCTTTGTGTTGGGTGAGGTGAGTCATCTAGAAACGATTCTAAGGCTAGGACGGTGTGTGGAGGCTATGTGTAATTTGTGGGTTCGGGTGTCACGGGGGTCCCAGAAACAGTCACCTGAGATGCAGGTTGAGGCAACTTGTCTAAGGCTTCGAGGGGAGCAGTGTGAGTGAGGCGACAGCTCCAAGCTTTACTCTCTACTCATGGGCCAGACAGCTCTGACCAGGTGCCTGGCACTGTGCTTGGTACTTTCAAAATGCAAGACTGCTGGGCACACACCTATTGCAGAGGTCAAGGCCAGTCTAGATGAAATGAGACCTTGTCTCAAGAGAGAAAGAAAGAAAGAAAGAAAGAAAGAAAGAAAGAAAGAAAGAAAGAAAGAAAGAAAGAAAGAAAGAAAGAAAGAAAAGAAAAGAAAAGCAAAGCAACTCTTGAATCCTCACAGTATCCCTTTGGGCAAACTGTGCCATCATCTCCACTTCACAGATGGAGAAACCAAGGCAAAGAGTGGGGTGTCTGAGCCACAGATGGGGTGCGATGGGCCCCTGGTCTGTCTCCGGCCTTTCATGTCCAAGGACCTGCTGTTAGTCACCTCAGATGGGGTGGAAAAGGAGACTAAGCAGTTACTCTTGTTACGTGAACCTTACTTAGGGATAAGACTGGCTAGAAACCAGGCGCTCCCTGCCTCATCCGTCACCAGGGCTTAGCTGTGATGCCCTCCAGACACCTCTGGAGTGACCTGTAGGGGACTCCTGAGGGTCCTCTACTGACACTTTGTCGCTCCCTGTATCCTCGTGCTTTCCCCAGCCTCCTGCTCTGCAGACCAGCTGTTTCCAGGTTTGTTCCTGCATACGGGATAGAAAGACTTGCCGTCCCTTTTGCCTCTTGCCACTCACCCGTGTCTTGGTCAAAGGCCTGAGTCTCAGGGTGCACTGGGGGGGACCCAGGGGAGACTGTCTTGGTTTTGCGAAACAGGGTTTCCCTGTATAACAGCCCTGGCTGCCCTGGACTCACTTTGTAGACCACACTGGCCTCCAGCTCGCAGTGATCCACCTGCCTCTGCCTCCTGAGTGCTGGGATTCCAGGTGTGCGCCACCACCACCCGGCTCCATGGCAACTCTCATAAAGGAAAACTTGTAATTGGGGCTGGCTCACAGTGTCAGAGGCTTAGTCCATTATCGTCATGGCGGGGAGAAGGCAGAAGGCACTGGAGAAGGGGCTGAGGGTTCTGTATCTTGATCCGCAGGCAGCAGACAGAGACCGTAGTCGCCGCTCCTGAGCCTGAGCTTCTGAGACCTCAGAGCCTCCCCTCTAGTGATGTGCTTCTTCCAACAAGCCACACTTACTAATAGTGCCGCTCCCTGTGGGCCTACGGGGGCCATTTTCATTCCTAGCACTACAGGTACCCTCAGCCACCAGGGCAGATCCCTAGGATGCTAGCGGCCCTCCTCAGTGTAAGGGCCAACACATCTACCTCGTAGATTCTATCCGCCTTCCATGGATGAGGAAACGGGGGACTCAAGCAGGCCGGGTGTGTATATGGCCACCACAGCTGGGCTCCCCCACCCCGTCATCACTATAGGGTGCCTGCCTGTGGCTGGTGCTAGGACAAGGGGCAACCGCTCTGTTCTGTTCCCCCAACCCAGGTTTTCTTCTAGATAGCTCAGGATCACATGTTGCTGCGGGCGTTGGGCCTCTCTGGCCTAGCTCCTAGGAGTAGTGGTTCGTCTCCCTGGGGAGGTCCAGGCCCTGCCAGGCCTCTGACTTGTCCCTTCTCTCTCCTCTCTGCAGCCGAGTCTTCAAGACTGACATGGAGCTAGAGGTTTTGCGCTACACAAATCGGATCTCCAGCGAGGCCCACCGTGAGGTGAGTTGGGCACCAGCTCCTGCTGGGCAGCAACACACTAACGACTTTGCTAACTGCCATCATCTGACAAGAAACCACTTCAGGGAGGAGGGACGGGCGGGAGCATGCAGGGACTGACCTCAGCCCACCAGGAAACAGAGCTCAGCGGCACCCCACTTCCTCCAGCCAGGCCTCACCCCCTGAAAACCCCACAGCCTCCCCCGGGCACACCAGTCTGGGGAGCATTTCACAGCTGAACTGTCACCGACGGCATCACTTTGGTAGGGCGAGAGAAGTGCACGGAAGATGAGTGTTGTTGCCCGGGCTGTGGTCAGCGAGAACCATGTAGAAGGCAGGAAGCTTCACAAGAGAAATTCTCTCTTCCTTGGTGTGTGCAGGGCAGGGATGGAGACTCCCTGCTCCCTCTTTTCATCTTAAGGCACCCACCTTCCTGAGGGTCATGATCCCAGGCCTCAAGGACTGTCCCAACCAAATGGCCCCACTCCAAAGAGAGTAAGGCTCAACTTCCTGATACCCTGGGCTCCCTACCTTGTGTTAAAGCATCCTTCATCTGTAACTATGATTCCAGCTCCTATGGCTACCGGTCTTAGTGTTCTATTGATGTGGAGAGGTGCCAGGACCATGGCAGCTTTTATGAAAGAAAGCTTGGGATGGAGAGATGCCTGAGAGGTTAAGAGCACTGTTCACTCTTCCAGAGGACCTGAGATTGATTCCCAGCAACCACACGGTGGCTCACAACCATCTATAATGTGATATGGCGCCCTCTTCTGGCCTGCAGGTGTAGGTACAGATAGAGCACTCATACATTAAAAAAAAAGAAAAAGAAAAAGAAAAGAAAGAAAGGCTTTGATTGGGGCTTGCTCACAGTTCAGAGGTTTAGTCCTTTTTTTCACCCTGGCAGAGAGTATGATGATACGCAGACAGACATGGTGCTGGAGAGGTTGGGAGTTCTGTATCCAGATCAGCAGGCAGCAGGAAGAGAGAGACTCTGGGCTTGGCGTGGGCTTCTGTAACCCATCCCCAGTGGCACACTTCCTCCAACAAGGGCACACCTCCCTAAGCCTTTCAGATTGCTACTCTCTGGCCATATACGGCCATTCTTATTTAAATCATCACTTTTCCTTTTTTTTTTTAAATTACTGTTTGTGTCTGTGTGCATTTGCATGTGAGTGCAGTACTCTTGGAGGCCAGAAGAGGGCGCGATCCTTTGGAGCTGGAGTTATAGACAGTTGTGAGCCCAGAGTGATTGCTGAGAGACAAACTCCAGTCTTCATGAATGAGCAGCAAATACTCCTTAAACATTGAGCCATTTCTTCTTTTCTTTTTGTTTTTGGTCTTTCTGTCTTCCTTCCTTCCTTCCTTTCTTTCTTTCTTTCTTTCTTTCTTTTCTCCCAAGACATGGTTTCTCTGTGTAGCTGTGGCTGTCCTGGACTCGCTATGTAGACCAGGCTGGCCTCGAACTCACAGCAATCCACCTGCTTATGCCTCCGGAATGCTGGAAATACAGGTGTGCGCCACCACGCCCTGCTTCTTTCTTTTTGTTTTTAAACACAGGTCTTGTTATATATGCCAGGCTGGCCTTGAACTCACCTTATAGCCCAGGCCATCTCAAAGTTATGCTCCCTACCGCCTCTTCCTCCCAAGTGCTGATATTGCAGGCATACTTTGCCAGGTCTGCCCATCACCCGTTTTCCCAAAAACAGCTTCACACGGGAATAAGGAAGCCAGAGGTCTAAAGGCTCCTGGAGGTGCCTGGGATAGCCTGCCTGTTGAAGGGGCCCTCACAGCTTAGTGTTAGCCATGACGCACCTGGATGGTTGAAAGGCCGTGTAATCTCTTGTCTCAGCTCATCTCTCTGTTTATGAAAAGTAGGTAAAAGTAAATAAAACCAATCGTCTTGGTCAGATCGTTTGCCTTTAGGTTGTGGCCATGTGGATGATATTTACCAGCTTTCAAACACACGAGCTCCACAGTAAGCTAAGGGAGCTCTGTGGGTCTTGGAGCTGGCTGTTAAGAGGCCCAATTTGTCACTTTTCTGCACCACTGTGCACAGATCGCTCCCCCCCCCCCCCCCCCCCGCTTTAAAGAGGAGCTTTTGAAGAAGTGATATACATTATTTATAAGGCCGTGTTACTTAGTACAGATACCTTTGCTTAATGCCCGTCCTCTAGGTAATGAAGGCCGTGCGAGTGGGGATGAAGGAGTACGAGATGGAAAGGTAAGCTGTGTCTCTCTGGGTAAAGATTAAAACGTGAAAAACCAGCAATTTATGTTCCCCAAGCCAGTGACAGATGAAGGGCTGGAGGACCGCGCGCAGACCGCGCGGGGATTATGTGCGGCGGCGCTGGGCTCCTCGGCAGAGCTTACGGTCCCCCTGGCGGCCGCTGCCTCCCCGGCTCCTGGCAGAGTGTTTGATGGTAATGGGCCTTGATAACGTTCCAGGCTGCTTTAGCGTCCCATCATCCCACACTTGGACTCTGTCTCTGCAATTTGTGGGGGAGACTTTACCAAACAGCCGCTATTGTGCCTCCAAAAGCCACTAGTAAAAACAGCTTGCCGCTTTTACGTGTAAATACCACCATTATGTCTGCTGTGCTCCAGCGACCCCGGGTCGTGGGATGGTTAAGTGGTTCATAAAGCACCCTGGAGGGCCCCATCCGCCTTCAGCTCCAGTGAGGCTTGCCACTCCCGGGTCGGCATGCCCGCGTGCGCCGGGGCCCAGCGGTGGGCTTACTCCTGCCCATGCCCACGGGACCCGTCGGCTCAGATCAGATCCTCCACCACATCCCGGGTCTCCCACAGGTGACCACACAGTAACCTGGAGAGGTGCTGTCACCCTACCCATCCCAGGTTCCCTGTCCTGCCTGGACATGTACATGGGTGGTGGCTGTTAGCTCCTTTCCCTCTGGTGGCCATCAGGCCTGTCCCATGTCAGGAGATGCTGATTCTTTACTGCTGTGTCTTCCAAGGGCTCCTGTCCTGGAAGCTGGGTCCACAGTGTGGTGATGTGATTAGGGGTCGGGCCTTTGAGGTGGGGCCTAATGGGAGGCCATGTGTCACTGTGAGTCCTGTACTAGAGGTCTTAAGGTACTTCTTGAGAAAGGATTGTTATAAAAAGAGCCAACCTGGCCACACCCAGGTCTCTGGCTTCTTAAGAGGCCAAACCGGTAGTAAGCCTGACCTTGAACTTCTGGGTTCCAGAATTATAAGCTATACAAACCTCTTTTCTTTATAAAATAGCTCGACTTGGGTATTTTATTATAGTAACAGAGGAAAGGACTTTATGTTATCCCAGCCCTCCGGGGATTGCCTGCTGCACTAGTACAGAGAGCAGTACTGAGGCGCCAGGTGGGGTCTGCTGTGACCAGCATGACGCATCTGTTCACTGTGGGCTTTTTTCAGAGTTTAACCCTGAAAGGTGAGCTGAGGTTCTGTAGTCCTCATCTTACCCTGAAGGGCATGGAGTTGTTAAAATGGCTTTCCCCCGCTGCTGTGATGTCCCAGGAGGCGGCATATAACAGCTGCCTATCAAAGCTGAGGCTCTGCCTCGCCAAGGACACTTCTGGGGAGGGGCGCGCACAGTGTCCTTGACTGCAGTTTGCACAGCAGTTTGCACAGCGTTCCCCCTGCCTCCTTAAGGATCTGAGGCATAGTGCTGGCCCAGGGAGGAAGGCAGGGCAGTGAGTCCCACAGACTGGCACTGCCCCAGAAACCTGTTCCCAATTGAGTCGACTCACAGTGACCCATCACAGATGCCTCAAATAAAAATAACCAAGGAATCGGAGCAAGAATAGCACACCTCAGTGTGTGTGTGTGGGGGGGGGGGGCACAATCTCGGCCTGCCAGCCAGCTGTGCCCTGTGCTGTAGGGGTTGGCCCCGCAAGGGGCCCTGGGACACTCTTTCCCCAGCCCCTGACCCTGCGGCCGCCCACAGGCAGAGCTCCATAGGCTTTGAGGAGCGCCTTAGTATGATGGAGGGGTTTTGTTTTGTTTTGTTTTGTTTCTCAGAAATCTGAAGCAGTTATAATAGCATAATGAACCCCAAGGTCCTCGTCCATTGTTGCTTAGTTTTGTGTTTCTGTTTTGGTTTGCTGGCGCATGTGAGCAGCCTAGACATCGTGTCATCATCTCCCATGTAAATATTTCAGCAGCTGCCTCAGTCGGGGAGACTTTTCCCTCCCTATAACCACACCGCCACTGTCCCATCTAACCAAATAAACAATGCCAGCAGCTTTCTCTACCTGAGCACGCGCATCAGGGATCCAGGCCCCTCCCCCCCAACTGTGGTGCGCGCGTACACAGGCCCTTCCTTGTCATCTTTCCGTAGGCCGCACAGTGTAACTATTCTTGACCTGTATTGATGGAAGAGTAGGTGTGGGTCCACGGGCTTGGGCATCTGGAAGGCTGCTTGGTATCCACAGGGTTCTGAGAGTCAGTCCCTTCTGCCGAAGACTGACTGTGTTTCTTGTATTCACTTAGTTGATTTAGTATGGGGGTGTGTGTGTACGCACCTGAGCATGCCTACGGAGGTCAGGAGATCATCTCTTCTGACCCCTGAGTCCCAAGGATCAAACTCAGGTTGTCAGGCTTGGAGGCAAGTGCTTTTACCTGCTGAGCCATCTTGTCAGCCCTTTCTCGTGCTCACGCATCTGTGTGTGTGTGTGTGTGTGTGTGTGTGTGTGTGTGTGTGCACATGTGCGTGCATGTGTAATGTGCACCATGTGCAGGCAGATGTGCGTGTTTGTGTGCATGTGTGCATGTGTAATGTGCACCATGTGCATGCAGGAGTGTGTGTGTGTGTGTGCATGTGTAATGTGCACCATGTGCATGCAGGGGTGTGTGTGTGTGTGCATGTGTAATGTGCACCATGTGCATGCAGGAGTGTGTGTGTGTGTGTGCATGTGTAATGTGCACCATGTGCATGCAGGAGTGTGTGTGTGTGTGTGTGTGCATGTGTAATGTGCACCATGTGCATGCAGGTTCCTGGGGAGGACACGGGATCCCTGGAGCTGGAGTTACAAGCAGTAACTCCAGCTGGTGTGGGTGCTGGGAACTAACCCTGGATTCTCTGGAAGATCAGTAAGTGCTTTTGACCCGGGGCCCTCCCTCCAGCGCCCTGCCTGTAATTTCTTAGTATCAGCATCTGCACTGCTCTGCTTTGGTGTAAGGCTACCCTTCTGCTTTTTGGATTTGGCTTCCTTAAGCCAAGACTCCAGCGGAGGCCGCACCTTGCGCGGGGCTGCTGGGAGCCCTTTCGGAGCTGAGCGTGGGGCGAGCTTCAGGCTCCTTTCCTCCGCGGCTGGCTCCCTGACTCTTGGACAGAGCAGCCTGAAACTCAGCCATAGTGCTGGCAGGTGCCTGGCCAGGGTACAGAGGTGCCAAGTAGACAGATTTGGCATGATGGCCAGCTGGCTTTCTCATGTGTACCCTGTGTGCCACATCCACCTGTGGCCCATAATAGGTCTAGACCCCTAGAGCCTAGAGCAGTGGTTCTCAACCTGTGGGTCAAGACCCCTTAGGGGTCATGTATCAGATGTTCTGCATGTCAGGCATTTACATTATGAGTCATACCAGCAGCAAAATAACAATTATGAAGTAGTAACAAAATAATTTTATTCTGTTTGGGGTCACCACACACGGGGAACTGTATTAAAAGATCACAGCATTAGGAATGTGAGAACCTCTGTCTGTGGGCCTCAGCCATGGGAGCACCTGATCACTGGGTCCCTGAGAGCTTACCATAAAAGGGCTGGTGGGAGTACGGTAAGCCACAGGGGACAGTAGACACGGTGGTAACAGTAATGAGACTCGAAGTCTGCTCCTGACCATAGTGGGAAGACAGCTGTCCACGGATGTCATCACATCTAAAGATATCTCTACCTACATTTCGGGAGGGCAGGCTCCCCTGTCCCTTGAACATGTGTAGCCATGAACTAGATTGACTCTTAGTCCCACACTCTCTTTGCACAGGCAGGCCTGTCTGTCATTGCCTGGGTCACTTTCTGCCGCCATTGCACAGTCTGTGTCCATGAGACCTAGAGATGTCTCAGGAGTCATCCTCCTATTTACTAGCTGGTATTGGGAGACATGTCTGGGTTGTTTGGATGGACGGACGGACGGACAGACGGATGGGTGGAATCATGCATGCCTATGGAGACTTCAGAATTATTCTCTTAAGTTGGAAACATGAGCCTTTCTAAAGCAGTGTTGTTGGCTACCCAGGAGCCGCGGCCCTTTGAACACAGGCTGGACGGCAGCCCCAGTAGATCAGATGTTGCGTGAGCTGTGGACTCTTGGGGACAAAAGGAAGAGAGCTTCCTGTTTGTGTGTGCTGATGGTACCCTGCACTCACGGTGGGCATCCTTCAAACCCGCTGGCCACACGGAGCAGGGTGGGGGTGGGGCGGGAAGCTGGGCTGGAGGACTGGCAGCACACGCAGAGGTGCCAGCTGGAAACCACATTCTTAGCCTTGCCCTCCCCCCCTTTTTTTAATTATCAGAGATTTATTATACAATCTTGAGGGCATGTAAGCTAGTTGCTGTCGGTTTAGAAGACACCGCCTTCTCCTCCGTGCTGCGCCTTGCCAGCAAGGAAATGAAAATCATTTTCCGAAATCGAGGTGTAGTAAATTGTGTTAAACCAATAAGACGTTAATGTTTGGACAAATCGGGCTCACCCAGCATCTGACTCCGGGCCCAATCAGGCGGTCCGTTTTACCACCTCGTATTATTTAATGTTAGTGGCGTAACCGGCTTGTAGCTGGCTGGCATGGGGCTGGCAGCTGAATCAATTACCTGCAAACACTAATTTAGAGCATGCTCAATTGGCTGTGTAAGCAGGTCCCAGTTCACATTTACTACAAGGAGATTAATAACTTGATGTCGTTGACAGCCTGGGACCTTAATTGGGATTGCTGTCTCCCCCACTCCCAGCCCTCTCATGACAGCTTGTGTGGGGGTGGGGTGGGGTACGGTGAGTGACTTGAAGGGCAGGCAGGTTCTGTGGGTATGAGCATGTCCCATGGCCTTGCACCCCTAACACGCGCGCACACACACACACACACACACACACACACACACACACCCCTGTCCCAGTGTAGGAATCCCTTTTGGCAGACCTTCAACCTGCCTGGATTCCCTCCCCCAGGATTGAGTGTTTCTGGGTTCCTGTCACAGACAATAGCTCAACAGTGGTCGCCTCCTGTTTTCCTTTTGGCCTGAGTTAATGAAGAACTTGCCCAGCTGTGCCTTTTTAAAATTAAAGGTCTTATTGCTTTTTCCTGCCCTTTGGACAAATGGTGTGAGTCATGTGTCTATTGACTTCAGGGTGCCAGCTGGGTCCAGATCTGGGGAGGTAGGGTAGGGACGTAGCCCGAGGGACTCTGTCTCTTCATCACACATGCGTGCCACACCCTGTACACACTACACTGATGCCTTCCACACATAACCCCGAACCCCCATACTCATGTACACAACCACAGACACATCTTCTGTATGCCCAACATGTTACACAGTGCACGCATCACACTCCACACACTCGTGTCGCACATCACACAGATACGCATACACCTCTAGTAACGCCCCCACATTCACCCCAACTTGGCTCTTTCACCCAGGTCTCCAGGTCCTGGCCGGCCGTGAAGCTGCCGGTGGACCAAGGGCTCAGGTTGCAAAGCCCTGGCCATATTTACTGTTTCTTTCTGTCTTTAAAGGATTAGAAACCTTAGGAACCCTGCAGTCTGAGCTGCAGGGGAAAGGGCAGCCTGCAGCACATGGGCTTTGTGGGTCCCTGGGTGCGCCCCTCACTCTGAGTAGGCAAGCAAGCACTGGCTGCTCTGGCCAGTTTTAAGTGAGCTGTACTACAGCTCTGGCCCTTCAGGTTGGCTGAATGCAACTGTGTGTGATACGGAAAGAGCTGGCACACCTGTGGCCAATAATAGCCAGGCTCACAGAGCAGGGCCACCTACCAACCACTGCTTAGCTGGCGCCCAGGTCTGAGACTGTCTGCACCCCAGATTTGTCCAGCTGGAACTGTTTCCAGCTCTCTGGAGCCATGAGTTTTCTCCTCGGCTCTCTTCTTCCTCCTTCCCTTCCTTTTCCTCCCCTTCTTCCTCCTCCCCTTCCTTCTTTCCCCCTTCTCCTCCTCTTTCTCCTCCTCATTACTTCCTCACCTTCCTCGGATTCTCTTCTTGTGGAGATGGAACACATAGGACCTTGCACATCAGCAAACACCACAGCCATAGCCCCAGCCCTTGAGTTTTTCAAATCTTACAGTGTAGCCAAGGCTGACCTGAAATTCAAAAGCCTCCTTTGCTCACCTTTCAGGTGCTGGGCTTAGCCACATGTAACTGTGCCCAGTACTCACTTCCTTGTTCACGTGTCCCTCTAGGCACATTGTCATAGCTGAAGAGTGGCCTCTGTGCCCACAATGCCCTCCTCTGGTTCTGGGGCTTGCCCATAGGCTGTCTTTACTGGGCATGAGGTCAGGCCTGGCCTTGTATGTCCATAGCCAGGGTTGGAACTCCTCATGGGCCATTCAACAAGATTGTTTTGTTGGAGATGGATGTCACTTAGAGGTCTGTTTCCTTCCTGGAAAATTCTGGAGATGCCCCATTTCCAGCTAAGGTACATTCTGACCTAAGCTGGCTTCAGCCTGGCCAGAGCCAGGACGTCAGGGAGGTTGTCCTTAGTTCACTGTCTTCCCCCTTGTAAAGGATACGTGGGTTTTGTGGAGAAGGAGGTGCAGACTATCTCAGACCTGGGCGCCAGCTAAGCAGTGGTTGATAGGTGGCCCTGCTCTGTGAGCCTGGTTATTATTGGCCACAGGTGTGCCAGCTCTTTCTGTGTCACACACAGTTGCGTTCAGCCAACCTGAAGGGCGAGAGCTGTAGCATAGCTCACTCAAAAGAGAGAGCCCCCTGAGAGCCCACATCTGGGTGGGGGACCCCTTCACGCCTCGGCGGATATGAACACGTGCTTTCTGTAAATACATGCTGAACTCATCCAGGCTTAGAGACAGCGCCAACTGAAGTGCCGTCCTTCCCAGTGCCAGAGGTGTCAGGACCCCAGTGAGGAGCTGCCCTGTGTCACCACCAAGGGGGTTCTGTTTATTTCAGATAATGTTTATCACGCCTTTAAGTATCTTCCTGACTTGCTTGGAGATTGTATCAGGAAAGGATGTGGAAAGTTATCAGCTGCCTTTTAAGCATCTCCCTTGGCCGAGGAGGGAGGGGACTTTTGTTTTTTTAAATGTGTTTAACATTTGTATTTTATCTGTTTATGAATATCTGTGTCTGTGTCTGTTTGTATGTGTGTGTGTGTGTATGTGTGTGCGCACGCATGCGCGCGCCATATGTGTAGGATGTCCCCAGAGGCCAGAGGAGGACATGGAATCCCCTGGAGCTACAGTTAGAAATGGCTATGAACCACCTGATATGGGCACTGGGGACCAAACTTAGGTCTTGAAGCGCTTTTAAGAAGTTTTGGATTGGAGGGTTGCCAGCATAGCAGAGAGTTATGGGCACACGGTGCTGTCTTCACCGCTGCAGACATTGCTGTGAAGGTCTGGCCCCTCGGGAGCAGCGCTGTAGCTAATCTGCTCTGGCTGCCTTAGCTTTTCACCCAGTGGCCTTTTCCTGGTTCAGGAGACCCTATGAAATCTAGTCATGCTGTCTCCCAGAGCTCCTTGGAGCTATGGTAGTCCCTCAGGCTGCCCTTGTCTGTGAGGACCTTGATAGTTCTGAAGTCATGCTTATGTGACGGGAAGGATGTCTCCTCAGTTTAGTTCCTTGGGCTTGCACTGGGGTTAAGTGATTCTTGGAGAAAGAAGATCAGAGGTACAGAGCCATTGTCATCAGAAGATAGCAAGGCTGTATGCTGTCAAGTGATGCGTTCCCTAGGTGTGGACCGAGGTCACCTGCCTAGATTTAGGTTTCTCCCCGTGAGGTGACTCCCACCCCCTGCCTTCCCATGGCGCTCAGTGTGCTGCTGTGCACAGGGTGCGCTCGGGTATCGGGAGTCAGTTCCACGTCCCTGAGCGGGACCCGGATGCCTTGCTTCTGAGGCCTAGGTGCACACAGCCCTCTTCTCTCCTGGCTGTTTATTCAATTTGTTATACTTATTTCTATTTAGACTCTTGGATGCTTCATTTTAGATCTTGGGTCGCAATCTGGGCTCGGGCCATTCATCTCAATCCCTGAGCCGTTCTGACGCTGAGAGTCGGAGGCTCTTTCATTTGGCTCCTGTGTGTCTCTGATAAACACCTGTCATTTTGCTTTCGGAGCACTCCCTTGGCTTTCTTTCTGATTGCAAGATGTTCCCGGCTCATCTTGTGTATTCTTTGTTCAAGCCCTCCGGGGAGACATTTCTCTAAGGAACACTACTTGCTGTTACTGGAGAATCATGTCAGAAACCAGGATTGGGGGCTGGAGAGGCGGCTCAGCAGGGAAACACACGCGCTCCTCCTGCAGAGGACCCGGGTTTGATTCTCACCACCCACACAGTGGCTCACAGCCATTTGTAACTCCAGTTCCAGGGGATCCAGTACCCTCTTCTGGTCGCCATGGGAACCTCCACACATGTGTCGTGCATGTGCATACACATAAAGTAACGACCAACTAATTCTTTTAAGGAAAACAACCAAGATTTAGTAGTAGGTGTGCGTCGGGCGATAGACAGCAGACTTCTGCCACAGACGCAGCCCAGCAGCATCTCAGCACACACTCGGCGTTGCCCGGGTGCACTGCTGTTTCAAACAAGCTGAAACAGTGTCTGTCTGTCGGTGGGGGATGGGGGGGTGGTTGTCTTACGGTTTCACAGTTAGAGCCCCCAGAGATGGGTGTCCTGGGGTTTGGGTCCCAGCTCTGCCACTTAACCAGCTGTGTGACACTGGGCAGGTTGATAACGCTGTATTTGGTTTCCTCATCTGAGATCTCTGCTAGTGACCCTTCATAGGCTGACGGAGCCGACTGAGCAGGTGCAGATGTTGGTGTGGTGGCTTCCTAGCCGCCATGATGGGGTTGGCCCATTAGCGTTCTCTGTTCATATTTCATACAGTCTCAGACCAGAGTTCAGCTCCAGATGCCTCTTTTCCTTTCTTCTTTTTTCTTTTCTTTTCTTTTCCTAACCCTTAGCCACATTTTAAGATCATAGTTTGGGGCAAGCCCATCTCCACCCCCAATTTTTGTTTTGGGGGAACAGTATAGAAAGCACAGGGCCCAGCTGTCCCTCCTGTGTGTGGTTACAGTCCTGTGACACTGTCAGACCCTGTCTCGCAGGTGGTTTTCCTGCAGCACCCCCCCCCCCCAACATCGGTGCAGTATAGGTTCCTGGAAAGGTTTTGCTTTCACCGAGGGTTTTTAATCACCCGTCTTGTGCTCCCCAGTTTCTAAAGTCTCCTCCATGGCCATAGTTATGTTTCCTGTCGCCTTCCTGCTATAAGCCCACGTTCTTCCTCTATTGATCAGCTTGTAGCGATCGGGTCAGCTTCGTTGATCTTTTCCTACAACGCATCCCCAGATTTCTTTTCTGGTTCTGTTGCTTGTTTGACCCATGGATTTCCAATTTCCTACTTCTTTCTCTTCCCCTCCTACGGCTTCCTTTGAACAGCCCTGGTGTGGCCTGTGTAGGTGAGTCTTACTTAGCGCTCTCTCTTCTCTGATAAGACATGGATCTGGGCTAATTTGCTGTTGAGTAAAGGCCTTGGTCATATTTTAGTAAGTTTTGATTGAGTTGTTTTTTTGACCCAAGAAATGAACTAATTTGTTTCAGATTAATATATTTGGATTTTTCTTGGTTAACTTTTTGTGATTAGTGACTGGGTTTCTCACCATTTGTAATAAGAAAATGTAAAAAAAAAAAATTTTTTTTTTTAATTTACCTTGAGAGTTTTCTTTGTGGCTTATTTTTATCATGTTTTTGTCAGTATTTTGTGGAGTACAGAAACTTATTTAGTTTTTAATTTAGAGTGAATATTTCGAGTTCTTTTCTCCTTCCTCCTCTCTTCTCTCTTCGCATCTGCTCTGAGATTGAGAGGCGTGCTTTGTGAAGTCCCCTCGTGAGCTGCAGGGTTTGTCACACTCAGCTCCACGGCAGGCAGTTTGAGGGATGCGTGTCGCTGGTTGCTGTGCATTTATCATATTCTGCCTTTTTGGTTTTCCTTCTTTTTTCAGTTTTTTTGAGACAGGGTTCCTCTGTGTAATAGTCCTGGCTGTCCTGGACTCACTCTGTAGACCAGGCTGGACTCAAACTCACAGCGATCCACCTGCCTCTGCCTCCCAGGTGCTGGGATCACAGGTGTGCGCCACCACGCCTGTTCATATTTTACCTTTTCACATGTTACGAGAAATCTCTTTTAAACTATTCGATCAGAGTCCTGAATTTTACTTGTATCTGATTGTTAGTCGTGATATATGTTTTCTTTGTGTTATATTTCCGCTGTCTTTTTCTCTTATTTTTTTTTGCTTGCTTTATATGATTTTTGAGATAAGATCTTGCTATGTAGCCTGGTTGGCCTGGTTGCCTCTACCTCCTGAGTGCTGCAATAAAAAGGCAGGTGCCACCACTTCTGGCATTTTCTTTTTTTTTTCTTTTTTTTTTTTTTTAGATATATTTATTTATTTTTATGTTGTGTAAGTTTGGCCTGTTTGTAAGTGCACTGCATGCTCCCAGAACCTGTAGCGGCCACAAGAGGTCATCAGATCTCCGGAAGCTGGAGTTTTAGCCAGTTGTGAGCCACGCTGTGGGTGCTGGAAACCAAACCCAGGTCCTCTGCAAGAGCAGCAAATGCTCTTAACTGCTGAGCCATCTCTCCAGCCCATGTCTACTTGCGTGTTTATTATTTGTTACTTATTATGTGGCTGGGGATAGATCCCAACAGCCTTGTACACACAGAGCGACTGCTGAACTACTGCTGAGTCATACCCCTGCCAGACCTTGGTTTTATTTTATTTTTTGAAATAGGCTTCTCACTAGCCCGAAACTCATTGTGCATGCTAGCTGGCCAGCAAGCCCCTGGGGGCACCTGGCTCCTCCTCCCTTATAGACACAGAAATAAGATGTCTTGGTGTTTTGTTTGTTTACTACATGTGGGTTTTGGGACTTGAACCCAGGTCCTCATGTTTGCAAGGCAAGCACTTTGCTGACCGAGCTATGTCCCCAGTTCCCCTTCTTTCTTTCCTTCCCTTCTTCCTTCCTCCCTCCCTCCCTCCCTCCCTCCCTTCCTTCCTTCCTTCCTTCCTTCCTTCCTTTATCTTATTTTTGGTTTTTTGAGACAGGGTTTCTCTGTGTATTCCTGACTGTCCTGAACTCCAGGCTGGCCTCGAACTCTCAGTGATCCACCTGCCTTTGCCTCCCAAGTGCTGGGATTAAAAGCGTGTGCCAATTTTTTAATTTATGTTTTCCGTTGCTTCTAAGTTGGAGTTTATCACAAACAGAAGGGCCTACCTGTGCTAGCTGAGCCATTCACACTCACTGCGGTGGGCTGGGGTGTAGGTCTGTGGTAGAGCACTGGCCTAGCACTATCACGGCCCTGGGTTTGGAACTCCAGCACTGCAAGAAAACAAAAATAAAAACAGAAAAAAAAATTTTTTTATTTGACACATTTACTGGGGAAAACAGCATGCCTGTTCTGTTCCCTGCAGTTCCTGGATCCTTTCCGGTTTCTGTTTTAACTTTATAGCTTTGATTTTTTTTTCCCCCTGCTGCTTTGAACAGTTGAAGTGTCCTCTCTGTTCTTTCATACGCGTCCCATTTTCACTGCAGAGTCACCTGTAAATTAAGAAGCAGATGACTTGCATTTCTCTGTAGTCAGTCTGTGTTAAAATTAAGTTCACATCTCTGTCTCAATTAAAGAACTAGAAATTGAGCACACACTTGCCTTTTAATCCCTTTCCCTTTACCTCTGAGTTGTGTGGCTTTGTGGTGGGGTTTATATGACTTATACTTCCTTGAATTGCTTTCCATGTATACATTGGTTTATAGTGGTTTAAACGTGTGATGCAAAAATTCCTTCCCTGGCTTGTCTGCTGGGCAGTGGCATGGATAGACAGATGGACAAGGGGACAGAGGGACGACCTCCTTCCATCCCTCATCCCTTGTCATCTGTGGCAGAGGGGAGAGCTAGCCACAGGGTCTTGAGAGCAGGAGAGCTGGCCATGTCCCTCACCAGCTGCAGCACTCGGGAGAGCGGGCCCTGTACCTCGCCTGGGCAGCAGGGTGGAGCTGGCCCTGGTTGCAGGGTTTGCAGGTGAACCAGCCCCGAGGGCAGGAGAGCCAGCGGGCTGACCAGCTCAGACACCCCTCAGGCCCAGATCCAGGGCTTTGAATCTGCCCACCCCAGCACCTACCCCATTGACGTACTGCTGGAGTGCATGCAGGGGCCGGTCCCTCAGACCCAAAACTACAGGGTCTCCATGACACAGGCCAACAACAGGGTGTCAGAGAGGGGTCCCAGTTCTGGTACTGATAGAGCAGCAGAAGCCGGAGGCTGAGTACCAGACCACCAAGTCACTGCCATGAACATTTGCAAGCAAAGAAGTGTGGGCAGACAGAAGGGTGCACTGTGGGCACACTGCAGCTCCCACGAGGAGACGTTTCCCTCTGTTGTGGGGAGGAGGTTGCAAGAGCGTCTCACGTGTAGGAGAATCTTTTGTGGTCAGCAATGGCATCGATGGGTTTTGAGTCTCTGTTCCCCAAAATAACTGAGGTCTTTGACGGATTACACTCCTGCCCTTTTCTAGGGAGCTGTGCGTCTTCTTGCCCACACAGATGCCCCTAGGGTTCTTGAGAGAGATGGCTTTTCCCTGTGGCTCTAGTGGGGATGCTGTGCAGACAGAGCACTGTACCTGGAGAGTTGAGGGCGAATCTGTCTACCTGCCAGCCCACTAGATGACAACGTTCAGGAGGCTCTTTGAGCCTAGGCCCCTGCAGGGCCTTGATAAAGCTCCTCGCCGGTGGGTGGCACCTCACATCTTAGGTAGCGAGATTCAGAGCGGTGGGTTCTGCCTTTGGCCCCTCAACACTGGCCGGAGGAGCACCGCATCTAAGACAGGATCAGATGAGGTGAGGGGGGCAGCCTGCTGACTAATGACTGTCAGGATGTGCGGTCCAGGCTGTCCTGCCTACAGCATCCTGAGCTGGTGGTCCTACCCAAGTGGTCGTTATCCCCCTGGCCACTCCCCAGCAGCAAGCCTTTCACCCCTCAGGTCAGGTGACCCGAGACCTGTGATGGAGTGGCTTACCCTGCCGCTGAACAAATCCTCCAACCCCCATCTTTCTGTGGCTTCTTCCTTCTGTGTTTTAAACCTGACATGGTGTGGGCAGAAGGCATGCCCACAGGCCTGGGGCGGTCCCTGTGAGCCTCGCCGATGCCTGGCTCTGTCTCTGCTGCTGCTTTGAAATGCCTGCTCTTACCGACTGGGGCTTCTGCACGGCACTCTAGGACTGCTGCCCTTTCTCTTGCTCCTGTCAAACCCTGACTTCTCTGCCTTATACTGAGCCAGATGGCAAAGACCATAACCCAGAAACATGGGGTGAGGGTACCCTGAAGAAAGTTGTGTGTCAACATGTTTACCAGTTACATTGGTGGGGACAGTGAGATGGGGAAACCTACAGGTTTCCAAAGCTGTCTTCCAGCAGCCTTAGCTTCTGGGCGGGCGGAGCTAGAGGTCTCCGAGGCATAGCTCTGCACTCTGAAAAGCTCCCCCGTCAGTCAGATACAGGAGTCGAGGCAGCTGGCTGTTAGTGACAGCCGACAGTTCTTTTGGCTCTAGGCTCGCTCCAGTCACTGTGTCTGCTCTGTCAGGTCTGTGAAAACTTTAATACCGACAGGTGCGCCCCCTCAGAGCCTCGGCTGGTGGGAAACGCCACTTCCAGTGAGGAGCTCTAGGTCCACTTCCACCTGGTCTGCCGCTCATGTTTGTAACTCAGCCCCTTCCAGCTTGAGCCCCACTGCACCCCCACCTCCTAACGCCACACCCCACACCCACCAACCCTGGAAGAGGACATTCCTGCTGCTGCACAAAGAAGCAGGCAAGCGAAGGGGAAGTAAGCTGGCAAGGCAGTTTCCTTTAACTAAAGTTTCCTTTTACTTTCCTGTGCCAGGATCCAAACCCAGGAAGCAAGTACGAGAAGTGGAAAGTTCACTTCCTTTCCCCCCCCCCCAGCCCAGGTGGTGACTATCTCAACCCCATTGGTGAGAGCTGGACTTCATAGTCTGATACAACTGACTGATTCGTAATGGGCGTGAGGGGGCCAGGTATGGTAGCATATCAAGTCTCAGCAAAGTTCAGGGGTCTCGCATGGAGGTTTACAAGATGAAGGAGGTTATGGGAATATTTGTCCTTGGCAGCCTTTGATTAAAAAAACAAAAACAAAATAAGCCAGGTGCAGTGGTAGTGCACGCCTTTAATCCCAGCACTCGGGAGGCAGAGGCAGGCAGATCTCTGTGAGTTTGAGGCCAGCCTGGTCTACAAAGTGAGTCCAGGACAGCCAAGGCTACACAGAGAAACCCTATCTCAGAAAACCAAAAAAAATAAATCAATAAATCCTGGATCGATTGATTGTGGTGGTGCACGCCTTTAATCCCAGCACTCAGGGAGGCAGAGGTGGGCAGATCTCTGTGAATTTGAGGCCAGCCTGGGCTACAAAGTAAGTCCAGGACAGCCAAGGCTACACAGAAACCCTGTCTCGAAACAAACAAAACATGTCTTTCATTGTGGAAGCTGTCTCTAAACTTCCTCCCATTCCCCATAGTTAGCTTTTATCGCTATGACTAAACCTGAGGGCCCTGTCATGAGGAAAGATGGATTTTGTCTCACGGTTTTGAGGGTTTCAGTCCATGCTCAGCTGGGCCTTGCCTCCACGCCATGGTGGAAGTCTGTGGAGGAGCACAGTTGCCCATCTGTGGAAGCCAGGGGCGGGCTCTATTCAGACTTCTTCCAGCCTCACCCCTCCTCATAGCCCAGCTATAAACTCAGCAGTGACAGAGTTAATGACCTAGTGTCCACTTAGCTGTCAGGAGAGCCACTGCTGGAGGCAGAGCCTAGCACACTTGAGCTTTGGGGGACATACGTCTTATTTTACCTCAGCAGAGATTGTGGCTCCCTCTCCACTCAGCTAACTAAGAGCAGTCAGGTGCCCCGGTGTGGACAGACTGAGAGGTAACCCCTCCCCCACCTCCCGGCCAAGAGCTAAGGAGTAGGGGTGTGAGCTGCCTACACAGCCTCCTTTCTTCAGACACCTTCCCAGTAGGGGTTGCCTTTAGCTGCCTTTCCTTTAGGGCACCCGTAAATGTAGTCTTTGGCCCCTGTGGGCCGACCTCTGGTGGAGGGAGGGTAGTTACCCACACCGTGCTGCCACCCTCCCACTGAGCCACACCCTGCTCCTCTGTTTACTTCTTTTGTTTGTCTGTCTGTTTGTTTTTGAAGACCTGGTTTCTCTGTAGAGCCCTGGCCGTCCTGGAGCTAGCTCCGGGACAGCCCTCTAAACTCCCAGGAATCCTCCTGCCTCCACCTCCTAGGATCGCACTCAACTGTCCAGACCATCCCTGAACGTACTCCCTAGGTCAGGCAGGCCTCCAATGTGTGATCCTCCTGCCTCTGCCTCCTCAGTAGCTGGAGTGGCGGGCCTTTACCACCAGGCCGCTTCCACGAGGAACTGTTCATCGTGACCGAGGCCAACGTTCATATTCCGGGAGCCTCTGATTCTGCTCAGTAGATAGCCTCAGTTTGGTCTATTCAGTGCCTTGGGGGGTTTACGGTTTTGTTTTGTTTTTATTATTATTAAAGTTACATTACATCATTTCAGCCGGCTGTGGTGGTGAACACCTTTAATCTCAGCACTTGGGAGTGGCGATAGTAGCCCTCAGGTGCAGGACATGGCCCCCTCCCCCAATCCCTCCCCCATCCGGCCCTAGCCCTCCCCACAAGCTCCACAAGCCCCATCCCCAACCCTCCTTCCACTAGCTCGCCCGGTCCTCCCCCCTCCACTCCAGGCTGACTTTTTCCATCACACTCGGAATGTTGATTCTCTTCTAGGTAAAAAAGATTTCTCATACCAATGTCTCTATCAAGAGCGGCGGGGGGTCGGGGGAGAGTCTAAAGGGTCACATATTTTTAAAAAGAAAAGGGCAGTGCTATGAGCAAAAAATAAAAAGGCTTTGTGTTTTATGCTTAAATACCTGGTGGGCTCTTCTCCCACTGGGGGGCCTCCAGGGGGGCCTCCAGCCCTCTGAGTGAGCCCTGCTCCCACCCCAGGAGCCCCCACCCTTCCTAACACTCTCCCAGAGGAGACCCCTGGTGGATCGAAAGGGTGTGTGGACCCCAAGCCCACCTCAGAAGGGCTTGGTCCTCCCTCCTTGGACTGTGAGGAGCCATTATGGTACCGTGGGGGGGTCCGGGGAAGGCTTGCCCCAGAGGACCGATGATGTCAGTTTGGCTCCTGGAGCAGGCAGACAGCTACGATTAGCTGCCAGCTTCCTTGCCGGTTTTTAGAGAATTCTCATCCAGACCTAGTACATGCCAGTGCAAAACGACGTTCCCTGTGGGAGCAATTATCCTGGGCTGGGAGTTTTTCCTTCTCAGCTCTGAATTCCGTGGCTGTCATGATGGGTTTAACCCTGGAACTTTGAAAGGCCTTTCCATATCTCCAGTAGACACATCTGCTTCTGAAGCCCGGAGTTAGTTTTCGGGGTACATGGGGGAGGGGGGCGTGTCCTCCTG
This sequence comes from Acomys minous, assembly GCF_964271855.1. Lineage (NCBI taxonomy): Eukaryota > Metazoa > Chordata > Mammalia > Rodentia > Muridae > Acomys > Acomys minous. The sequence goes on along the minus strand of NC_140502.1, from coordinate 4,826,491 downwards.
TACAGACCCCAGCTCCTGAGGCAGTGAAGCCTCCCAGGCTATGCTAGCCACTGCCCTGCCCACAGCTGTGTTCGGCTTCCCTCTGGCTCCTTACAGCATCTGTCCAAGAGCATGCCGTGGTGTGGGGCCCCGGTGCCCACGGCTGCCCTAGAGCAAGTAGATGCACAGGGCCCAGAGCAGGCGGTCAGCACGCCAGGTCACCTCCCCTGCTCAGCCACACAGAGTGAGCGAGCCACTCCCCACCCACTGGACCGTGAAGAGGCTCCGACACCCCAGGGAGCTGCTGACAGTGGGTGGTGCCCAGTATTGTTTACAGGCGATCCTGCCCTGCCTGCACAGGAATGGTGCTGTTTGCCAGGTATCCTGGGCCGTAGAAACTTGAGGAGCCTAGTAGGGGTTAGGGTACAGGAAAGGACCTGTATGGGTTGCCTGTTGGTTGCAGACCTAGCAGCGGCCTTAGCGTGACTTCTGTACTCTTTGACAACTGTTTCCATGTCCTCACATCTCTGCCTGACCCTACATTTCCCTAGGGCTGCACAGTGTGAAACACACACACACACACACACACCGCACTCTCACACAGGTACACACGTGCACTCTAACACACATGCATACCCCCTCACACACACATTCTCACACATGTGCGTACACATACACACACCACTCACACAGATACACACATGAACTCTAACACACACGCTCACACACACTCTCACACATGCATACATACACACACTCGCATGCACATTCACACACACACACACACACACACACACGCGCACACACACACACACACACACACACACGCGCGCCTCTTAGCTCTGCAACAGCACTCTGTAACAACACTCCGGGTCCTTTCAGCTTGTGAGTGGCTAGCCCTTGCCTTCTGTGACTGGCTGGAGCCTGGGTTAGCACTGTGCCCATGTCACTCACTCTGGGGCATCCTATCTAGGACTAAGTGTTTTGCAGCACTCCCAGTATAGAGTCCCGAGAGATGCTTGGTAGAGGTCTCTTTGTGTCTCCCCGCCCCCTGCCATGGCAGGGGCCTGGGTAGCTGAACCTGCCTAGGCATCATTCGTGCCGTTTTCTCTTCTACCCTGTTCATCCAAGCAAGAGACGCAGGCTCAGTTCCGTCCTAGACAGCTGATGGCAGTGCAGAAAGATTCACCTGGAAGCCATGTTGGCCTCCCATAGGTGGAGAAAGTCTGACCACCAGTGTGAAGGGAAGAGGTGGAGTTCTACCTGCAGAGCCTCCCCCGTGCCTGGCATGCCCTGTGGTGGGCTGGGGGCTTCCTAGGCAAGGCAGTTCCTTTGGGGGTACAGTATGCAAACGGGGAGCCTCCTCCCTCCCTCTAACCACAGTCGGTTGGCATGTGCCCTGAGAGTGTCAGTGGCATTGTGCAAGAGGCAGCACAAAAGGGGTGTGGCCTGGCTGGGCCATGCAAGCTGCACCAGCTTCATCAGTCTCCACAGGAAAACACTGCAGTGAGCATGTGGCTCCACGGCAAGCCAGAGCCGCAGCAGCAGCAGCAGCAGCAGTAGCGTGCCGGCCAGGGCTGGCCCCCCTCATGCCGGCTTACACAGAAGCAGCTTTCACAGTCTATCTATTTCTAGCAACAGCCAGAGTCTTTGAATCATTTATCTCAGCAGCTCTTCTTAAAGCCCGAGAAAGGTAGAAATTCATCTCGGTCCTGAGAAAAGAGCCTAGAAGGAAAAAAAAGTGTCTGGTGGCGGCCGTGATGGGTGGCGGGCCTGGAGATAGCGCTGGTGGCTGGGAGATCAAACAGCTGAGAAATGGTTTTGTAGGAAGAACCTGGGGAATTCTAAGTCGATAATGAGGAGTGACTCTCTTTTGATTTACGGCAAGGCTTGGCAATCAATCTAGAATGCTTTGAAGAGGAAAGAAGCGAGTCCAGCAGGCTCGGAGTCTGGTTGGGACAAGTAGCCCTTGCAGGGTGGAGTGGTCAGAACCCCGGCTAGGGACACACAGGTCCTCGCCTCTCTCCTCGTGACCCGGGTCTCTCCTCCACACTGTCGGGGATGGGCCTGGACCAGAGGCCCCTCTCTCTTTTCACCTGACTCCTGCTAAGGTATTAACTTTGACCCAGGTAGAGTTCTAGTCTGGAATTTGGGTCAGGGTGATTCGGGTCCCTGTGGTTGTGTGGTCACATCCTACCTGATATATCTGGAGACCCTTCTGTCACTCCTCTGGCTTAGAGGTGTGGGTACTAGTCAGCTTGGACTTCCATAACAGAATACCACAGCCTGGGAGGTTAACAGCAGAAATTATTCTTTATGCCTCTGGCAGTCCAGAGTCAAAGTGTCAGACCATGCCCTGTGTTTTCTGTGGTCCTAGGATCTGAACTCAGGGCCTCATGTGTGCGCAAGCAAGCACTCTTACCCACTGAGCCATCTCTGTAGCCCTATGCCTTCACTTCTGTAAAGCCCTGTCACATGCTGGGACCTGGGGCCCTCACGTGTGCGTCAGTATGCTGCACTGCCTCTGCCCCTGCTCAAACCTGCAGCCTTCTTCACGGCTCCACACTGCTAGCTCAGTGTTTGCCTGTGTGCATGTGTGTGCACATGTGTGTGTGTGCATGTGTGCGTGTGCGTGTGTGTGTGTGTGTGTGTGTGTGTGTGTGTGTGTGTGTGTACATGTGAGTACAGGCTCCTTCAGAGTCCAGAAGAGGGCACCAGGTTTTCTGGAGCTAATGTTACAGGTGGTTACAAGCTACCCCGTATGGCTGCTGGAAACCACACTATTGTGCTCTGTGACAACAGTAGGCATCAGATCTGGAGGGCAGTGACCAGTACTGAGCTCCCTTAATGGGCGAGGAACAGAGAGCCTGAGTACTCGGTCCACGTTCATGCCAGGGCGTTGGGGACGCGGGATGTGGGGATAGGGCTGGCTGCGCTGCTGCAGAGCTTCTGGTGAGGCCTGGCACCCAGCAGGTATCGTGCGAGCATTCCCATGGAGGGGAAGGAGGCTGCCTGGGGAATGAGACGCACAGTTCCTCCCCAGGCACATGGCATGGGGTACGGGAAGGGTGCTCAGGGCAGCGTCAGATCTGGGTCACAGACACCTGCCTCTGTGTGCCCTTCCAGCAGCCATGCTTCCTGGGGATGTGGTTGTCACGGCCCAGTGGTTATCGAGGAATCGGGTCCGCACTGCTGGGATGGCAGATAAAGGGCACACTGTTGGTGTTGCAATGAGCTGTGTGTGCCAGTTGGTGCCAGGGTTAGGCAAAGGCCACAGCCCCCACCAGAAAGATGTCAGATGCCAGCATGTGCTTCTGCAAAGGCCGTCTCAGCGAGGCTCAGGACTGATGTCTCTAGGGGTCCCCGAAGCAGCAGACACTCAGTACTGAGTTCACTTTCCCTTCAAGAGCAGGGGAGAGAGAGACTGTCTGTCTGTCTGTCTGTCTGTCTGTCTGTCTGTGACAGGATCTTGCTATGCAGTCACGTAGCCCAGGCTGGCCTCTCACTCCCAGCTTCCTTGCCTGTGAGTCCTGAGCACTGGCTTTACAAACAGCACCACACCAGCCCCGACCAGGAGTGGCCGGTATTGTTTCCACAGACCCTAGGTTTTCCCATATCAGCCAGGAATTACATCTAAGGGTGTCTGTGTCAGAAACCCCTTGACTCAGAGCAAAGGCCAACAGGTGTCCGCCATCCATGGCTCATCCTTCTGGCCAGGCCGTCTGGCTCCTCCTGCCTGCCACGGAGTGTCCCCAGTGTCCCCAGGCTGCCTGTGCTGCTTTGTTAGGTCACAGACACTCACTGAAGCATTGGTCCCTCTTCTGAGAGCTGGGGAGGCAGAAGCAAGGAAAGTCTGTAACACGCTAAGAGATAAATCAAGTAAAGAAGTAAAATACGGCATATTTTTGGTGACAGATTCAGGACCAAAAGCTAAAGTCAGGGAAGGTGTTGAGGGGCGTGTTGGAAGTCGTTTGCCATTGGCGGCTGCGTTCGCTTTCTGTCACCGCAACACCCAAGATGACCAGCCTATAAAGAGGGAGGTTATTTTGGTTTCCAGTTGTACCCGTCTCATCCACGACCCAGAGCCCGTGACAAGGCAGCATCAAGCATGCTCTCCCACAGAGAAAAAGGGACAGGAGTCTCATTGTCCCCGCGACTTGAAGACCTGCAGCCAGGCCTACCTCTTAAAGGTTCCAACACCAAAGGGACAAGCCTTGTGGATCTTAAGTGGTGCTAAAGGCATCCGTCTAGTGAGACCTGAGGAGGGCGAGAGGCCCCAGGCCGTCAGAACAGAAAGGAGGCTTAGGGATGGGAGGGCACGGGGTTGGGGGCACAGGGAGCTGGGCAGAAAGGAGACTTGGCCAGGAGGGCTCATGGCTGGCGCAGGCCACAGTGGAGTTTGTGGAGGGGCCTAGAATCAAGGTGGTAGAAAGGATGGGTCAGGGGCTGAGGACGGGTAAGCAGTACTTGTCTGTCCCTTTCTCCCTCACTCTCAAAAACACACAGGAGCCGGGCGTGGTGGCGCACACCTTTAATCCCAGCACTTGGGAGGCAGAGGCAGGTGGATCGCTGTGAGTTCGAGGCCAGCCTGGTCTACAAAGTGAGTCCAGGACAGCCAAGGCTAACATAAAGAGACCCTGCCTCAAAAAACTGGAAACACACACACACACACACACACACACACACACACACACCCACCGGAGCAGGGTTCTGCCCTTTATTTACCAGACACAAGTGCGCCTGAACCCAGAGCTGCCCCTCTGGAAAGTCCTCGCCCAGCACAGATGATCACTTCCCCACAGCCCACAGAGACCCCGCTTCTGCTAAGCCACCCTCAACGTGCACACTGTAGCACTGCCCAGAGACCCTAGGCCTGTGCAGCAACTCAAGACAGCGGTTGGGAGGAATTGCTAAGATGCTCAGGTGAGGGCCCAGTGACCCTCCCCACAGCCGCCTCCTAGGAACGGTGTCTAGTTCACAGGCCCAGTCTTGGTGGGCTTTCCCCAGCAGCTGATCCCCTGAAGATGTCGGCAGTTTGGCTCCAAGCACCTTCTAAGAGTCGTCAGGGTGGAGAGGAGAAAGTCGGGGTGGGGCCAACTTTCTCTGCTAACTGGACAATTGCAAGCGCCATCTCACTGCCGAATGAGGATGGAATGGCTCAGCAAAGGAAGGGACCCACCTGCCTAGGGAAGTTGAGGCAGCAAAGGGGAGAGACCTAAGGAGCATGTGGTCCCACACCGTGTTCAAGGGAAAGACAGTGCTGACTTTGTATTTCAGAGCATTTGGGGGCCGGTGAGTGCTTTAGTACATAAAGGGACCTGCCACCAAGCCTGATGACTCAAGTTCAGTCCCCACATGGTGGAGAACTGACTCTTACAAGTTGCCCTCTGATCTCCACACATGTGCTATAGTGAACACACACACACACACACACACACACACACACACAGTATATTAAATAAATAACTTATAATTCTCTTTTAAAAACTTTTATCGGGACTGTTGTTTGGCATTTACTCAGGGAGTAACGGAGAGGCTGGAGGGTGGCAGCACCTTCAAGGCTGTGACCTGACCTCATCACAGGAGGGAGTGGCAGTTGGCCGGCCCCTTCACAGGTTAGGGAGAGGGCAGCTTGGCCAGGGTTACTGGATCTGTGCTCACTTCTACAGTCTTGGTGGACCGTTGTTTTTCTTAGTTGTGTGTATTGGGGTGGTGGTTATGCGTACACAGGAGTACAGTGTCCTTGGAGGCCTCAAGAAGGCTGGAATTACAGGCAGTTGTGAGCCGCCCCGGGTGCACGCTGGGAACTGACTTCGGGCTGTCCATAGGGGCAGTATTTGAACGTAGCCACCGAGCCATCTCTCCAGGCCCTGGGGTGGGCTTGTGGCTTGGTCCTTCTCACTGAGGAGATGTCCCCCCTAAAAACCTAAGGCAGGGATGGGCATAGTGGTGCCTTCCTGTCTTCTCAGCCCATGGAGGTTGAGGCAGGAGGATTGAGAGTTCAAGATCAGCCTGGGATATGTAATAAAACCCGGTCTCAAAGAATGCTGGCCAGGAGACAAGGCCCAGTGAAGGTCTTACCTCGCCCACCCCAGGGCATGAGGCAAGGGAGGACCCTATGACCTCTCTCTTCCCTGGCGTCCCACAAACGTCATTCTTTAACATCAACAAAGTCAGGGCGTGGCCTAAGAGAGGGAGCAGCCCACTGGGTTAGCCTGCGCCTGAGCAGAATTGTAGACAGGTGAGATTTCTTCTGCCGAGTGGGTACAATGTGACCCCCATGAGAGTTGGGACATGGAGGGCAGAGGGCGTCTTCACTCATGCTTGTCAAGCGTCTTCCCCAGTTCCTGACATTCCCACAGGCTTGCTCATTGATGTCATCCTTGACACTTGTGTCTGGGCATATCGTCAGCCAGAGAGATTTGGGGGTGACCTCCAGCTGTCAAAGAGAATCACCCACTGCTTTCAGGGCTCCTGCCTTGTAGTGCCCCCTTGCACACTTCGCTACGTTGTGCCCCCTTTATTCTCCCCCCCCCCCATCTCTGCTATGACTTGGCCTTTTCTGGGAACAGGGTGGGAATCAACGGTGTAGACTGCCGCCTCCTCCAACAATGTGATTACGTCATGGGAAGTGGTGACAATTAGTGAGAAAATAGACCCCAAAGCAAGTGTCCCGTGTGTCTGAGTTGCTCCTAATGACCCCTCCCGCCTGAGAACTCTCCCACTGCTGTCGCCTCCTGCTCCCCTGTCGTGGGCAGCTGGTCTGGATTTATGCCAGTGGGCGCCTCACTTAGCAGTTAAGAAAGATATTTGTCGTTTTGCTATAAAACATCAGACCCATCATGACCTAAACGATTATGACAGCAGAGGGTTCAACCACAGTCTAAAATTTTAGCTTTATTTATGATGCTGGGAGGTCTAGTGTCTACAGTGTCTCCTTAATCCAGTCTATATCGAGAGTGCTGTCTCCTGGGCTTGCCCATGTGTCTCCCAGGGCTGTTAATAACCTCTCCGCCAGGTGCGCCGTGTGCCGACGGAAAATCCATCTGAGGTTTTACATGTCACGTGGCTATTAAAAATTGACAGTTCCTTATTGATGCCAAATACTCAGGGACAAATAAAAATGGCTGGACTCAGAGACAAGCAGAGAACCATTTGTTCATGACATTGCTGGCCAATTGATGTTGGCAGCTAAACAAGTCATCATTCAAAAGAATCTTGAAAGGAAAAAGTTGACGATTGTGAGACAGGCTTGTTCAGGGTTCTGTGCCAGCGTCCAGGTGACACTGCCTTTCTGTGGGTTGACACCCAGTTGGCCTGGAGGCCTGCCACGTGCCCCAGCTAGCCTGGAACGTGCTACCAGGCTGGCCTCAAACTCATAGGGATCTGCCTGTCTCTGCCCACTAAATGCTAGGGTTAAAGGGGTGTGTCACCATGCCTGGCCCAGGCTGCATTCGGTATGGTCACTGCTCCTCTGACACATCTCTAGATTCCTACTTGCCAATCCTTCTGAAAGTGCCACCAACTCCAGGGACTTCCCTCAAGGCCCACCCTATGGCTGTGTTCTCCCAGCACATTCACATGGGAAGCCTTCTCTTCCACAGCCCCGGAGCCTGGGTTCGCCATGCTATCATAGCCCTGTGTGGCTGGCACATAGTATGTGTACAGTAGGGTTGACAAATGAGCCACTGCGTCTCAAGAGCCAGCAGAGTACGACATGATAGCTGTCTGCCACAGCGTCCCTACCCCTGCCCCACTCTGGAAATGCCGGCCAGGTTCTAGCTGTCCTTCCCAGTGAGCGCGGGAGGCAAGCAAGATGGGGAGACAGCCTGAGTGCTCAGACCAGTTTCACCACACTGATGTCAGTGTGCAGGGTGACAGCCATCCTCCCTGATGAGCTCTGGCCAGCAAGAAGAGGACAAAGGATCCCTTGGCTGAGAGTCGCCCACAGAGCCTGGGCCCAGGACCACATGCAGTGGGGCGATGGGCTCTTCAGCTGAGCATGTCTGGAATAATCTTGGACAGGCAGCAGCGCCCTGGCCTGGCCCACTGGGAAGTGCTGGGGAGGTGGGGTGCTCAGGGCCTCAGCTCTGGCGCTCTCTCTCCCACCTTCTTTGTTGTCCTCATCCCCCACTGCCCTCGTTTTCTTTCCCCTTTCTTCTTCCCCATTCCTTCCTCTTTTCCCCTTTCCCCTCCATCCTTGCCTCCTCCTCCTCCTCCTTACTTCTCATCCCAGCCAGAAGTAGCACAAGGTAGGGGCAGCTGTGACTTGAACATGGTTGGTCCCAGTGCCATGGTGTGGACCCGGGCGGGACCTTCAACAGGGCTTGGCTCGCTCTCCAGAGAGGGAGCTCTCGGCCCTGTGCGGCAGGCTTATGCTTACCCTCTCGGGCTCATACTTACTAGCCGCTCTTGCACCTGTTCCCGCCATGTGATGCCATCTGCTATGCTGCGATGCACAGTGAGGCCCTCACCAGAAGCAGCCAGTGTCTTCTTGGGCTTCCAGAGCCATGAGGTAAATAGATAAGTCTCTTCTGCTTTATATATTTTCTAGCCTTGGATATTTGCTACAGCAACAGAAAGCCGACTGAGGTGAGATAGAGAGAGGTCAGAGTGAGGTCAGGGCTGACTTTAGCTGAGCCTTTCCCAGTCTGCACCTCCCTCTCAGCCTTTCTGTTGCTTTCCTCCTCCTCTTCCTCCTCCTTCTCCCTCCTCCCTCCTCCTCCTCCTCCTCTTCCTCCTCCTCCGTCCTCCTCCTTCTCCCTCCTCCCCCTCCTTCCTCCTCCCTCCTCCTCCTCCTCTTCCTCCCCCTCCTCCTCCTCTTCCTCCCCCTCCTTCCTCCTCCTTCTCCCTCCTCCCCCTCCTTCCTCCTCCCTTCTCCTCCTCCCCCTCCTTCCTCCTCCTTCTCCCTCCTCCCTCCTCCTCCACCTCCTCTTCCTCCTCCTCCATGCCCACTCTTCCTGGTCCCAGAACTCAGTGTGCTCAGCGCTAGACCCCTGGAAGAAGAGACCTACTTAGGTCCTAGAGGGAGCATCTACATGCCAGCCTGCCCCAGGCCATCATGAGCATCCCATGGGGCAGGTGCCCGTAACCCAGCTGGGGACACCACAGGAAGGTGGTTGGCTGTGTGTGATGAGGTGAGCATCTGGGGCATCAGTGTGCCTGCAGCCTTCAGCAGTTCTCACCCCTGGGTCCTGGGAGAATTTAGGCCCATGCGTGTGAGCAGCTAGGAGGCACATGGCCCACAGTGACAACCTCGAGAGCACTAGTGTTCTCACTGAGAAGGCAGCGGAGGCTAGAGGGACACAACGGCAGATCTAGGACCCCGCCGCCAGGGCAGCCAGATCCAAAACCAAGTAAGGGAGCCAGGTTCTGGGAGCAATTGGGAAGTAATTCCAAGTCCTCCAGACAAACTGTGTCCCCCAAGACTTTTGTTCCTGGCTATAGCTGAGAGGGGCTTTCCTCCCACTTACCCCCTGTCTACTAGGAAAGGCCAAGAGGCAGGAGTGACAGGAGCTCACCACCCCAGCTCGTTTGTCCTGGGGCTTCCACTTGGCTCCAAAATTCTGTTTTCCATCATACTAATTACATTTATTCATAAGCTGCTGAAGCCGGCTTCTGGGGCCCCAATTTCCCAAGGCCTCAGGCTGTCACAGCAGAGGCTCCTCTGTGTCGGCTTGCCAAGGGTCCCTCATGGTTTTGGGTCAGGATCAGACATTTGGATAGCCAAGGGGCCTCGGAGTTTGGAAATGAAAGCAAAGGATGCCCTGGCTTAGCGGCGTCTGCAGCCACCGCTGAGGGTGCCTGGAAACGCTGGCTGGCGGGGGACGGCCACCCCTCCCATCTCTCACCCAGCCTCCGCCTATCCTAGCTGGTGCCTCTGATCTTTCCAAGTTTCCCCCCCTAAATGTTGGTTTTTGTAAGTTGTGGAGCAGCGATGGAACCCAGGGCCCTGCGCACGCTCGGCCCCAGCCTTCGTGACCCTGATCTTCTGAGTCTTTGGGCCTAGACCTGCCCTCCGGAGCTCCCTCTGTAGAAGCTAGTGTCCTCCTCACTTCCTTCTCTCCAGGCGATCCCCAGGGGTTTGTGACTGTCCCATCCCATGGATGTCTTTGCGTGTTGTGCCTGCGTTTCACTCTCAAAGCAGAGAGGGGCAGGCAGGCCTCGCACAAGGTTTGCTGGGCTTCCTGCAGCGCTGTCTGGCTCGTTTCTGACCTTTTCCCAAAATCCAGGGAGTATTCCATGGGCGTGACCTCACTCCCAGCCAGGCAACAGCGTGCCCCCCCCCCCCCCCCCCCCCCCCCCCGCATGGCAGCTCCTGCTTCCTGTTGTAAGGAACCTGTGAGAATCTGCTCCACCCCAGGGAAACGTAAACACCTCCCACCTCAAGACAATCGAAAAATCGGTCCTGTTGAACTTCACTCTTGGGAGCCAATGGGTTTATCAGCGTAGCACAGAGGGGAGGGGACACATACAGGAGAGTGAGGACCTCCCCCTCCCCCAAAAAAGAGCCTCACTGCAGTGCCCTTCCCCAGGGTGAATGAATGATGGCGTCCCCACAGCCATACAGATCGAGTGCTTCTCTGATCGCTCCCTAGCCTCTGTGCTCTAGTGCCTCACAGGTCAGCGAGGCCACCGAGACAGTCCTGCAGTCAGGGCAGAACTGCATACAAATTACTCGGAGAATCATCTGGAATCTCAGGTGCAGGGCCAGTGACCCACCAACCCCTTCGCTAGTGCTCAACAGGCCTGACCTCAAGGACCTCTTACAAGTGGTCCTAGCACACACGTGTGTGCACATACACATACACACGCGGGCACGCGCTCACAAGTCTCCTCTCTCTCTCATTTCCTTTTCTTTTTTTTTTAAAGATTTATTTATTTATTTATTATATATACAGGGCTCTGCCTGCATGTACGCCAGCAGGCCAGAAGAGGCCATCTGATTATAGATGGTTGTGAGCTGTGGTTGCTGGGAATTGAACTCATAACCTGTGGAAGAGCAGCCAGTGCTCTTCACTGCTGAGCCATCTCTCCAGCCCTCTCATTTCCTTTTCAATGAAGTCTCTACTTGTTAAAAAAAAAAAAAAAAAAAAATCTCTGCCAGGAGAAGGTCACTTGCTGCAGTGTGGCCTTTCTGCCTGTCCCGAGGAAGACAGCAGATGGAGTCATGTGGTAATGAGCAGCCCCACAAGGGTGGTGAGCCCCACTGACAATGTTCTGGAACCATTGCTGAAACGCAGCTATCAGCAACTACAAAAACCGAGCATCCCATGTCCAATGCCCAACAACTGCCCCCGAGCAGGCAGCACCTAGACTGAAGTGTGTAAGCACCCTGGCTACACAGACCAGGATAGGTCTTCAAGTTGGATGACTAAGCTTGAGCCTGTTGTTGACGGGTGGAGCAACTGTACCACGGCCACAGAATTGGGGGGCGGGGGGGCACGCCTGGAGAGCAAACAGATTGCGGCCGTGCACAAGAGCCTGGATGGATAACTCTCAGGAGGGTGATGTCAAATGGCAGTAGGACGGACTCAAAACAGGTCTCATTTATATATAAAACGCTCAAACAAGTAATATCCTGGTGAATAAGGAGCCGAGGGGACCCACCCAGCAGGGCCCCCTTGGAAACCAGAAACGCCCTGGGGCTCAGCCTCAGAGAAAGCCTTGTGAGATTTTTTTGTCTGTCTGGACACCTGAAATGTCTGGGCATTTCTGGAGTTAGTGACCATTTCAACAAATAAAGTACAGAGCAGGGCCACCCCTCTGACTCAGAGCCAGAAAGGCTGCAGCATCTGTAGCCCTGTGTGGGCCCCGTAACTTCCAGGCTCACAGGTGTCGCCTGGACTCATGAGCTGGCACAGTGAAGGGACCACTTGACCACTTTCTGAATTAGTGTACTGACTGAGGACAGAAAGTGTAAAGTTAAGTGCAATCAAGGGAGGCGCTGCCCCTGCTCTCTGTTAAGGCCAGGGCCTGAACATTGAGTCTATTAGAAGCAATTATAAAAGGGACAGAATTCCTTAATGTTTCTCATTTGACAAGAAGCTTTTTTAAATATGGGGCATTAGTTAATAAAAAGTCCCCAGAAGCCCAATGTAATATATTACATAATTCCTTACAGCTCATAGCCACTGGAATAGGTAAAAGGGGGGATGTAAAATTAATATATAGTTATTATTAAAATTGCCTTATAAATTAGTTAAGGCCCCTGGAGGGACAAAGTAGCCATCATTAGTCTAGGACCATCTCAAGGGCTTTGCTGTACCCTGTGTGTTTGCAGAGTGGGGCTGCCCCCTGTGCAGGGTGGGGCAGGGTGGAACCAGGATGCAAGCATTGCATAACAAGAGCTCTTCCTCGCGTAGCGTGGTTTCTAGGGAAGTGAGCCCTCTGGGCCATCACCCAGCAGATTCTGTGCTGGAGGCAAGCAATGCCAGAAAGCACAACCCCCATCCATCACAGTTGGACAGAGTGTCACGTGCAAGCATTTGTGTAAACTCTCAAGAGTCTTAGAGACCCACTGGCTTGTCCCAAGCCCAGTAAGGTAGAAATAATTGCCTGAAAGGGTCCCCCCTGACCCCCTCAAGTCACAGGTAGGATGGGAAAGAAAGCCTGTAATTTTAAGCCAGCCTACCTACAGGCTGCTATAGTCTCTTAAAACAAAATAAAAAAACCTGTAGGTGTGATTTAGGTCATGCCCTGGCCACTGTCTCCAGGCCACATGTCCTGGGAGCCCAGGATCCTTCCTCAGCCTTCCAACCTTTGCCACGCAGCCACGCATTTAATTGGGGGATTTAGAGACCGTGCCTGGAAATCCCTTCAGATCCAGGTTGTTTGCTGAATCTCAGTTTCGAGTCCCAGATGATTTGACCATGTGATACTCTGTATGCTTGGGGCCATTTGCCTGGGCCTGTTGAATCTGTCTTGGTAGCAGGCTGGAGTCTACAGAGTGACCTGGTCCCCCCTGGGTAGAAAAGCTTCCTGTTGCTCCCCTGACCAGGTAGATGCATAGCTGAAGTTTGCCCAGTGACAGCACCAGAGACTGTTTGAAAAGCTGCAGGTTAGCCCCACCCTGCCACTGGCCCCAGCTGCCACTCTTTGGGAGGCGGCTGTGGTGGCTCACAGAGCAGCCCACAGACAGAATACAGTGTGCATGGGATGCAGGGACCAAAGAAGCCAGTGAGGTTGTTTCCACCTGGGGTCACCTCCTGCTCACTGTGAGGGATTGTGGATACCCCTCTGGGCAGGTTTTTGAGAGCCCTAATTTTAGAGAAAAGCTTTTGGAGGCAGAACTAGCGGTCCGTTCTTATGGGGTGAGTTCCCTAGGCCACACACCAGCACCTTGCCTGCAGTCTGCTCTGTACTTTTGGCACAGTGTATCAGAGATTTGGGTGCACTGTCTTCTAAGAACACACCATGCCCTGGTAAGGTTTCTTCCAGAACCCTGCCTTTAACAGACTTCGTGGTTTTGGAGCTGGTGGTCACTTTGAGTGTGCTCCCCAGAAAGCAGAAGAGCAGTGTCATTGCCTGGACACAGGGCACCCGTCTTTGGGCAGCACTGCTACCAAGTGTGTGTGACCAGAGGCTAGGAGGGGACTCTTCGAGGACGCCGGCCCTCCTGGGAGATCTCTGTGCCCAGGAGACAAAACAGGGCCAAGACCATGAAGGAGGCATTGGCACTATGCATTCTGCAAAGTACCCCCCTCTAAGGAAGGTTCCTGTGTGATTCCTGGGGTAGTGAGCCTGGGACCCCAAGTCCTAGCCCCCAGGGATCCTCAGCAGCATTGCGTCTCGGCCCATCTCCAGGATTCCTGATTTGGAATGGGTTGCATAATTTTTAATTTGTCCCTAACAGTGGTCTAGGAAACAGATGGTCCTCAGGGTCAGCTTACAGGTATTTCAAGGTGCTCCTAGCTGGAGGCTGATGGTGTGCATGCGCGACCCCTTGTGGCAGCCTGGAAAAGTCATCCTGGCTCTGGGCTACACCTAGAAAGTGTGGGTTGTGGCCTCAGGGAGGGACTGAGGCTGGTAAGAGGAGGAAGGCTGGTTGCAGGGAACTCCATCGCTCTTTGATGGGCAGTCCTCATCACTCTCCAAAAGTATTCAGCTCCACAGCTTTACTCTGATAGGAAGGTACAGCCTCTGCCTGCTGTCAACACCGTAAACTAGATGGAAGGAAAGCCTGTTGTGTTGAAGCTCACCCGCCCCTTACTCCACAGGCTGAGGGACTCTCTGGGTCCCAGAAGAACCGACTAACTGTGCAGGAAGATGATGCCGGGCGGGTTGTCCCTGGGGCAGTCTAAAGGGATCAGTGTAACCTGCCTGTCCTGTCCTTTGTCCAGACAACTAGGCACTTCGCAGTGGGACTGACACCGTAACAGCATCCTGCTTTCACTCTTTCCTGAGGGAGTCTAACAGACCCTTGTTTTAGGGTGAATTCCTGCAAATCTTTCAAAGCACAAAGACCAACTGCCTTTCAGGAATGCCGTCCAACTCACAGTGGCGGCCAGGGGCAGTGTTTGGTGGGCAGCCGCTGGCCAATTACTGGGGTTTTCAGCTAATCCCGTGAGGGGTGAGCAACAGTTGCTCCACCTGGCAAGACACAAGCCAGGAGGGCGTAAGGAACTGGCTCCAGGCCTTGGCCTTGGAGGACCTGGGTGAGCCTTCGGCAGAGGCCACCGTGTCCACCACTGTGCTGGCCGTTCTAGGCGTGGCCATGTCTCCGCTGGACCTCAAGAGTAAGAGTTCTGCTTCACCTGATGGGAGACATGTCATCCCGTCGCTGTGGCTGCTTCCTGCACAGCTGGGGAGGTTGTTCTTCGCCCCCCAGCATTTATCTGCCGACCCCGTCTGCTCTTTGCCGTTTGCTAAGGGGATGCATGGTGTACGCAGGCAGAGCTGTAAGAACACCGTACAGCAGGGTGGGCGCCTCCTGGTTTGCCTGTGTTTTGAAAATATGTTTCACAGTGTGGTATCAAGAAATTTTAGGTGTCAACTTTTAGACTGATCCTCTCGTGTATAATTCACACCTCTGCTTAATCAGGTTTACGCCGTCGCTGTTTGCACTACTGCAATACAACAGTGTGTGTGTGTGTGTGTGTTTCCCAGTCTTAATAGCTTTATTTAAAAGTTTAAATTTGTTATTTATATGTGAAATACTACTGTGTATAGGACAGCATATTGTGTATCCACAGGGGTTTACTTTGTTTGAGACAAGGTCTTACTATATAGCATTGGCTGGTCTTCTTTTTAGTTCTAATTTTTTGGTTTGTTTATTTTATGTGTATGAGTGGTTTTGTTTTGTTTTGTTTTTTTTTTTTCTTTTTCTTTTCTTTTCTTTTTTTTTTTTTTTTTTTTTTTGAGACAGGGTTTCTCTGTAGCCCTGGCTGTCCTGGACTCACTTTGTAGACCAGGCTGGCCTTGAGCTCACAGAGATCTGCCTGCCTCTGCCTCCTTTGTGCTGGGATTAAAGGTGTGCGCCACCATGCCTGGCTGTATGAGTGTGTACCTCGTATGTACCTGGTGCTTGTGGAGGCTAGAACAGGGGTGTAGAGCCCTGGAACTGGAGTTCTGGATGTAGTTGCTGGAGACAGAACACAGAACCCCTGCTAGAGCAACAAGTACTTTCAATCTCTGAGCTCTCTCTCTAGCCCCCGGCCGGGGATCACAGGTGCCGCCACGTCCTGCAGTGGAACATTTTAATATTGAGCTCTTCGTCTAACAACTCATTTAAGAATACGTTCCAGGGCTGAGGGGATGGCTCACTGGGTACCACAGGGCTGAGGGGATGGCTCACTGGGTACCACAGGGCTGAGGGGATGGCTCACTGGGCACCACAGGGCTGAGGGGATGGCTCACTGGGTACCACAGGGCTGAGGGGATGGCTCACTGGGCACCACAGGGCTGAGGGGATGGCTCACTGGGTACCACAGGGCTGAGGGGATGGCTCACTGGGTACCACAGGGCTGAGGGGATGGCTCACTGGATACCACAGGGCTGAGGGGATGGCTCACTGGGTACCACAGGGCTGAGGGGATGGCTCACAGGGTACCACAGGGCTGAGGGGATGGCTCACAGGATACCACAGGGCTGAGGGGATGGCTCACTGGGTACCACAGGGCTGAGGGGATGGCTCACTGGATACCACAGGGCTGAGGGGATGGCTCACTGGGTACCACAGGGCTGAGGGGATGGCTCACTGGATACCACAGGGCTGAGGGGATGGCTCACTGGGTACCACAGGGCTGAGGGGATGGCTCACTGGGTACCACAGGGCTGAGGGGATGGCTCACTGGGCACCACAGGGCTGAGGGGATGGCTCACTGGGTACCACAGGGCTGAGGGGATGGCTCACTGGGTACCACAGGGCTGAGGGGATGGCTCACTGGATACCACAGGGCTGAGGGGATGGCTCACTGGGTACCACAGGGCTGAGGGGATGGCTCACAGGGTACCACAGGGCTGAGGGGATGGCTCACTGAGCACCACACTCTGTGCAAGCATGAGGACCTGGGCTTGGTCCTCAGAACCCACATACTGTAGCTAGAATAGAGGTCACCTTGTAGTCCCAGCACTAGGGAAGTGAGACAGAGACAGGTGGGTCCCTGGGCTCACTAGGCAGCCAACCTAGCCTACTTGGTGAGCAGCAGGCCAGTGAGCGACCCCAGCTCAAAACAAGGGGGTGGGACCTGAGAAATGCCTCAGTGGTTCAGAGCAGGTGCTTCTGTCCCAGAGCCTCAGAATGTGGTTCTCGGCCCCCATATCAGCCTACAGCCACCTGGGCTCCAGCTTCGGGGAGTCTCCTCTAGCCTGCTCGGGCACCCACACACATGACACACACGACATGCATACTCACAGTCACGAAAATAAGTAAGGACACGACCTATACATGCATAAACATATGCACACACAATGGGTAAACAAGTATCTGCCTTTTTCCCCCCTAAGATATTGATTAACTGGCCCATTCACCATCTTCTGGATGATGTCTCTGCCCTGTTAGTTTAAAGCTCTACCTATTCTAAGTGTGCATCTGTTAGTCAGCAGAGAACAACTTTTGCTGCAGTAACAACAAAAACACGGTTCTGCATGGCTTAGCACAGTCAGGGCTTACGTGCTGCTCACGTTGCAGCCTCTAGCTGGCATGTGGCTGTTCCCAGCAGTGACTCCAGGCTGCCTCCGTTTCCCACGTGTGCCAGCTCTGAGCAGCAGAAGGAGAGCACAGAGTACATAACCTCTGCTCTTAAAAACCACATCGCTGGAATTTCTCTTCATATTCTTGTTGGGAGGAGACAATCACAGCAGAGAGGCTCAGAAGTGATCCCAGAACGGGAAAAGGAGTCAGGTGGCCAAATCTCCCCACCTAGGCCCATCACTGGACAGGTGGAACTTAAGTATACAAGGGTGTGTGTGTGTGTGTGTGTGTGTGTGTGTGTGTGTGTACACCTCTGTGTGTACGTGCATGTGAGCACACACGTAATTGTATGTGTTCTGCTCTGGGCATCATGCTTGTTAAGGCCAGCTCCGACTGCCCTCTGTGGCCCTGTCATCACATGCTTTTTGGGGACCTGTTCTGTGCTCCTCCAGTGCTATGGTCAGCCTCATGGCAGTCTAAGGGCTCAGTGGAGTAGGGATGGGGCTGAGCTCAGTCATGTAGGGCTTGGTGGTGACAGGAGGGAAGGGCTATTTGAGAGGAGAGAGACCGTGTGAGGAAACCCCCGGAAAGGGCCTGGAGAAGGTGTGGCCAGGTGTGGTGGATGGAGGGATGCAGAGCAGACGATCCTGTGATGAGTAAGAGGTGAAGACGCTCCGCTCCCAAAGACCCTCGGGCAAGTAGCTGGTTCTGAGATGCCCCTGAGACCATCTACCTCCCCCCCCCCCACCTCCTGGGTAGAGTGAGCCAGAAGGAAAATAGTTCAAATTGGGAGGTTACCATGATGGGGTGCTGGCAGGGCGTCGCTGAGGGAGAGCTTGAGGCATGCTGGATGAGCAGGTGCATGTGTGTACTTCCTCTTCTAACTGAACACAGCAGAGGTTTCCACAGACACAGCCTTCGCACTCTCCAAGGCCTCTGTTATGCTCTGTGAACCTTCCCAATTTTGATGTTCTCCGTGGTTCATCCTAGTGAGGGCTTACAGGCCAAGCAGGGGGCTCGAGGCGGGGAGCAGGTCTTCATGACGTATAATTGCTGCTCCTGCCTTAGAGAGTGACTGCACAGGTGGCAGGATAGCCCTGTCTGTGAGTGCGATTTCAGCCCCTGTCTGCAGGATGGGCTACCCTTGGGCACTCCTCCCACTCTACAGACCACTGAGACGGGATTTTGTGCATGGAAGAAATCCTTCCAAGTGTCTACTGGCTTCGGCAAGCAGTGTTATTAACATAAAGGATGTTTAACTTTGCATCGATAGGCAAAGAATAATTAAAATGTAATTAAAAGCATGAAATCTTCTAATTATTGGCTTTGTATAATGTGTATTTAAAAACAAGACATCTGCAAATGCTTTTTCTTGAATACATCCAGAAACAAGAGAAGGTAGCATTTTAATTAAAAATGGATTATTTCAAAAACAGTTTAATCATCCTGTCATCAAAGGATGTAGGCCTTATTAATTAGCTATCGATATGCAGGCCGAAGTTAGCAGAAATGTAAATCCTTGAGGGTTGTCTCTGACACCCCTCTCTTGGAGGAATTATTTCATATCTACTCTGTGTCTTTAGGATGTCAGCAGAAGACAGGTCTGGGTCACGTGGCTCTAATTCTCCTGTCGTTTATGGAAGCCAGTGGACATCCCAGGACAGGGAAGGATGGGGAGCACCATGTGACAGCCCCACCTCCCCCACCTCCCACCTCTGTGATCAATATGAGGTGCCTGATAGATGCCATCTGCCCCTCCTGCCCAAACCTTGCCTGGGGCCCCTCTGACAGGTGCAGAATGTGCTAGAAAACACTAGCCAGGCAAGTCCTGAGCCCCACTGCACCACAGCAGTAACATCTCCTCTTCTTCCAGGCTGATGTTCCTGTAGGGGGCAGCGTGAGCACACCTCCATCTGTCATCCTAAGTGGGTAAAGACTTACAGTGTGATAAATAGTGTCCGTGTTGCTCCCGTGGCCTGCCGTGGCTAAACTAAATGCTCAGAAGTCACTCGGCTCAGAACAGCTCTTACCTGTTCTTTCACACCCAGCACGCGGGCACACAGCTACCACACAGCCCTATGTGGGGTGGAAGGGACCCCCTCCCACAACTCACCAAGGACTCACCAGGGTCTGGCCCTGCCAGACAGCACCGCAGCCCGCTCCTCTGTAGTGCTGGATCTGTCTTGGGCTTTGCAGTTCTGGGATGCTTCAAGACAATTCTCAAGGAGGAAACAGACGTAGGGGTGTGGAAGCTGGCCTTCTTGTTCCTAGTGCTTATTCCCTGCAGGTAGCAGAGGACTTGTCCTACTTCTCCCATGTTTCTCCAAGCTGGCCTGGCCTCCTGCCATTGGCTCCTGGGTGGCTACTTTGTTCTTTTGAGTCCTGTACCTAATAGCATCTCAGGTGAACTGTGTCTCTGCCTGCCTGCTAACAGTGGCTCCTTCCCCTCTGACCCTGTCAGTGCCATCTGCAGAGGCATGTGGACGTGGAAGAGAGTGCCAGGGGGCTTCAGAGGGCTACCCAAGACCTAGAGCTTAGGATGACGCATGCGTGCCTCAGGCATTCGTCCAAGATGGCATTTCCTCAGTCATTTCTGGAATAACTCACACGTTTTCACATTCATAAAATACTCTAAAATATAAGGCCGATAAAGGAATTGACTATCTAGACATACAGTATCACTGGAATCATTTCAAATGAAACAAGGCCCCTGGAGGGGTTCACAAGGCAAAACCCTTTCTTCCCTAAGGGGGTGATTTGGTCTGCTGCCCTGCCTGTCCTGGCTGGGACCTGGGGTACATCTGTCTCCCGGAGGATCTCAGGTTTCCTGTCTGAAGAGAAAACACAGAGTTGGGGAGCCTTGAAGGATTTCCCCTCATGCACAACCCCAGTGGAGTGAGCTCCTGGGGCATTAGTGGTGCTTTACAGCCTTGGACCCACAGCCTCAGATAAGTCTGATGATTGATGCTTTGATCAGGCAGCGTCTAGTGACCTGATCCCAGGATGTTGAATAAAGCAGACGCAGCACGCCAGGCGTGACTCCTGCCAGGACTCTGGGCTGTGGGAAGCAAGCCTTGTTAGCAGAGCAGGCCATCCTCCGAAGGGTTTGGCACCTGCCTAGACCGTGCCCTTGGCTGCCAGGTTCACATCCCTCAGCAACCTAGGTCCAAAGATCAAGAGGCCTCTTTGGCCTTTGTCCACAGAGTCCTCTCCGGCCTGCTGTCCCGTGCCAGCTGAGCCAGGCAGAAATTTTCAGCCTTAGTCCTCTGAGGTGAACGTGGAGTCTGTTGGAGTCCATCCTACAGCGGCCAAATGGAACCTTGAGAGCACTGGGAAAAGGGTCCAGACCCAAAAACCCCTCTCCTGTAGAACCAAACGCAGGCTTGCCTTCCAAGAAGCCTCGGAGCAGAACAAGCCAGCCTTGGCCGTCTGCTTGACGCTTCATATGCCACACCTGCTAGGTCTACTTCTTAGCTTCTGGTAAATTGAGTCTTTTCCATGCAAGTGTGCTCTTTAAAGGGTTGGTTTGTGTCTATATGTCTGAGTGTGCGTGCGTGGGTCTGTGCAGCACATGCATGCAGGTGCTCCAGGGGGCCACAGGAGTGCATCAGATCCCCCTGGAGCTGGACTTACAGGCAGTTGTGGGCCTCCTGACATGAGTGTTAGGAACTGAACTCAGACCTCCACAAGAACAGTGCTTTTGCCTAGCAAGCCATCCCTCCAGCCCCTTTCAAAGATTTTAAAGCCTTTATTTTGTTTTGTTTTGTTTTTCAAGACAGGGTTTCTCTGTGTAGCTCTGGCTATCCTGGAACAAAAAACCTTTTACCTCCATCTTAAGTATAATTTTCCAGTAGGACAAGTATCAACTTAAAAGAGATATAAAGTAAATGTCCCCTGGGAAGGAAAATGACCTCTGGCTTGGGTCAGACTACATCCGCCTTCCTCCACAGTGGAGCCTTTCTGCTTCCCACACATCATGTGGCCTGAGTGTCCCGGGTGGTCCCTGCTGCAGGGCACGGAGTGAGGTGACCAGTGAGGTCTGTTCAGTCGTGAGCCGGCCTTGGCCCCAGCCAGGATCAGGTAGAGACCATCAGCAAGCTTTACTCCCATCCTCCAAAGCTGGGGTGCTCCGGCTCAGGGTGTCTGTCTCCAGATGGATGCTCACACCTGAAATTTCCCACCCAAGCCTTGTGCTGTGGGCTTGGAGTTTCTGTCTCCTGTATGTCACCTGGCCATTGTCATATGTGTCCTGCCTCAGGTACCCGTTACTCTGAAACACCATCAAAGAGGAGTACTGGAGAGAGTCACTGTGTCCCGTGCCAGCCGCTTGGGGAAAGGCTGGTACTATTCTACAAGTCCCAGTGAGGGCAGGAGACAGTCCTCACGCTTAAGGACAGACAACTGGAGGTGCCAAGTGTGCATGCACATGCATACACGCATGGCACACACAGGTGCAAGCACACATGCACATACACGTGTAAAGAATTCATCTTTTAACAAGATGGTGACCTAGGTCAGCGTGTGAAGACAGAGAAAACAAAAATAGAGCTGTTATGGTTTGAATCTAATGTTTCCTGTTGTGGATGGATACTTGTGTTGCCATGGGGACCACTTTGGGAGACTGTGGACCCTTTAGGAAGTAGGTCAGTTGGGGCAGCCTTGGAAGGTTCTGTTTGCCCTTGGCTGCAGCCTGCTCTGTCTGCTTCCTGGTCCTACAGCCATGTGAACAAGCCCCGGCCTCATACACCGCCACTGCAGAGGGAATCGCTCTGTGCCCCGTTCCCTTCCACATCAGCAGGCCAAAAGCTCTCTGAGATTGTGACCCAGATTAGCCCTGCCGAGCCCTTCACTTGTCCTGCCAGGTGTTTGGGTCCCAGCGACCAGGGTGACTAACTGGGCCCTTCCTCAGAACCTGAGCCCAGTCGTCCAGTGAGCAGGGAACCAGAAGCCTGCCCACACACGCACAGAGGGACAGTTAATACAATCGTGGGCATCGGGAAGCTCAGTGTTAAATACGATGCCAAAGGAAGAAGTCATAAAGAAGAAAGTCAACACCAGAACAATAAAAATGTAAATGATGTGCCCAGAAATACCATAAAGAAGATTAAGGAGCAGAGGAGAGAATGTTACACGGATGAGAGGCCAGTCCACTGCCGAGAGCCTCCATATATAAATCCCCGAAGGATCAATAAGAAGATGAACGTCCACATTTTTCAAAAAGGAATAAACCATTCGGAAAGGAAGAAAGATGAGGACTAAGCATTTCAAACTCCTCAGTTTATTAGTAAAGCACCTGGTGTTCTGTCTGCCCCATGCCCAGTCCTGTGGGCAGACAGGCGCCACCGTGGGCCTCTGCCCAGGGCCCTGGAAGGCTTTTGTGAGTGCCCAGGGAACTGTTGGCAGAACACTCCCTGAGACTAAACACCATGTCTGTAATTCCACTGCTAGGAATTGAGCCCATGCCAGCAAAAAAAAAAAAAAAAAAAAAAAAGGCACATGGCGGGAGCGTCCATCCCAACTCAGGTGGAAGTAACCTAGATACCTGACAGCATGCGGCTGGCTACATAAACATAACCGCCAGCTCTGCCTATTCAGTTAGGTATTCAGTCACTCTTGAGATGTGTAGCACGAACCTCCTGTGAGCCAAGCACTAATGTGGGAACAGACTAATGAGTGAGCAAAAGAAACCCCCAGCCTGTGGCAGGTGAGGGAGGATGGATGGACGGACAGACGGACGGACGGATGGACAGACGGACGGATGGACGAGTGTGGTTGGGTACATGAATGGCTGAGGTGGATAGATGGCTGGGTAGATAGGCTGATAGATGGGAAAGTGGGAGATGGAGGGATAGATATGTAGTGTGTGTATGTGTGTGTGTGTATGTGTGTATGTGTGTGTGTGTGTGTAGATAAAGCTGGAGCACAGTACCCTTTACGCAGACTCAGGACTGGTGTGTGTGTGTGTGTGTGTGTGTGTGTGTGTGTGTGTGTGTGTGTAGATAAAGCTGGAGCACAGTACCCTTTACGCAGACTCAGGACTGGTGTGTGTGTGTGTGTGTGTATGTGTGTGTGTGTGTGTGTGTAGATAAAGCTGGAGCACAGTACCCTTTACACAGACTCAGGACTGGTGTGTGTGTGTGTGTGTGTGTATGTGTGTGTGTGTGTGTGTAGATAAAGCTGGAGCACAGTACCCTTTACGCAGACTCAGGACTGGTGTGTGTGTGTGTGTGTGTGTGTGTGTGTGTGTGTGTGTGTGTGTGTAGATAAAGCTGGAGCACAGTACCCTTTACGCAGACTCAGGACTGGTGTGTGTGTGTGTGTGTGTGTGTGTGTGTGTGTGTGTAGATAAAGCTGGAGCACAGTACCCTTTACACAGACTCAGGACTGGTGTGTGTGTGTGTGTGTGTGTATGTGTGTGTGTGTGTGTGTAGATAAAGCTGGAGCACAGTACCCTTTACACAGACTCAGGACTGGTGTGTGTGTGTGTGTGTGTGTGTGTGTGTGTGTGTGTGTATGTGTGTGTGTGTGTGTAGATAAAGCTGGAGCACAGTACCCTTTACGCAGACTCACGACTGGTGTGTGTGTGTGTGTGTGTGTGTGTGTGTGTGTGTGTGTGTGTGTAGATAAAGCTGGAGCACAGTACCCTTTACGCAGACTCAGGACTGGTGTGTGTGTGTGTGTGTGTATGTGTGTGTGTGTGTGTGTGTAGATAAAGCTGGAGCACAGTACCCTTTACGCAGACTCAGGACTGGGGTGTGTGTGTGTGTGTGTGTGTGTGTGTGTGTGTGTGTGTGTAGATAAAGCTGGAGCACAGTACCCTTTACGCAGACTCAGCACTGGTGTGTGTGTGTGTGTGTAAATAAAGCTGGAGCACAGTACCCTTTACACAGACTCAGGACTGGTGTGTGTGTGTGTGTGTGTGTGTGTGTGTGTGTGTGTGTGTGTGTAGATAAAGCTGGAGCACAGTACCCTTTACGCAGACTCAGCACTGGTGTGTGTGTGTGTGTGTAAATAAAGCTGGAGCACAGTACCCTTTACACAGACTCAGGACTGGTGTGTGTGTGTGTGTGTGTGTGTGTGTGTGTGTGTGTGTGTGTAGATAAAGCTGGAGCACAGTATCCTTTACCCAGACTCAAGACTGGCCTCCCTGGGAATGTGGCATTAGGGATAATGCCTAGAGAAGGGTAGAAGCCACACTGTGGACTTTTGCGTGAGATGGGCCCCCTGCAGAGAGCATGGGGCGTCCCCAGTGGCCCTGAGGTGGGAGGTCACCTGACAGTATCAGCGACAAGAAGACGAAAGGAGCTAGGCCAGCGGCGTGGGCTGCCGAGGCTGCGTTTAAACAGAGGAGCCCGTCATCCTGGGCTACTCACGGAGACAAGCAGGAAGGGCCAGGCAGCCTGCTGTCACCAGTGACCAGGCAAGAGAGGAGAGGCCAGCACGGGAGAGCGCAGTGACAGTCCTAAGCACCCAGCATTCAAAATGGAAACAGCGTGGACACAGGTTGCCTGACAAGGAGCAGAGTTTTGAAATGGTTGGGGCAGGGGAGGCTCTCTGTGCGCAGAGCCGCCCTGGCACAGTGTGGCTCCCCGCGCAGGTGCGGAGGGAAAGAAACATCGGACAGAGACTCCTGGAAACCTTCTTGGCCTTTATCAAAGCTGAACCCACACAGGATGCTGTGACGCAGTATTCTGCTCTCAGGTGGCAGCTCGACAGAGAAGCAGTGCACAAGGGGCCCCAAAAGGCCAGGCGCTTCCCCAGCAGCGGCATTCATGATGGCTGTGACGTGGGAGCAGCCCAAAGGCCACTGCTAGAGTGGAAAGACACCCAGAGCTCTCCTCAGCCAGTGAGACGAGACCATGATGGTGGTTATGTTAAAGGTGTATTTATTTATGTTTATCTTACATATTTGAGTGTTCTAGTGTTCTGCCTGCGTGTATGCATGTGTGCCTCATGTGTGCCGGTGACCATGGAGGCTGGAAGATCCTTTGGAACTGGGATCATGGCTGGTTGTGAGCCACTGGGCGGATGCCAGGAACTAAAACCAGGCCCTCTGCAAGAGCAGTCAGTGATCACAACCGCTGAGCCATCTCTCTCTCTCTCTCTCTCTGGCCCCCAGTGGTTAATTGTTTAAGAGAGAGAGAGAGAGAGAGAGAGAGAGAGAGAATATGTGTGTAATATGTAATAGCACATATACCCATGTGTGAATGTGGCTATACATGTACAATGGCACAGGTCAAAGGGCAACCATGGATATCAGTCCTAGCTGTGTTGACACAGTGTCTCTCTGTTGCTTTTGGATGTATACACTAGGCTACCTGGGCCTTGGGCTTCCTGGGGTTCTTTCTCCAAACCCCATTTCTCTGTAGGAATGCTGGGGCTATGCACACTTCCAGCTTGTGTGTGGCTTCTGGGGATTCTAACCCACGCCTTCCGTCACATGTGCCCGGCAGGGAATTTTACACACTAAGCCACATCTCCAGCCCTCTGCTGGTTAACCTTGAGTGTCAGCTCACTTGAGTTAAGATGCAGGGCTAGTGAGGCCCAGCCTGAGTGTGGCCGTGATGGCATCTCTAGAAGCAGTCAGATCAGGAGACTCCGACCTAACCAGTGGCCCGGTCCCTTGATGGTGTCATAATGTGACACTGTTACAGCTAAGCAGTGAGAGATGGGACGTGGGCTTACATGGTGACCAGGGGTCTCCTTGGGTCTCTTCCTGTGTGTTCTTTCTCTTTGCTATCCACAATGAAAAAGCTCCTGAGAGCTACCCCAACGTCATAGGACCAAGCAACCAAAAAAAAAAAAAAAAGCCTCGGGGCCCTTGCAGTGCTTTTGTCATGTGGTTAGGTTCCAGTGCCTCCAAAGCAACTAGTAAAATGAACCGGTGACTAGGACAAACGGGCAAGAGCACCCACCACCCACACAGGTCTCACACACGGCAGGGATGCTGGGTGGCAGGAGATGCCAAACACTAAGGAGAACTGTCCCAATCCTCAGTGTTGGGAGTCTGGCCGTGACCGCGGCAGGGGGCTCCGTGAGGGGAGGGGCTGAGGGGAGGGGCTGAGGGGAGGGGAGGGGCTGACTGAGGGGAGGGGCTGAGGGGAGGGGAGGGGCTGAGGGGAGGGGCTGATGTGGGGGGAGGGGCTGATGTGGGGGGAGGGCCAGGGGCTGCTTATGTGGTACCAGTTCATTGCGCTGTCTCCTTAGGATCTGAAGCCTGGCTGCGTGGATGTCATATTTCAGTAAAACAGTTGACAGCTAATTATATTTTAAAATCTGTTTATGCATTTTAAAAATGCCTAGAAGGATGTTCAAAATATTTAGTAGAGGTTATCACTGGTTGATAAGATTATGTGGGGGAGCTGGAGAGATGGCTCAGAGGTTAAGAGCACTGACTGCTCTTCCAGAGGTCCTGAGTTCAATTCCCAGCAACCACATGGTGGCTCACAACCATGATCTGATTCCTTCTTCTGGCCTGCAGGTGTACATGCAGGCAGAGCACTGTATACATAATAATAAATAAATGCTTTTTAAAAAGGATTGTGTGTGTGTGTGTGTGTGTGTGTGTGTGCTTTGATAGAGTCTCACTATGAAGCCTTGGTCAGCCTGAGCTCTCTTTGTAGACCAGGCTGGCCTCAAACATACAGAGACCCATCGGATATGGTGGCTCACGCCTTTAATCCCAGCACTCGGGAGGCAGAGGAAGGTGGATCTTTGTGAGTTCGAAGCCAGCCTGGCCTACAAAGTGAGTACAGGACAGCCAGGGCTGTTGCACAGAGAAACGCTGTGTCAATAAACAAACAAACAAAACCTTACAGAGATCCACCCGCCTCAGCCTCCTGAGTGCTGGGATTAAAGGTGTGTGCTGCCAACGCCCGGCAATGTGTATAATTTTTAACAGGGTCTATTTTTAGTTTGTGTGTACGGGTGTTTTGACCACATGTGTTGCAAGCAGACCACATTCATGAAGGCCAAAAGGGCCTCAGATCCCCCCGGAAGTGGAGTTACACATATGAACTGACACATACGCGGGTGCTGAGAACTGAACCCACATCCTCTGGAAGGGCAAGGGCTCCAAACCATTGGGTCGTCTCTTCAGCCCCTCCTGCCTATATTTGTTGAGAATGTTTTAAGAATTTCTAAGATGGGGGGGGGAGGAGTGGGGAGAGAGAGAGAGAGAGTGAATTAGCAGTCTGCTGCAGCCAGGGCTTTGACAATTACAGCAACATGTTGCACTCCAGCTGGCTTTTTTTTTTTTTCCCTTCCAATAACTGATACGGACAAAGTCAGAAACTCAGCTTAATCAAGCATGTCAAGAATAAAGGGGACGATTTGTTAATTGAATGTCATGTTATGTCCTCGGTTATGCTTAATAGAAGATAGGCAATTTAGAATTCCCAATTATCCAATTAAAATGCTAATTATCTCGTACCTTGATAAGGCCTTTCCAAGCGAGGGGTGCTGCTGCACAGTCGCAGCTCACCTTCCCATCTTCCGCCGTGACCACTGCAGCCTCTGCCGCCGCCGCCGCCGCCGCCGCTGCCCTTGCCTCTGATTAGCGGCTCCGGTCCTCTGGGGTTTCTGCATCGCACCATCTGAGTACCAGCTGCGACTTTCCACCGGCCACCTGGGGCCTCTTCCCCCCAGACTGGGTGGAGCCATATGTCCTTGCCGACCTCGTGCACAGCTGTAGAGGGTGTTATCGCGGCACCAGGGTTTGGCAGCACAAAACCCTCTCCTGCAAGGTCTCATTCAGTCTTCCCAGGAAGGTCTGCAAAAGATGCCGTTCCAACCCACGCATGCCCACAGGCCCCAGGCTTCGGAGGCATTCGAATCTGGAATTCTGCGTGGACGCCAAGCCTGACCCCACTGGGCCCCGTCCTTCCATGATAGGACCTTAGACTGCAAGTGTCGAGGGCAGTCTTCACTAGCATCCTGGCTAGAGTTTGAATCACCTAGGAGGCGCAATTAGAGGGTGCATCTGGGGGATTTTTCAGAGATGGGTGTCCAAGGGACGAGCACCCATCGTGAATGTGAGCAGCACTGTCCCATGGGCTGGAGTCCCAGATGGAAGAAAGAGAAGAAAAAGCCAGCTAAACATTGGCCTCTGAGGAAAAACAAGCCCGCCCTTCCTTCGTAACACTGCTTCATAGCAGGCATTTGGTCACAGTAGTGCGACGTAGCTGATGCATAGAGGTGCCCTGTCAAGAGCCGAGAGGTTAGGACGGATGGCTCGGGATGCAGGCCCTGTGGTGAAGTTGGCAGGACCTTGCTGAAGTCTTGATTTCTGCTAGGGTGGGGTTGGTGGGAGGAGGGGATTGGGGAGGCTTGGGGAGCACCAGGAAGCAGAAGAGGCTGCTAAAGGCTGAGATGCCTCCACAGTTAGGGCAGATAGCCTGGTGGCTAATGGTGGCACATTGGTGCAGGCTACACGGTGACACTGTCAGGCTCTCTGCTACTGCCGGTTTCCGTAATAATGCCTTGTTGGTTTTAGTCTAAGGCTGTATGACAGACCCTTCTTGGCAGCATAACTATGAATTCCACTTGGTCATTTAAAACACACACACACACACACACACAGAGCCTCGGTGGTGGCCTGTCTGTCCATAGCCTTCTCTGGGTCTGTCCTTACCTGGGGTCTGGGGCAGAGGAGGCCCAGGGCAGTCCCCCAGTTCACTTGTCCTAGTGTCTGTCCTGCAAAAGACCCTCAGAAAATGATAGATGCTGAACGAGCCAGAACCTGTGGCCTGCAGTGGCCACAAGGAGGTAGAGTCTGTTTGCCGGGAGCCTTCTGAGGACCCCAAAAGAAAGGAGTATAGGCTGCTTCCGCTCTGCGTCCCATGTGGAAGAGGCTGGCACACTGCGGCCAAACATCCACTATAAAGACCTTCAGAAGCAGTGATGTGTTTGGACTCACAGAGCTCAAGACATGACGGCGGCAGCGCATGGTTGACTTCTCGTCTGAGCGGGTACCAGCTCTCACTCACCTTTTCCTTTCCCACTTTTTAAGTTGCTTGGGCCCCCCAACCCCCACCCCTCTGATGGACACAGCCACATTCAGGGAGAGCCTTTCTTCCCCCACAGGAAGTCCTCCCGGGCACACACACACACACACACACACACACACACACACACACACACCGATTCCCTAAGTGATCCTGAGTGCAGTTAAGCTGACCACCACACACTGTGGCTCCCAGCCTCTGGTGCTGCTGCTTCCCCTCTGAGGAAGCAGGACACACCCATCTTCCGGCTCTTCCGTGACAGACTGCGTCTCCCCTTCAAGCATGGAAAGAGCTTCGCTAGGTAGAGCGCATTCATACATAAAGCCTTCCTTATTTAGAGGACATCACAGTCGGTATAGAGTATAAATGTGAGTTAAAGGAACTCAGGCATAAAGGAATTTAAGAAAAAAAAGTGACTGGGGCTGGCAAGCCCGCTCAGTGGGCAAAGTGCTTGTCACACAAACCTGGCGCCCTGAGATTGGTCCCTGCAATCCGCTTAAGGGTGAGAAGAGAGAACCACACCTCCACATACACATGCCAGAGCACCTCCCATCTCTCTCTCTCTCTCTCTCTCTCACACACACACACACACACACACACACACACACACACACACCAATAATAACAAATAAATAAAGATGAAGGTGCATGCTGCCACGCCTGGTGACCTGAGTACCATCCCAGGGAGCCACAGAAGAGACCTGACTCCTGCAAGCTGCCCTCTGACCACACACACACACACACACACACACACACACACACACAAAACCACCTCACACTTCCCTCTCCTCCCTCAGACTCCTGGATCGGCCCTGTCTGAGGCCATCATGAAGGGGCAGGAAGCCCTTATGTGAGCATAAACCCTGGTGCTGTGTGAAGGCGCACATTTGCCTCCGCCATGTTTGTTGGCCTCTACAGGGGCTGGTGTGGCGGCACTGATACACGGATGGGTGTTGACCTGTGCGCGGTTTGCTTGGTTTTCAAGAAATAGCCAAGGGTGCTCATGGCGACGCACATCTTTAATCCCTGCTCTCCCAAGACAGAAGCAGATAGAGCTCTGTGAGTTCAAGGCCAGCCTGATCTACATAGCAAGTTCAAGGCCAGTAAGAGCTATAGAGTGAGACAGTGAGGGGAGGGAGGAATGCATGGTTTGTGTGTGTTATGAGGTGTGTGTCTGTGGGGTGGGGGGAGATGGGGTTGTAGAGTATCCAAGGTCTGTTTCTCAAAGCCCAGTGCTAGGAGCCCACAGACTTTCTGTGTCCTCCAGGAGAGGGCCAACCCTATGGGCTCCCCTTCAGACCTTTGAATGGGGGGGCACGGTCTGCACATGGTGCCCACTGTGTGTCCATCACTGATGCACATAATTCTAAGGATTAGGCCAGTAACACTATCCCGCTCTTCACAAGTAAGGAAACTGAGTCCCATCAGGCACACGCAGCTGACAGGCAGCAAGGCAAGCGTTTAGTGCCTGAGTCAGTCGAGCCCCGGGAGGGATGTGGGAGTTGTCCGTCAAGGACAGGGGACTGGGTGGGGACTCCTTGGACCTCACACTTTTTTCGTCTACCCAGCTTCATAGCCAGCGTCCAGACATTCTTCTAGCCCTTCTGCTTGGCCGCGTGGCCTGCACCGCCCCTGCTGCCTTCCCTTCCATGGGCCTGCTCAGGCCATGCTCCACATCTTGAAGTCCTTACACCCATCAGGGACCAGCCTGGGGGATGATGTGGCCAGCTGCCTCTGCTGACCTCCAAGGCCTCAATCGCAGGAGCTACCAGCCGCCAAGAGCTTAACTGACTCCTGCTACTAGGGCAGCCCCTCTGCCGTTATCTTAAGCAATTAGAGCAACTTAGAGGACTGCTTATCACCATGTGCGAGATGATGATAAACCTTCAAGGGCTAAAGCCGGGCCGTGCGCCCAGGAGCACCCCCAAGGCCAGAGAGGCGGCCCAGCAACGCCGTCCCCGGAGACGTGGTTTCTGCAGACGTGGGCCTGGGTATTTGCTGCGGCTGCCCCATTAGTCATCTCCAGGCACTGACTAATGGCCCTGCCCGACTCCGTCGCCGCCGCAGGGACCCCATCCGCCTTGTTATTCACTGCCCGGTCTCCCAGGTTACCTCAGGTTCTCACTTACGCCTGGATACAGCGCAGCTTTGACCCAAGTCTGGCTTTGGAGAAATTTATGGCAAGGGTGTTGGAGGAATGCCCAAGTGGGGCAGAGACTCTGGACCCCAGGCAGCGTCACCCAGGGTGGGCGCCTGGGACATCGGCAGCCCCTTTTGCCTTCAGAAGGTCTCTTGGTGGGCACCCTAGTGCCTAGTCAGTGTGCCTGTCCTAGTGACCGTCCCACTGCTGTGAAGAGACATCACAGCCAAGGCAACTGTCATAAAAGGAAGCATTTAGTCGGGGGCTTGCTTACAGTTTCAGAGGGTCAGTCCATTATCATCAGGTAGGGAAGCACAGTGGTGTGGCAAGCGGAGCAGTAGCTGAGGGCTACATCCTGAGGGCAGTGAGAGAGAGTCCTGGCCTGGCTCGGGCTTTTAGAAGCCCAAAGCCCGCCCCCAGTGACACACTTCCTGTAACAAGTCCACACCTCCTAATCCTTCCTAAACAGTGCCACTCCCTGGTGACTAAGCATTCAAAATATGAGCCTGTGGGGGACATTCGCGTTCACACACCCTCACAGCGCCCATTCTCGATGCTTCCAGGTACACGAGAGGGAACAGGGTTAGCGGTGGGACCCAGCACCATGTCTGGTCTGGTTTTCCCAGAACTGCCTTGTAGTCTGTCATCCTCTAAGACCGGTCATGTCCGGTTCTTCATAAAATCTACACGTTGTCTTTTCATGCTGCCCTTTTAGGTGTCTCTTACCCTACGTGTTTAAGGCCTCGGGCATCGTTTTGAGAAATCCTTGAGTTGGGGGAGGGGTCTCAACCTGCTGTTTGTTGTATCTGAGAATCTCGTACGGAAGGATCATTCGAGACGTGTGGGGTTGGGGGCTGATGGGGATGTTGATCCACAGAGGTAGTGGGGTCCATCATGGGTGTGATGGCTGTGCTGTGAGTTTATGGTCGTGGGGGGAGGGGCGGGATGTGATGAGTTGGTGCTGAGTCCATATCGGGGAGTCATGATGGGCGTGTGAGTTCACAGTGGTGCGCGGGTGACATGTACTTACTGTGTGTGAGCATCACAGGTGTGTGTGTGACCTGCGCCAATACTCCTGTGGTATCTAGAGTTATGTTATGTGCGTAGCATGTGTGGTAGGTAGATACACGAGATGGGCGTGTCATGTGTAAGTGACTGTATACACGTGGTGTGGGCGTGGTGTGCATGTGTGAGAACTGCACCGTGGTTTGTACATGATGTATGTGATGTGTGTCGGTGCTGTGTGTGGCGTGCCGTGGGGGGTGTGGCTGAAATGGCCAGTGTCAGGCTGAGGAGAAAACTGGGTCTTCCTTGCCTTTCGGGTAGGCGAGCCACGCCTTGGAGCCAAGGATATAAGGAGGGTGTCATGCCCGCCCCAGGCTCCATCCTGGTGAAATACGTTTGTCACCTGTACATGCCCAGTGGTATGGATGTCCCTCTCCCCACCCTTTCTGAAACCATCTATCTCAGTAGCACCTGTGGTCATGTACAGGTCACCTGTCTCCACCCCAGTGAACATGGCCATGTGGCCCCCTGACGTTTGTGAAAAGACCCATGTCACCAAAGCTGAGGGCACTGAGGCTCCATAGGTGCCTTGGAGTGCTGCTGTGCAGAGGCAATTCACTTTCTTTCTTTCTTTCCTTTCTCTCTTTTTTGTTTTATAAAGACAGGGTCTCTCTGTGTAGCCTTGGCTGTCCTGGGCTCACTTTGTAGAGCAGGCTGGCCTCAAATTCTCAGCTATCTGCCTGCCTCTGCCTTCGTGGGCGCATGCCAACACACCAGGCTTGAGAGGGGCCTGTTTCTGAGGCTGCCCCTCAGAAACATTTATAGAGCGAGGGCGACTGCCTGGGCCGGGTGAAGAGTCCCAAGGCTGTGCCTACCCCAGGCTAGACTCAGCTGTCTAGCTGAGGGCTGACTGGCCACTGCCTATGCGTTCCCATTGTGAGTACAGAGCCACCCAAGGAAAGGACTGGGTGTCTCCCCACCTTCCCACAGTGCCTCAAATCCTTCGTATTGAGGAAACATTCCACTTGTGAGACACCCAGTTATCCTGAAAGGTTTGCGAGGCAAGTCTGAAAGCCGATGGAACCATTTCTGCATAACAACTCCTTAATACCCAATCATGACAATTATACATAATTTGTGTTTACAGTGCCTAGATTAAACTCCTCCACGCGCGCACACTTTCCAAACAGGCCCAGAACGTGCGGGGTGGGCAGGACTGCCACTCAGCGCGCCCGTGGGCTGCCTTTGGTACTCTGCAGATGGCAGTAGGCGTGGTGAGGCCAACTAGGCCTGCCCGTCGTGGCAGGGTTAGCCAGGGCCCCACAGGGGCAACATGCCGGAGCCTCTGGATGAAGTGAAAGCAGCCCCAGCACCAGCACCATCGTCCCCTTACCAGCTAGGTTCTGCAGTCTGGACACGTGTCCCAGTGCTGGGGTCCAAGGTATGCAGGAGGGCTGGGGCCTGGGCCATTCTAAAGCTCTGGGCAGCTCAGCCTCCCTAAGACTCAAACTTCCTTTATTTGAAAAAAAAAAAATGCCCAGCACTCGGGAGGCAGAGGCAGGCAAATCTCTGTGAGTTCGAGGCCAGCCTGGTCTACAAAGCAAGTTCAGGATAGCCAGGGCTACACAGAGAAACACTGTCTCGGGGAGGGGGGGGTGCGGGAGGGGTGCGGGGGGAGGGGAGGAGTCATGTCTTTAGTCTTAACACTCGGGAGGTAGAGGCAGGCAGGCAGGTCTGAGTTCA
The DNA here is from genome assembly GCF_964271855.1 of Acomys minous. Lineage (NCBI taxonomy): Eukaryota > Metazoa > Chordata > Mammalia > Rodentia > Muridae > Acomys > Acomys minous. Next base: position 4,792,485 of record NC_140502.1, on the reverse strand, counting down.
AAGGCTGCTCTAGAGTTCCAGAGTGGCCAGGCCTTTAGAATGAGGACATTTCAAGGGGGTGATTTTCATGTATATGAGCGTTTAGCCTGCGTTCGTGTATGTATGTGTACTACGTGTATGCCTAGTGCCCACGGAGGTCAGAAGCAGGTGTCCAACTCCTGAAGCTGAAATCGCAGGGAGCTGTGCGCCTTTAATGTGGACGCTGGAACCAGACTGCACAAACAGAGCCACAAACAAACAAACAAACAAACAAAGGCCTAGCTTTCTTTTGTCTGTTCTGTCTTTTGTCTGTTGGTTTTGGATTTTTGAAGACAGGATTTTCACGTGTATCCCAAGATTGTCTTGAACTCATAGCAGTCTTCCTGCCTCAGTGTCCCAGATGTGTGCCACAGTGTCCACTGAGAGTTGAGCCTTCTGATACGATGGGTCTGGTCCATCCACAAGTGAGCAACCCAGGGGGTCCCAGTGTGAGGCGATAGCTCACTGCCCCTCCCCCAACACACATGTTCTCATTGCTGAGCCTTCTAGAAGGCTGGACCACTTCCTGCCCTCAAGTCACTATAGCCCACTCTCCCAAAGGCATCCTTGGCACTAGGGCTAGGGCACATCTGACTCTTCAGCCCTTGCTGTCGTGCCTACCTATTCAGTGTCCCTGAGCCCAGCTGGCCTCTTAGTTCCTCAACAAGGGCACTTGGAACCTGCCCCTCCTCGCCCTGTTGCAGCAGCCCTGCCATCCCGTCTGCACAGCACTCTCCGGGCAGCGCAAGATAACACTGGGTGATGCCGCTCCTGGGCCACGCACCAGTCACAGATTGACAGGGAGACCCCTCCAGCCCTATAGAATTGTGTCCTTCGTCCCAGCCTGTCTCCCAAGGGGCAAGCTCCAGTGTTCTGCTTGCCCAGGAGTCCTAACGTATAACTGACAAGCTCCCCCAGCAAGGGGCTGGCCCTGCGCACACACTCCAGCCTGCCAAGGGGTGTGGCCGAAGCAGGTCACTGTGGGGGGTCTGCATGCGAAGATCAAGGCCGCTGTACAGACTCCAGTAACATCCCCGCCATGTCTCTCTCCACAGCCTGTTCCAGCACTATTGTTACTCTCGGGGTGGCATGCGTCACACCTCCTACACCTGTATCTGCTGCAGGTAAGTCTTGGGCCCAGGCCTCCTCGTGGGAGGACATGCAGTGGGGAGCACTCCATCCTCCCAACCCCCAGCTCGGGGGCACTTGCTCACTCCTGTGCTCTGTCACACATGTTCACAGGTAGCATAAGACAAACAGGCAAGCCTACAGGTAGCATGTAGCAAATTGTTGCGCGTAGTGGGGGTAAAATATGGGGGGACAGGTGGGGGGCTCTGTGTGGGCTCTTTGTGGCACACTGAGGCCGTGTCATCTGCACACGGGCTCTGCTCCAGCGTACACACATGGTAGAAGTAGCCTTGGCCATAGGGGCAGCCACTGGCTCTGACTGCACAGCTGTGTGAGTGGCTGGTTGCAGGTGTCACTCCGAGTGTGACTGCATGAGTACATCATGGGTGTGGGTGCCCTCTTGTGTCTGGGGCTGACCCAAGCTAGCCTCCCAAGCTTTATCCTTCCAGCCTTCGCAGCCTGGACAGAGGTGGGCGCTCTCAACGATGCGCGTGGGCGTCCACACCCATGAATAATACATCCAGACAGCTCAGTCCTCGGAAATGTGTTTCTCTGGTGCATAGAGAGAAAAATCGTTATTTCTACTTTTATGATTCCTGGGACTCCCGAATGGGGCCATAAATATTACACCCAGGTGGGTCCCGTCCCCCCCCCCTTCTGGGCAGTTCTTTTTAGTTCTTCCTAAAGGGTAGCTCATTAGGTTAGCTGCACGGAACAGGAAACAGGGAGCCACTGGCCCTGGCTGGGACTCCAGGCTGCTCCTGCCTTCAGCCCTTCTCCAGGCCTGGGAGCCTGCACCCCCAGCCCCCGGAGCCTGCACCCCCAACCCCGGGAGCCTGCACCCCCAGCCCCAGGAGCCTGCACCCCCAGCCCAGGAGGCAGCTGTCAGGCCCAAGGAGCTACTCCCAGCTCTGAGGCAGGCAGGCAGGCACGCTATGTTCCTCTACTCCTGGCTGTGGGCCTGGCCCAGCCCCCTGGCCCTGCCTGGAGACAGCAGGCTCTTAACCACCCCCCATGGCTCTTTGCAGCGGTGAGAACGCGGCAGTGCTGCACTATGGCCATGCCGGGGCTCCCAATGACCGGACCATCAAGGATGGAGATATTTGGTAAGTGGGCCTGAGCTGCCGTCACCCATCCCAGCGCGCACATGACCATCTGGGTCAGCCAGAGGCCTCTGGGCCCCTGTCCCAAGCCAGGCCTGCTTTCAGCCCAGACTTCTCTGCTACAGTTGTCAGCCTGCATGCTACCTTCTGTAGGCCCAAGGCCTGCCCCTCATAAACAAACATCAGGAGGCAAAATGCCAGCGAGATTTCCTGTGGTTTCCCATAGAGCTGCGGGTGGGGAGGGGCTTTTTGACTATCCCAAGCTGTCCTTTCCAACCACTGAGTTCCCAGTGCCGGGTATTCTCCACCCTAAAACCTTATCCTTGGCCACCAGGGTTCTTGACATATGCAAACCTTGCCCCAGCTCTGCTGGTTCCTTATGAGGCCATGATGGGGCGGGCAGGTATGGGCAGAGCGTGCCGGACCGTCGCCCTTGGGCCTGGAGGGGTCTGCACTCACACGCACTCCATGATGCCCACCAGGCATTGACCAGGGCTGGCTCAAGCCTTGCTGGGCTGCTAAGGGCGACCCTGAAGTCTGGCACTTGGTCACAAGCCACACAGAGCAGCCACCTTGCCTTAGCCTTCAGATGTGCTGTGAGAATCCGTATCTGTGTTTCGTTTTGTCAATAGAGGGTCTAGCTATAGCTGGCCAGGAACGTACAGCAGTCTTCCCGCCTCCGCCTCCCAGGTACTGGGATTGAGGCGTGACCCACCATGCCTGGCTGGCTCTTAGATGCTGTTTGGCCCACTGTTCAATTCAAGGGAGGCTCCTCGGCAGCGCCGCAGCCTCCTCTCGGGTTGGCTGATGCTGCCCAGCCGGACCATCAGCTTCCTTCTCAGCCGCTGCTCCGCTCACTCATTCCCAGCCTCAGGTTCTTGTGGCGGCTGCTCACTGATGGCTTTGGCCCTGTGGCAGTTGGGGGGGGGCACATCTACTGAGGGGGGGCACACATGCATGGACCGACAGACGTAGCCCCAGAGGAAGACAGGAAGACACCATCCTGTGAGTGCTCACTCCCAAGTATAAAAGAACCACTCAGTCCCAGGGCCCACGCTGGTGCATGACCAGCAAAGGGTCAGCAACCAAGCCAGACATGCTGGTTGGAGAAAGCTGCTTCTCTCTGTGCCTCAGTTTACCCACCTGCAATCGGACATAACATACACATCTCAGGACCAGCCCCCCCCCACACACACACACCCATGAAAATGGCAGAAAGGGTATATGAGGAGCAAAGGGGCTGAAAAAAGACCTCTTCCTGGGCCCAAGCTGGTAACCCAAGTGGGAGCCAGCAAGAGATGATACCTTGGCAGCCCCAGAGGCCAGCGTTTAGGACTGCCGGTCCTTGCCACCCCATGCCCTCCATGACTTACGACAGGACCTTAGTCAGTGTCAGTCTCTCCTGGCTTGCCTAGCGGCACAAGCCCACAAAACAAATGTCAGCCTGCAGGCTGCACAGGGCCTTGGAATTGTGGGCCTGTATGTAGTGGGCCTGAGAGCCCTGGGAGCTGCTTCTAGGTGGCTGGGCTCATGTGTGGTGTCATAGGGATTAGGGAGAGGGTTGGCTGCCTCAGGTTTGGCTCAGTGGAGACAGGAAGAGATGGCTAGCCCCTCCCCTCTAGGCCGTAGACAGCCAGAGATGCCACCTGGTCTCTTCAGGCACCGCGATGGCCCCAAGCTTCCCCTCCCTGACCTCCTGTACCCCTCACCCATGCCTGGTGGCACTCCCTGGTACCTAGGGCCTTAAGCATGTCTGGAAACTACTCTAGGACTGAGCCATACCCTCTTTCCACCTGTTATTTTGAGACACTGCTACTAAGTCCTCCTGCCTCGGCCTTCAAGGAGCTGACACGTTGGCCTGTACCACAAGGCCCCACTCCCCAAGAGCTTTGCTGATGTTCTTCGGCTCTGGCCTGTTCTGGCTAGAACCAAAGGACAGGCCGCTGGAACCCAGTCCCAGGGCAGAGGCTGAGGCCAGCAGGTCCCTGCTGTCCCGGGGGAGCTCGAGCTGGCTGGACCCAACTTGGCCATGAGGTTGACTCTTCCTGAGTCCAGCACAGTCTAGAGGATGCAGCTACTTCTTCACTATTTTATCTGCCCCAAAGATGGTTCTCACCCTGTGAGAAGGCCAGTTCTGCCTGTGTTCCTGGGGATCCCAGAGATGGGTAGGGGCCAGCCAGGATCCTATGTGCTGTGACCTCAGCCCTCATGGGCAGCAAATGGCACCTGTGCCTCCCGGTACAGCAGTGGACAGGAGTGAGCCGAGGAAACCCACGGATGTTCATGCCAAACTCAAATTGGCGATTTTGTTTTTCTAGTGCTAACTTTGAAATGTAGCCAGTGGAATCATTATGGGTTTATTATAGTCAATTTATTATGCAGCATTTAGAACATGTTTTGTTGATTACTGCCACTGCCAGATTGCTGGCGGCATTTATAATCCATTGTTTTATTGAAATTGATCTGCCAAGCACCTAGCGCGTTTGGTAAATAATAAATCACACTGCTACCCTAACATAAAGCCACAACAGTTCATCATGAGGTAGGGGACCGGAATGTGTGTACAGAGTAGAGTCTGTCCCAAAGGTGAGCACCCATGGGACAGGGCACAGTGATGGGCTCTGGGTTCTACCTCACTTTTGACAAGAAAGATATTTTAACAGTAATGGGCCTGTTTGGGGAGCCAGAGCTGGTTCAGAGCAGGGAGGGAAGGAGGTGCTGAGTGACACCCCTTCAGTCTCTTTCAGTAGTCCCAGGGGTGAGTACACCCACACCTGTCAGCATATACCCGCAAAAGTGCACCAGGAGCCGCGCTGTGTGGTCCTGAGCACAGAGGCTCTGCCTCCCACCTCCCGTCTTCTGTCCCTCTCTGGGGGTCCTAGAGCTGTGGCTGCAAAGAGTCAGAGTGGCGAATGCTGGGGGGGAACAGCAAAGCCTGATGTGTTAGGCTCCTTCCTGCTTTCTGTGTCTCTGAAGTACGTTTTCCAGCCCTGGGCCGGGGCAAAGCACAAATCAGCCCACTTTATTCGGACAGCTTTTTTTTTTCTTTGAACAGGTGAACTAGGGTCTCATACCGTAGCCCAGGTTGGCCTTGATTCAGAGCAGTGGTCTTGCCTTGGCCTCCAAGTGCTCGGATTACAGTCCCGCACCACTGTGCCTGCTCATGCAAACCTTAGGTGGAGCTGAAAGTCAGCTGAGGCCACGGTCCTCGCGCGTGAGGTCTGCATGTTGCCCAGGCTGGTCTGGGCTGCAGATGGAGTGTGTCAGCCAAGAGCTGCAGGCCTGCCAACATCCCAGCCAGGGGCTCTCAGGTCCCTTCCTGTTTCTCTGGGCCACATCCTACACCCAGCGGCTCCGTGTGGGGACATGTGTGGCTTTGGATGTCTGGGCCTCCTCCCATCAGCTCCGTTTAGAGCCATGAGGCCTGTGCAGAGCCTGCTGCTGTTAAGCTTCCCAGATTTCTTGTTGGCTCCTAGAGAGCCTCAAGCTGTGTCCCTGGAGTCCCCCTGAACCCAGCTGCTGGGGCACTGTCCTGCAGGAAGCACCGCCTGCATTTTGTTTTTTTCCTCAAGGCAAGCAGGCAGGGCTTTGATGACTGGGCTTGCCAAGCGTGGCGGTCTTGTTGGTTCGATGCTCCCAGCATGTTCACATCAAGGATGGTGTAGCAAGGTCACAGGAGGCCCTTCCTGAGTGGCAGGGCCACAGGACATGTGCCACACTGCATCTAGCTCCAGGCAGGTGGGTGCGAACACACCTGGCCGAGAGAAACACAGGAAGAGCCAGGGCCACCGGCTCTGAGCGAGGAGTAGCCCTCATACCCTCCTCGCCCTCCCACAGCCAGCTCAGACTGTGGGCATCTAAGGCCACCGACAGATAAAGCCTGCACCTGGGCCAGCAGGAAAACCACCAACTGTGCCTAAATCCACCAGGAAGCAGGGCATCCCAGGTTGAGTCGCTCTTGTGCAAGACTCCAGCCGAGCTGTGACGTTCGTTCTCTGTTTCTGACTCCTCCGCAAGGTCACCCCAAACGGCAGAGGAGCCCCTGTATGATTGGGGAATCAGCTGGGACACTTCTCAGCCGCCCACCACCGTATTAGAACCCAAAGTGCAGCTAGGTGCAGCTAGGTCTCCAAACCTGTTAGAGCGCAGGTGCACAGTGCTCCGGGTCTGGCTGATGGAGCTGGAATGCAGGGCTTTCCAGCACTGGCCAGAAGAGGGCAGTGTCGCCTCAGGACTCGCCCAGGCCTCTCTGAGTTGTGGTTTCTTAGGCTGCCCTGGGGTGTGTGGGTGGTGGGCCTGCCTTAGCCCTGCACTTAGCAGCTTGCCAGCAGCTCCCCAACCCTACCCACCCCTGCTGTGGCTTCCTGCCTCATCCGTCTCCCTGCTCTGGCAATGTCCATGTCCGGAGGTCACCAAAACCCCAGAGAGACGAGGGTGGTTTCATCTCAGGACAGTTAGTACTTGAGGCACCGGGACCTGTGCTGCTGTCACTCTGTCTGGGACACAGCTGGAGCCAGGGTTGCAGGCCAGCCATCAGAGTCACGTCCATCCTTACCCCTGGGCTGCAGATACCAAGGGCTTTAGCAGCCCCTGCATCCCTTGAGCCCTGCATTGGATAAAATGACTGTACCCATTCTGGTTATGTGTCTGACTGCCAACTGTGACCCCAGGCAGGGTGAGCCTGTGCCCAGGGCTCTTCCCCTGCTGTGGAAGGGCCTGGGGTAAAGGGGGTTGGGGGCAGGGTTAGGGGCTCCAAGCTCCACGCTGTTGGTACCTGGTGTTCCAGTAGGCTTTACAGAACATCAGCCAGGGTTAGCTCAACTCAAATCCCCTCCCCGGCCTTGCTATTTCCAAAGGGACGCTTGGTGACCACTAGGGGGCCCCACCCAGAGCATTTCATAGGGGAAGAAAAGCCAGTCTCTAGGTAAGAGAACTCTCCTGCAAACGCAGGCTCTGTCTGTCTGTCTGTCTGTCTGTCTGTTGTCTGTCTGAGTTGACCGAGGCCTTCAATGCCCCATCCCTGAAGACCTTTAGCCTTCTCACCAGGGCTCATATTTGCAGATATTGCCTCCTGGCCACAAGCAGATGACCTCCCCACGTGCTGCTGTCCCTTCTGTTTAGTTTGTCACTGCTTTGTGGCCGCACCCACTCCATTGACGTCACAGCGCATCGTTTAAAAAGCACTAGTCTAGACAGTGCTCTCAGACATCACAAGACACTGGTCACCAAAAAAGTGAACTGAAGCATGCGCTGTCTGCATGACAGCAATTGCCAGCCTCCCCCCCACCCACAGCAGCTACTGCCCTGTGCCCAGCCTTGGGCCCACAGGGCTGAGGCAGGAAGCAGCTGCATGCCTGCCTCTAGTCCAGCCTACAGTATGGTGCTCTCCTTGGGGCCTGGCCTGGCACTAGTGCTCTGCAGCTCTAAGAGGGCAGTCCCAGTTCTCTGCAGACATAGAAGGACCCCAGCATGGGACCTCTGGCCCTGGAGTCTGTGCTGGGGATTTACAGATCTGCTGCTGGCATGGGGACCATCCCTGCCTACCTAGACCCCGAGGAGCAGCTGGCCCAGGGAGCCAATAGGACAAGGTTCACTCCATGGCTTGACCTGTAGCCAGGGGCAGCACTGAGGCTGGCTTTGCCGCTGCTGGCCATGCCCAGGAGGCCTGCTGGGGGGCTTGGAGTGGGCACTGACCTGTGAGCCTAAGAAGCAGGTGCCCACTGGGGCCAGCCCAGAGGGCATGCACTGCTGCTGCAGAGACAGGGTGACCAGCTACCGTCGGTTGTGTGCCCTGCCGAGGACCAGGGTGGATGAGCATTTCCTGCTGTTCAGAGCCCCACCTCTCTCCCTCCAGCCTGGGATGCAGACTGGGGAGTCTGCACAAAGCAAGCATGCTTAGCCCACGTGCGTGTAAGATGTCAGTCTTGGGTGAGAAGCAGCCGAGTGTGTGCTGCATACTCGGATTAAAATGAAGCTACAAGCTGAGTACAAAGTGGCCCTTGTATAAACATTGCAGCCTTCCCTCGGAGGCCTTCCGCCTGCGGGCTGGCTGGGCCCTGCACGGGGCCAAAGGGAGTTGAGCAGGACCTGGATGGGGTCTGGGTGGGCCAGCGGTGGCAGGTAGCCCAGGCCTGGAGCTGCCCCATGAAGAGGCAGCGGAAGACAGAACCGCTCGCCCCAGCCAGAACCACAGCCGTAGGAACACATGTGGGGAAGAGATGCCAGCACATTGCTTGGAGACATGTCATCTCCCAGATGTCTCAGATTATCACACAGACCCACTCAGCTAGTGATGGAGGTGTCCCTGGTGGGTGTCCCTACACAGCCAGGAAGGGGAGATCTTGCATTTTCAGTTGTGCCAAGAATGACGGAATTCTCTATCGTAGTCCTGCCTGGAAAGGGCAGGCATAGTAGACAGAAAACTGGAGGGAGATGATTTATAAAAGTGGTGGCTTTCATCCCTGGATTCCAAACGGCTTGAACTGGAATCAGTTTTGCATGGAAAAGCACCGAGGGAGGACTTTAAAAAAAAATAAATAAATAACAACAGAAAAAGGCAGAAAATAAGGGGAACTGAGAACACCAAAATAGACCCGAGTCTGTGCCCAAGCATCGCAGGGCAGGATGGAGCTAGCTGGCTGGGTGCACACTTCCTTCTCCAGAAAGTGGATGATCTTAACAGAAAAGAGAGCTGCGGTCCTTAAGAGGCTGGAGGAGAGAGCCTGGCTTGCTGAAGAACCCAGAGCACCCCGCCATCTCATCTCTGGGTTCTCGGGAAGGTTTGCAGAACTTGGTTTAGTTTGGTGTGCCCCCCCTCCCCCAAGAGCCTTGTGTTGTCCCTTCCTAGATGATTCTAACGTTTCCTGTCATCTTGTGAGCTTCCTGGTTTGTAAAAATAGTTCATTTCTGTTTTTCCTCTAGACCAGCACCAGTAGGCTTCCCGGGGGGGGGGGGGGGCGACTGCAGGTTACCCTTTATGCGGCACCTCCCCGGAATGAGTGTCCCCACAAGCCTGGCCCTGTCCCGCCTGCCCTGGCCATTTATTCCGATGCTCTTAATCCATCAAACCACAAAGCATTGTCCCCTGCCTGCCTCCAGGAAGCCCAGATAAAAGTGTTGTTTCTTTCAGCAACCCCAGACTGGCACCCCTTGCAGCTCTGGCCCCACTGTAGCCCTCACTGGCCCCAAGAGCCCTTACACCCCTGCAGCTTGCAAGGGCCGCATTCCCATCCTACAAGTGGGGAAATGAGGTCCCAGAGGCTGAGTGGCAGAGGCAAAGCAAGGTAACTGACACCTGAGGGCTTTGCTGGGCCTGTGTTCGTAGCCTCAGTTTCCCTTCCATCTGGGGTTTCCATGTGCCCAATTCTGAGAGGGGAACACCCCTACACAGGACCACAGTGCACCCCAGGGAGGAGATGCCTGGGTGTGTCTCCAGCGTCTCAAGTTACATGGCCCTCTTGTTACTGAGCTAGCTGGGTGGGGCCTCTTGAAGTGAGGCCCAGGTCCCTTGAGTCTGTACCACACAGGGTCCCCCCCAGAGACTTTGACCCAAGTCGAAGTTCCCAGTCCTGCTGGGGGTGTGGGGGTGGCTCCCTAGGAATCACCTGAGATGTTATCTGTGCTTTGCCTCCTGTACTGTTGACCCCGTTTATGGTGTTTTGCAACCAGAAGAGTCAGGAGATTAAAAAGTACCTAGTTGAGGACTTTGGGTTGCAGTATGGTGCCCAAGCATCCAAGCACTGGAGTTTTTCCTTTAGAATCAACTGCCGTGGAATAGACAGTGCTGTCTGGCAAGCCATGTGGTCAGAAACCATGTTCCTCATGCAGGGCCAGGCGCCCACCCTGCTCCCTTGCTCTGTCTCTCAACACTAGCATAAAGGCAGCTTCTGGAATGTTCGTGGTTACCGTTAGAGTAGAGTTTGGGTAAGAGGCCCTCATAAAGGAAGCCACAGATATGCCCTGGGCTCAGGCTGGCCAGCATGTGTGTGTGGCTGCAGATGGACATGGCCACCCCGCCACACTGAGCAGAGCTGGCCTCCACTGAGGCAGGGAGACTGAAGTCCCTCAGCCATTGGGATTAATGTCCTGATCCCATGCTAGAGGGGAGCAGGTTGCCATAGTCACTCTGGCTCTGAGGTGACCCCTCGCCTCAAACCTATGTCAGGTCTGGACCTGCAAGCCACCAGGTGGTGCACTGGGCAGGACTCTTCTCTGCCCCCAGTGTTGAGCCCCGTGGCCTGTTATGTGGGTTCTGCCGTACCAGGAGCCATCACACAGTATCCAGAGGCAGCTCCATCCTCCTGACTCAGCAGGCCTGGCTGTTTTCCATTGTCCAGCCTTGAGCCGGCTCAAGGAGCCGCTGCCTCCTCTCCTGCAAGTCCTCTTCGTTATCTCAGCCTGCAGAGCACCCCTCCCCCCCCCTCCCCCCCTCCCCCCCCCCCAGCCCCCAAGAATCACATGCAGCAGTCCAGTCCCTGGGAAAGCACTGCTAAACGGGGCTACACACGCCCCCAATGTTTCCACTCTGCCTCTCTCTCCTACACTGGTGAGATGTGTGTCCGATCTGGGCAGGGGGAGGGATGAGACCAGGCAGCAGAGCAAAGCAAGAGCCCAGGCTCCAGCCTCTTCCCCGGTTCCTCCCAAGAACCGTGGGCCTGCCTTGTAGGAAAGGCCTGGTGCAGCTCAACCCACTGGGCAAAGCGTCCTGGGTACAAGCAAGGTCGTAGGGGTAGGGAGTCCCTAGGCTTGCACACATGGAAGGCAGTTGGTGTGTGGGAATCTGGAGACCTAGCCAGCCCGCCCGTGAGTCCCCCCCACTGTTCAGAACACATTCCTGCAGCTGAGGCTGCTAAGGCTGGGCTTCTTCCTCAGCTCTCCCTCACTCTTCCCCCTACCTCCCCCACCCCCATCCCCCCACCCCTGCTCCTTTGCCTGCCTTTCCTTCCTTCCGTGGTTCTGGAGGCTGAACCCAGGCTCTCAGTGTGCTAGGCTACCACAACCTACTAAGTGACACCTCCTGCGCTCTTTGTGCTCTTTTCTGAGACAGGGTCTCACAGAATGTCCAGGCTGGCTTCGAACTTACTCTGTAGCCCAGGCAGATCTCGAAATTGTCCCAGCCCCCATCACCCCACCTCCCCACCCTCTGCCTCCTGGAACTTGCTCTGTAGCCCAGGCTGGCCTCGAACTCAGGGATCTGCCTGCTTCTGCCTCCTGGGTGTTGGGGATTAAAGTCATACGCCGCCACCCCAGCTCAGTCTTAAGGTTTCAATCCTCCTGCCTCCACCTCCCAAGCCACTGAGGTGACAGGCCTGCACCATCAAGTCTAGCTTTCTGAATCATCCCCTTCTGGAAAGGAACCTCCTACAGGCCAGTCACATCTGATGAGGTGACCTCAGCTCCCCCACGGCAGACAGGCACAGGTGGAAAGAGTGAAGGGGGTGTGTGGGGCGGCGCCTCTGAGCATCCCCCGCCTGCCTCACGATGCCCTCTCCCCGCAGCCTGTTCGACATGGGCGGAGAGTACTACTGCTTCGCTTCTGACATCACCTGCTCCTTCCCCGCCAACGGCAAGTTCACAGAGGACCAGAAGGCCATCTACGAGGCAGTGCTCAGGAGCTGCAGAGCTGTCATGAGCGCAATGAAGCCAGGTGAGGGGCAGGAGGCGCGGGACCCTGGGGACCTGCCTGGGAGCGGGAGCCGGGGTGCGGGCTGTGCTGAGTGACGGACCCTGAAGTCTGTTTGCATCTGCTCCTCATGCTTGGCCAGTTAGATTCCAAGTGGTGTGAGCCCCCACCCCCCACCCCAGAGCATCCTAAGGACTCAGGACTGACCGCCAGTCAGGAACAGAGCTGGGTCTGCAAGTTCAGCCCCTTGTGACCCTGTGTCCCATTTCCCTACATGGCCCTCCACCCATAGTGGTCATTAGCACATCAGCATGGTCCCTGCCTGATCCCAAAGCAGAGTCCACCTGGGGAAGGGCCAGGCCAGCTTTGGCTACTGGCATCTGTGAACCCCAGAGCACACTCTGACCTCACACAGAGGCCACGGCCTTGAGCCATACAGCTCCTCCTCGGTTGTTTGTCTGTATGTGGGGAGGCAGCACCCTGTAAAGCCCTAAGCTGAATGGTAGAAAACACCTAAGACTACCAAGCACGAGCTAGTCATCTGTTGCGGTCACTGTCCCTGCTGCAGTGGCGGTATCGGGCCTGGTGTCCTCTCTTTATGCAGCCAACTGCCTGCACCGCCACCCCCCTCCCACTTGTGAGAACTTGTGATGCTAGCTCAAAGTGTTGTGCTACCACAGAGCCTGCTTCCCTGTCCCCACCTCCTCCCAGAGAAGCAGCTGGCCTTATGGCAGCCCAGCTCTCCCCACACCACATGGGGGCCCTATGCAAAAGGGGCCCAAGGCATGCGGGACTGCAAGCCCTCGGCCCAGCCCAGCAACATGCTGGTTGCAAGCTGGGCTTTAGCCTTGCTGTGGCTAGCTCTCTGTCCCACCGCAGAGAACACTCTAGGGCAAGCTCGCCCAGCTCTGGTCGCCAGCATCCACAACTCTTACGCACCAGGGAGCTGGCTGCAGCCATTCAGCTCCTCTGTGATCTGGAAGATGAGTAAGAGTGTCAGGGTCTGTGGAGGGCCATGAGAGGCCTGAAAGCTGCGAGGGTTGTTGTTGGTTGTTCAAGACAGGGTTTCTCTGTGTAGCCGTAATGGTCCTGGACTCACCTTGTAGACCAGGCTGGCCTCGAACTCACAGCGATCCGCCTGCCTCTGCCTCCCAAGTGCTGAGTTTAAAGGTGTGCGTCACCGCCACCCATCTGAAAGCTGGGGGGTGGGGGTTGTTTTGTTTTGTTTTGTTTTTGTTTTCATTTAAACTTTTCTTAGCTTTTTTATTATTATTCATTTATTCAGATTACATCTCAGTTGTTATCCCCTCATTTTTATCTTCCCATTCCTCCCTCCCTCCCTCTTTCACCCTTTTCCCCTCCCCTAGGTCTATGGCAGAAGGAGGGAGACCTTTTCCTCACCATATGGTCACAGCCTGTCAAGTTTCATCCTGGTAGCCAGCTTATCCTTTCTCTGAGGGCCACCAGGCCTCCCCACCAAGGGGAAGTGGTCAAATCTGGGGCACCAGAGTTCATGTCAGAGTCAGCCCCTGCTCTCCTGCAACTGTGGACAGTGTCCTGTCATTGGCTAGATCTGAGTAGGGGTTCAATGTTTACTGCATGCATTGTCCTTGGTTGGTGCAGTAGGTTAAGCAGACCCTTGATAGCATTGTCTAAGGACTCTGGTGGCCACACTTGCACATCTCCATGGTGCCCTGATTTTTTTAAGAGGAGGAGGAGGAAAGAAAAGAAAATGATCTTGGTCCCCAGGACTGTAAAAGCCCCAGGATGTGGCGTGCTGTAGTCCCAGAACTTGCTGGTTCAGCATTTAGCTAAATAGTCCCCTGTGGCCCCGTTTGCCACTCTTGGAATGACTTGCGCTGTGACCTCAGGGCCCCGTTCAGTAATGGAGGGACCTCAATATCAGTCAGTTTCTGAGGAGTTGAGAATGGTCCTCAGGGCCAGAGGCTAGGAGCTGCCCGGGGGCTGTGGATGCAGGCCCCAACCCTACAGCCCCACATCCTCGCTCAGCATGCAGGACCAGAGCTTGACAGAAGGATGGGCCCAGAGAAAGTCAATATGCCTGTGTGGAAGACAAGGAACGCCTGAAAGCAAAGCAGTCCTCCAGGCAGCAGTAGTGACTGGCTCACCTGGGCTGCTGCAGGACACAGCAGCTTAAAGAGCAACAGCGCCTCTGGGAGTCAGACAAGGCATTGCAGGGGCACCAGGACTCAGGGACAGTGTAGGAAGCTCGTGTGTGTGTGTGTGTGTGTGTGTGTGTGTGTGTGTGTGTGTGTGTGTGTGTTGAGGTCTGAAAGGACAGTGTAGGAAGCTTGTGTGTGTGTGTGTGTGTGTGTGTGTGTGTGTGTGTATGTGTGTGTGTGTTGAGGTCTGTGAAGGGACAGTGTAGGAAGCTGGTGTGTGTGTGTGTGTGTGTGTGTGTGTGTGTGTGTGTGTGTGTGTGTGTGTTGAGGTCTGAATTCACAGTGTAGGAAGCTGGTGTGTGTGTGTGTGTGTGTGTGTGTGTGTGTGTGTGTGTGTGTGTGTTGAGGTCTGTGAAGGGACAGTGTAGGAAGCTGGTGTGTGTATGTGTGTGTGTGTGTGTGTGTTGAGGTCTGAATTCACAGTGTAGGAAGCTGGTGTGTGTGTGTGTGTGTGTGTGTGTGTGTGTGTGTGTGTGTTGAGGTCTGTGAAGGAGCCCTACCGGGAGCTGGAGCTGCAGAGTATGTGTGCTATGTCCCTTCTTAAACTAAAGCCAGAGAGCAGCCACCGACGTGGCCTACAGTCAGTCTCCTATCTTTACACCACAGGCAAGCAGTTTCTGTTCATTATGTCATTTAAAAATCACTATTTCACAGTGTGTAGTTTTAGCTGGGAGGGTGGGGTGGAATGTTGTCCCCCGTGATGTGTGGCTACCGCCACTCCACTAAGGACTGGGGCCCGGGTCTCTGCCATCCAGTGTCTGTGATGCTGACCTCACGCCGCTCTCTACAGACAGCTGTGTCCTCCCATGGGTTGAGCTGGCAGGGGCCGCATCGCATTGGGTGGTATCTTCAAACCTCTGCCGGCAACAGTGAAATGTGGGTGTTGGGCCAGAAAAGGCTGTTCCCACTGCTCAAAGCAGAGCTTGCTGGGTAAGAGCCCGGAGGCCAACCCTGGGCCCAGCCACCCTTGTGCGTTATGCTGAGGAAGCAGCAGAGGGCCATCATGGGGGGCATGGAGTGGGGTCGTCCGCCAGGGGTGTGGACGCCGGGGAGCTGATTGGAGAGGGCAATCCTGCTTGTCAGCACAGCAGTGTCCCTCCATTTGTTCACCCAGGAGCTACCTGGGTTTTGGCCTTGGCAAAGCCAGCTGCCACTGGACATCATCACCAGTTAGTAGCTTGGCCAACGCGGCCCAACCAGTTGTCCAGAAAGTGCCCAGGCTTACCCAGCTGGTCCCCACTTTGCACTGACGGAAGCCTTTGGCCAGATCCCTACACCCATCCGGCTGCCTTTCCTGACTGTGCAGGCTACTTGGGGCATCCAGACCCAGCTCCTGTGAGTCCACAGGAGGCAGAGCCTCACTAAAGGTCCACTGTCTCTGCTGGGCTCTCGGAGGCACAGACCTGGACTGGGAGAGCCCTTGCTGGCAGCTTGAAGATTTCGTTGTTGGAGAACAGAACAGAGCCCCCAGCAGTTTCCATCCATTATGGCACTCCGAGGGTCCACAAGAGCAGAGTTAGACTTTTGTCTGGTCATTCAGTATAGGCCGGACCCACAGGGTTCCGTGTCCTGTGTTCACAGAGGGCTGCTCAGCAGCTGGGGACAGTTCGCCTCACCATAGTGCTAAAGTGCCAGTGGCTAGGTCAGCCCCCTGCCCATCTCAGAGGAATGGCCCCTGGTTTGTGGGTTCAGCTCCTGAGCCAAGACAAACGCCCTGCTGAGACTGCCCGGCTGCTTCCTGAGCCCTTCCAAGGAAGGGTAAATAAAGACAGGCAGGAAATCACACAATGACGCCCAGGGGAAAGGCAGGCCCCAGAACCATCAGAGCTCACACAGGCCAGCAGCTGCAGCCCTGGGGGACTGAAGGATGCAGGCCTCGGCTCCTCATCCAGGGCCAAGAGGTGGAGCAGCCTCTGCCACTCAGAGAGCGAGGGTGGGGGGTGGGCTTGGCCAGGAGGTCACTGCAGGGTGGGCAGGAGGGTGGGCAGGCTGCTCTGGCCCCTGGGAGAACACTGCCCATCGGTGCTGGCTACTGGCTGGGCGGAGTCCGAGTCCCAAGTGGCTTTAGTGTTTTCAGGGCCAGCGGCCCATCTGTGTTGGTTGCACACTTTGAGGTTAAAGGTGTATGCGGCCACACCCAGCTGCGTCTTGAAGTTCCAATCCTTCTGCCAGGCACTGGTGCGGCCATCTCCCAGAACCCACCGCTTCTCCTGATCCTGCCTAGCCAGTCCACACAGCACCGTACCTGCCTCAGCTGCTGCTGCTGAAGGCGGCTATGGGGTAGAGGTAGGGTGGCAGCATGGAGGAAGGGGCTGGCTGTCAGTGGCCAGCCAGCAGCACCCCTGCTCCCAGGGTAAGCCTAAGGGACAGAGGAATATAAGTGATGACCAGGTGAGTAGGGAGGGCCACAGGGCAGTGTGCAGAACAACTGAGTCCATCGGTCTTCTGTTGATCTGTGGGTAGGGAGAGGGGTCGCCTTTCCTGGCTCCCTCCTACCTGGACACGCAGCTGGATTTCCTTGTCTGCAGAGCTAGTGAGGAATACGGAGGTTGTGCCATTAGCGGTGCAGGGACCTCATGTCACCCCATGGTGCCCTTTTGCAGGAGCCAGACCTGGGAGGGCTGCCTCGGGTCCACTGTCCACCACTCACACTGGTTGCAGGACAGAGGGGCAGGCTCCCTGCCCTCCCTGCCTAGCTCCAAGCACTTGCCTGTGTGCTCCCATAGTGTGCAAGGACAAGCTTCAGGAAGTGTGCACACGACAGCTCCGCCTCCACTTCAGCAGCAGCAGCAGCAGCAAGGCGCCTGCAGCCTGGACTCATGCTGCTTCCTGCCCCTCTACAGGGTGAATGAGTCCCCAAGGTCCCGAAGTAGACACAGCAGGGTGGGCTGGGCTAGAGGCCCTGGGCCTGATGCCAGCTTGGCCTGCCATGCAGCTAACTCACTGCAGCTCCCTAGGCCTGCCCTGAGACCTGGGCTTTCTGCCTTTGTTCCCACACTCCACAGGCCTGGCTCCCCCATCCACCATCCCGTGAGGGCCATTGTCCACATATGAAGTGAGTTCTTTGTGTGACCAAGTAGCCTCGGGGGTGGGTGAGGGGGATCTGCTGCCTTCCTGGCTCAGCCTGGGAGCCCCCCAGGGCTGTCACACTCTGGGCAGGAAGCCTGGGGCTGTGATGGATGCCGCTGGAGCTCTATGAGGCCTCCCTGGCTTCGGCAGCAGCAGGCTCCAGGCCCACTGGAGTGCTGGTAAAAAAAAGAGGCCAGGTGGAGCAGGGGGCCAGCAGGAACGCATCCCGGAGCCTGGGCACAGGACCTGCCCCCTCTCTGAGCTCTTGTCACTAAGTAGGCGGTGTGGTGCTACTCTTCCCACCCTGCGCTCTGCTCTCAGACTGGGGTGCACACGGTCATTCATGAATTCAGGGCTATGTATTTTCAGGGCTATGTATTTTCAGGGCTATGTACTTCCAGCCGATGAAAAGCTATCAGGAAGACTAGTGCTTCACTTACTCCTCCTACTTAGCAAGTGCCAGACACAGAACAAGCCTAGAACCCCACCTCCTCGGGCCCAGGCTATGCCGCCCTGATATGCTGCCATGGATTGGCTCTGATAGGGCAGGAGGGGACAATCAGAGAGGACTTCCTGGGGAAAGTCAACCGGAGGCCCGAGATGAGGAAGAGCAGGTGTGTGGAGAGGTATCTCCCCACAGAGACTGCAGGGGGGAAGCTCGCAGAGATGGGTGAAGTGATACAGCGTTGTCCACTGACACTGGTTCAGCTGCTCCCCCAACAGAGGGGAGCAAGATGCCATTGTTCCCCAGTCTCTCTGGGGGATGCTGCTGTTTCCAGAAAGCTGGGGTGAGATCAGCAGCAGTAATGGAACAAGATGGGAGAGCCAGGCACCGTCCACCTGAGCTGTAGAGGAGGCTGGTGTGCTGGGATGCTCCTCAGCACCTGGGCCCTCACGGTCCTGTGGGCTGCGGAGGTGGAAGGGGCCCAGCGACAGCCTTGCCCGGGAAGGCAACCTTCACACACTTGAGGGACCCCACCCAGCCATGGGTGTCATAACCATCACCCGTGCCAGATGCCGTGGCCAAGTCACTGGAGGTTTAATCACTGTCACGACCTAACCACACGCAGGCAGAAAGCAAGCCCCCACTTACAGCTAAGAGAGCTGTGCCTTGCGGCTGAGGGTGTGCACGCAAGGAAGACAGGCCCTGGGGCCCAGGACCTATGTCTGGGCAAGTGGCTGCAGCCCTCTGGGAGCCACCATGAAGCATGGGGTCCATCTGATGGCCCCCTCGGTCGAGGTTCGGCCAGGCATGTGGGCCCAGCACTGAAATCAGTCATGCTGGGAGGCCGACTGTTTCCTGGGCTCTCCTTTGCTGACTGAGGACCATCCCATGCAGGGAGAACGGCTAGGCTCCCTGTGCTGGCCATACTGGAGTTGAGTGAGCACAGCTCTGCCAAGCCAAGCCTTGGGGTGCCATAGGGATCACCACTCTGGCGAGGATATATGTCAGAAGAAATTAAGCAGTTGTACTGGGGAGTGTCCAGGAACAGCGGTGAGGATGGGGGATAGCTTCAGGGCCACCACGCCCACCACAGCACAGGGATAGGCTAGCATGGTCAAGGCCCCGGTGTAGCATTCTCCTAGAGCGGTACCCTGGTCTCTGGAGAGTCCTCCAGGAGGGGCAGTGGGGCATGGCAGAACTCTCCAGGCCTGGACACTTGGGCTTGGGGGAGGAGCAGCCAGAGGCGCAGCAGATTTGCCTCACATGCCCAGACCACACCATGGCCAGAGTGCTGAAACCAGGCTCTGGCTGCTCACCCGAGACAGATCAGTAGCGGCTAGTGCCCTGGAGACCCAAGACTGTAGCCAGCTTTCTGGGGCCAGCTTTGTGACTCTTGGACAGAGGCAGCCCACCTGTGGGCCAGGGACTCAGGTCACAGAACGAGTGACAGCTAGGATTCCAGTTACCCAACTTCCATTGCTGAAATGCCAACCATTGGAGAGAGCCCTCACCCACAAGAGTGAAGGCTGGGTCAGCCAGGGAGTTGTGTCTAGGGGACCCCCCAGATGGGAGGCAGCAGTAACAAAGCACCCTAGAATGGCCAGACCAGCTTCAGAGACAAACTCCTCCCTGTCCACGCATACAAGGGCCGTGTCGCAAAGCACCTATGAACTAGCCTTGCAGCCTCAGCACCTGCATACGACCGCACACCTCCAGCCTCCGAGGCTCGGCAGGCTGCGCTTCCAGGCCTGGCCCTTTGTGGTTCAGAATCCAGGAAAGCAGTGGTTCTCAACCTTCTGAGGCTTTGGCCCTTTAACACAGCTGCTCAGGTTGCGGTGACCCCAGCCATAAAAGTATTTCATTGCTACTTCAGAGCTGTGATTTGGCTGCTGTTATGAATTGTAGTATCTGATGTGCATGATGGTTCTAGGCTGCCCCTGTGAAAGGGCTGAGAACCGCTGCTGTAGAGCCTTGAACCACACAGGGTTCCCAGCCTTAACCTCTCACAGCACTGACCATCAAGGTGGGGGGCACTGTCAGGGCATGTCTGGGTCTCAGTCAGACGGGAGTAAGTCCAGCCATGGGCTTGAGCCTGACTGGAGGTGCCAGAAGTGCTAATGCTCCCTACCCTCTGGGCACTGCTGTGGCCTAAGCTAAGCCTTTGGGGTCAGAGCTGAAGACTTCCTGGTCTTTATCTGGTGCTCTCCCTAGACAGGTCCTCCACAGCAGGCGGGGCAGCCATGGTACTGCATGAGGCCCTATGGGGGCCTCCCTGGTCCTTAGCCTCGGACCCACAGAGCCCATCGGCCCCTGAAGCTGCGTGTCTCGGGGTTTCTGTGGCTGCAATGGAGCACCATGACCAACTTGCAGTGTAGAGTTTACTCCGTTTGTTGAGGGAAGCCGAGGCAGGCGCTAATGCGGAACCCATGGAGGGTGCTGCTTCCCCTGGCCTGCGCAGCCTGCCTTCTGAACCCAGGACCACCAGCACAGGGATGCCCCGCCCACATGGGCTGGGCCCTCCCCCATCAATCAAAGTAAGCAAACGCCCTACAGGGTTGCCTGCAGCCTGATCTTACCCAGGCTTTCTTGATTGAGGCGCCTCCCTCCTCAAAATAGCTGTAGCCTGTTAAGTTGGCATAAAACTAGCTAGCACAGGAGGCTCTCCGCAGTGACCTCTGCCCCAGAAATATGGGGTAGAGATGAATTTGATTAGCAGCCTGCGCTCAGACATCCAGGAAACCATGGAAATTATTCCAGACCCCTGCCCACCAGAGGGTGAGGCCATGCCAGCTGTACCTTCACCCAGAAACCTTTGTGCCCACAGCAGCTTCCAGACTGAGTCAGCCATTATGGGGTCAGCCCCCAGGCCTTTCCTGCCCCACCTCCAACAGCCAAGCCCAGGCTGGAACTCTGAGGCGTCCTTTGGGACCTGAGCCACTCATATCTGCTCTTGGGTGGAGAAGCCAGGCCCTGGCTTTGGGTTGCAGAAGCGTGGCTCTGCAGTGTGAAGATGCAGTCTCGGGGTCCTGAGCCTTACAGGCAGCTTGGGTTAGATGACACTCAGTCCTAATGTGTGGCCCTGTCCCCAACCCTTGGGCTGGCTTATCATGGCTTCTCCTTAAACCGCAGGTGTCTGGTGGCCGGATATGCACCGGCTGGCTGACCGTATCCACCTGGAGGAACTGACACGCATCGGTCTCCTGAGTGGCAGTGTGGATGCCATGCTGCAGGTCCACCTGGGAGCCGTGTTCATGCCACATGGGCTAGGCCACTTCCTGGGCCTCGACGTGCACGACGTGGGAGGCTACCCAGAGGTCAGTGTGCACAGTGGTCTTGCTAAGCCTGGCCCTGACAGGGTTTTATTTTTAGTTTTGTTTTGGGGGGAGGAGGTGCTTGGGATATAGTGGAACAGGAGGGACAGGGTCTCCCTGTGAGACACAAAAGAAATAGGGTCCTGGACACAGCAGGGTGAGTCAGTGAGTGAGGTAGGTGCTCAGGACAGATGCTGTGTGATAATATCTATGCACAGGGTCCCCAAAGGACATGGAACTGAAACCAGGCCTCATGTGCAGTCACACCGAACCCCACATGCTCTTCATGCAGACTTACCTCGGCCCTTAGACCCTCAGCAGCAGACCCCCTTCCTGCTCCTTGGCTGGCTCACCCCCTGCCTCCTGGCCACTGGCAGGAGAGGACAGCTCGAAGGGCATCTTCAGACAAGGCTCCCTCCTCCCTCCTACCACCAGCTCTCAAAGGACCACCCAGCGGGTGCCTGGGGGCTCCTGGGAAGCCCGACTGGGCAGGTGGCTGTAGCCCCTCAGGCCTATCCCTGCTGCCCAGCCTGGCCTAGCGCCTACCGTGCAGGGGGCTGATTGTGCAATTGGTGCACACCCTGGGGCCCACCAGCCAGTTAGCCAAGACCAGAGCCAGCCTCTTGGCTGTGGGGTATTTTGAAAGCACTAAGAGTGATTTTGGGGGATGGGGAGATTGCTCAAGAGAAGCATTATTATTCAATTATTTTTTTTCCTCAAGTGTAAACAGTTAAATTTGGAGAAACAAAATCAGTTTTAATTTCCTAATTTCTGTCCATCCTATTGTGTGCAGGGAGCCAAGAGCAGCCCTTTCCAGACATTGTTAGTTGAGGTTCGTTATTCATTAGTCGCCAAAGTCCTTTTTTTCCACCAAAGAAAATTGGCAGCAAACTGTTTTCATCTTTTCCAGTAAGCAGGCCCTTTGTGCTCGGCCTATTCTTCTGACAGATAAACACTGTGGAAAAAATATGGCTTTTCCTATAAAAGTCATTTGTTTTATTTCAGGCCTACAGACACATCTGGGTCTCTTCTCAGGGTCCAGTACAAGTTGAGGCCTCACTGAGCACTCATGGACACCCCTAGCATAGCTGGCATCTCTTAACAAGAGGAGGGACATATACTGTCCCTGTCCTGGGCCTGTAGGTCACTCGGACCAGCTCACCATCCTCCTCTGCTGTGTCTGTTGGAGGCTAGCCTGTAGTCCCCAACCCAGCAGACCCTGGGGTCAACTGCTGAGGGACTGTTCTCAGGCAGGCAAAGCCTTTAGTGTCCCCTGACCCCAGCTGAAGTGATGGTCCTAATCTTTGCTGGGTGGCAGGATAGAGTGGGCCCACTGTGTGTAAGCTCAGTGCCACACTTGCCTAGCATGCTCAAGACCCTGAGTCCCAGTGCCACAAAACCCAAAGCAAGCCAAGCGAACCAACGCAGGAGACATGACCTAGTCAGGCCGTGCCCCTCAGCAGGCTTCCACAGCCATGGCTTCTCACAGAGAAGGCACAAGTTAGGATGTACATGAAGGGCAGGGACGAGAATGAGATGCCAAGGAGACGGTACAGGCTTTCAGCGGCAACTGCAAGATCGTAGAGCAAGAGCCCAGCACACCAAGCCCACAGGAGGCAGGCCCCTGACCTCAACAGGAGCACCTGACCTGAGCACAGAGGCCTGGCGCTTTCTGAGGTGCATCCTTCTTCCAAACCCTCCAAGCGGGCTGGTTCAGAGGCAAAGTGCTGTGAGGCTGATGATGACACCAGCCAGGGTTCTTCCCAGAGCATGGCCCAGAGGCACGGTGCTCTGCGTCCCATCACCACCTCCATCCCGGCCTGCTCACACCAGTGGCCAGCCCTGCCCTCACGAAATCCCAGTCACAGCCCTCCTCCCTGTGCCCAGCCTTGGAGGCTAAGCCAGCCTGTTTCTGGTTTACCTTACGTGAACCACTAATTGAAGTCTGATGTTCTTGGCCCCCAAACAGTCAGAAATGACAGCTCCGTCTCCAGCAGCTGGGCGTCCTTGGAGGAGCCACAAGTAGGGCAGGGCAAGCTCAGATCCTGACCAGAAAGCTTACTTGCTGCCCACTTGCTCAGAGGCCCCATCCACAGGCCAGTGGGTACCCCGGGGAGCTGGGGGAGGAGCGGGGCACACAGAGCCTCCACAGGAAGCAATGATCGATCACGGGTGCCATCAATGGCCAGGTACAGGCTAGGCACAAGCAGGAACTGGTGATAGCAGGCCCATCCTGATGCCAGCAGGGGTCCCTTCCTCTGTTGAAAAAACTGACCTGGCGTGGAAGAGCTTGAGTTGCCTGAAAGCAAGCACAAGGCAGGCCCTGCAGGCTGTGTAACCTCCTAAGAGCTTTTCTGGCCTCTGATCTGCAGGAGGGCCTAAGTGAAGGCAGAACCCACCAGCCTTAGGGTGGCCAGTCAGGGGACAACCCAGGGGGCTGCAGCCAGTCTTGTCTGGCTGTTCTCCAGAGCAGCCCTGGGACTGCCCGTCGGCTTCCCCACCTTTCCTGTCTCCACAGGGTGTGGAGCGCATCGATGAGCCTGGCTTGCGGAGCCTGCGCACGGCGAGGCATCTGGAAGCAGGCATGGTGCTGACCGTGGAGCCGGGCATCTACTTCATTGACCACCTCTTGGACCAGGCCCTGGCCGACCCGGCCCAAGCCTGTTTCTTCAACCAGGAGGTCCTGCAGCGCTTTCGCAACTTTGGTGGGGTGAGTCCCTGGGAGCCCCACAGTCTTAGTCCCAGAATGTCCACTACCCTACCACAGCTTTGTCACCTTTGCCTCAAGAAAAGTTAAGGCCTGGTCAGTCCCAAGCAGGTGCCTCACCTCTCAATAGATTCCTCAAAATGCCCATCGGTCCCATATACTCCATCTAAGCATCAATTATAAGGACCATAGGAGGAGCCTGGTCTTGCTTCCCCAGAGGCTGTGAGACCAATCTGTCTTATCACACAAACCAGTCCCATCCCTCAGAAAGCTGCTCTCAGATAGCACTGTCAGGCTGGACCAGGTTGGCTCCACTAATGTGGCAAATTAAGCCAGCCTGGTCGTAACAGCATCTTGTCTGGCTGGCCCAGGTCCGTATCGAGGAGGATGTCGCGGTGACTGACAGTGGCATGGAGCTGCTGACCTGTGTGCCCAGGACCGTGGAGGAAATTGAAGCATGCATGGAAGGCCGCGACAAGGCCTTCACACCCTCCTCTGGCCCAGCGTAGAGCAGCTCAGTGAGACAGAGCCCTGGCCCTGTGACGTCAGCCTGCCCTGGGCCCCCAACAGCAGAGGCAGTGCTCAGCAGTGATGCTGCCACAACCATCACCGCTGTTGCCAAAACCTGCAAGATCACATCCCTATCCTTGACTCTGCTTAAATGACAGTGACTCAGTGCTGATTGAAAAAAATCCTGCTCTTAAGTCTTTTTTCCTTTTTCCTGCTCTTAAGTCTTAACTCACTTCTTTTGCTATTTCTATCTTTGTGCCTCAGGAAAGACGCACTTGTGGTGTCTCCCCACCCCACCCCCCAAAAAAATCAACGTGCAGAATAAAATTTGCAATAAAAGTTTTTCTAAAATGGTCCTCTGTGTCCTGCTTCCTCTTGACTCCTTCACTTTCCTCTTTACTTCATGAAGCACACAGAGAGCCGCGGCCCACGATGCCGTGTCAGCCCTAGGCGCGTGTTCCCAGAACAGCGCTGGTGGCGCAAGCCCTGCGCCCTCTGCTTCCGCTGGACTGGCCGGGGAGAACCAGGGGGTCTCCACTGGGCTCGAGGGAGTCTGCTGGAGTCAGTGCAGCCGGGGCACCTGCCGCCAGGACTCCCACGCAGACGGGCACCAGGACCACTGGGCATTTGCTAAGAGGTTCTGGGACCTTGGTTTCATTTTTATACTAGCAAAGACAGCACGTGTCAGTAGCGGCATCGTGTAACAGAAGGTTTTCCTCCAACACCCCAGCTCCCAAAATACCTACCCTGAGACATTATTTATGAATAAATGCCTAGGCCATAAGCTTTGGCTCCTTTCCCAACTAACCTTTAACTTCAGTTACCTGTTTATTCTGTGTAGCACATGACTGGTTACCTCGCCACAGTTTCATGTGTCGCTCTCAGCATCCTGGGGCGTTTCTCCCACCTGTCTTTTTCCCAGAGTTCTTCTCTCTGCCGGAACTTCCTACCGCAGCTAATAAGCCGTTAGCTTTTTATTGGCAGGTGATGCTTCCATAAAAACAAGAGTCTCTACTGCACCGCCTCAGGCAGCAGCATGGGAACGGGGGGCCTAGCCCCAGCACCCCCCACGTCCATTCTGTGGGGAGGGGGGACCCGGCTGTGCCCATGGCAGTCCACCTGTCCTCTTGGCTTGACAATGTGTCTGATAGTCCTGAAGTCCTGCCCTAGCCCATGATACAGTTCCAGGGAGACGAAGAACAAGCGAGAGAGGTTCCACCAGGATGTGGCTCAGTAGGTTTACCTCCCTAGCACTGCCGTGCCTGCACCGCAGGACCTGGGAGGCTGGAGGCAGCGTGTCCAAGGTTACACAGTGGAGTTTACCAGCCTGGTATCTCAAAGTAGACAGAGGCCAGTCTGGACTACAAAGTGAGAGTTTCAGGCCAGCCAGGGCTACAGAGAAAGACTCAGTAAATGAGTGAATGAATGAATGAATTTAAAAATAAAATGTGGGGGCTGGAGAGATGGCTCAGTGGTTTAGAGCACCGCTTGCTCTTCCAGAGGTCCTGAGTTCAATCCCCAGCAACCACATGGTGGCTCACAACCATCTGTAGCGTGATCTGATGCCCTCTTCTGCAGATAAAAACGCTCATATACAATAAATAATAAATAAATAAATCTTTGAAAAATAAAAAATAAAATAAAATGCAACTGTGATGGAGGAAAAACTGGTCCAAGCTAGAGGCTTCAAGCTGCCACCGAAGGGCTTATTTACTACATATTGCTTAGGATGTGGCCACATGAAAAACACACACACACACACACTAAACAAAACAAAAAACAAATGCTGACCTCACTCAGTCCCAAAGCACCATTTATCTCACTTGTTAGGTTTATAACATCTGTTCTTAGGGTTCGTGCAGTTAAATGGGCCCATCCCCTGGCTGCCCACCTCGCACATTCCCCCATTCTCCCAAAACCATATCCATTTCCTCCAACCTCTGCAGAAATCCGTATGGCTTCAAAAATGGATGGGGCCCTTCCAGAACGTTCTACAGTGCTAAAGCCTTCCCCACACTCAGGGCCTCGACTCTCCTTTTAAGTTTCACTTCAGAGTAGGCCATCGTTGCCTCAGAGAACGAAACACGCCATGAAGGGAAAGGACAGGAGGCCAAGACTAAACCAAGAAAGGTCTCAGTAAAGCAAGAGATGCTGCACTCCAAACAGAGCTGCAGGAGGCAGCAGAGAGAATGGAGGGAACACAGGAGCGCACACCAGCACTGGGGAGCACCAGGGAGCACGGGAGGTTCTAGAGAGCACGTGACACAGCGCCATGCAGGGGAGGCAGGGTGGCTGGGAGCTGGGCAGAACGGGGTGGTAGGGTGTGAAGCAGGCAGGAACACTGAAGTCCAACGTGAACTTGGTGCCATAGGAAGGCGCCTGACAGCTGCTTCAAAGGGAGGGCGAGGAGTCGGGGGGCTGCCTGTGGCAAAAGACAACCTAGGAGTGGGACTTTTTTTGTTGTTTTGTTTTGTAATGCATAAAATGCAGTTACAAATTCTTCAGACGTGTGCAAGCAAGCACTCTGAGAACTGGTGAACTGGTCATTCTGAAAGTTTTGTTGTTTTTTTTTTGTTTTGTTTTGTTTGTTTTTGTTTTTTGAGACAGGGTTTCTCTGTGTAGCCTTGGCTGTCCTGGACTCACTTTGTAGACCAGGCTGGCCTCGAACTCACAGCGATCCACCTGCCTCTGCCTCCCGAGTGCTGGGATTAAAGGCGTGCGCCACCACGCCCGGCTTCTGAAAGCATTTTTACTAAGACCTGATTTTGTCACAAAGTACATATAAAACTTTCTAATACAAATCCTTACAAATAAACCCTTAACTAGCTCAGGAGATATATATAGCTCAGCTGATAAAGAGTCCAGCCTGGGCTACAGAGTGAGTTCCAGGCCAGCCAGGGCTACCAGAGAAGCCCTGTCTCAAAAAAAAAAAGGAAAAAACCCAACAGACCTAGGTTCAAGCCCGAGTCACATAAAACCAGATGTAGGGGTACACACCTGTAACCCCAGCTCTTGGAGAGGTGGAGGCGGGAGGCTCAGAAGCGCAAAGTCTTACCTGGCCGCAGACCAAGCTGAAGGCGAGCACTGGCTACCTGAGGCCGGCTCACTAAAACACAAACAGAAAGTTACAACGTATTCAAACGACATGGGACAGAACACCACAGAGGTGATTACTGCACTTTCTTTTTTGAGACAAGGTCTCAGCGGTGCTCAGGCTGGCCTCAACTTCAAAATCTTTCATCTCCATAATGCTGGGGTTACAGGTGTGCACCACCATACTCAGCCCAGAGTTTCCAGCAATTAATGTATCTCCCTGTAGGCATAAGGTTATTGTGTAATTTCAATTCTGATTTCTGTCTCAACGTTGTGTAAACACTGCTCCCCAGCTGTTCCCTGGTATGTCAATAAAGCAGCTTACAGCCAATCGCTGAGCAGGGGAAAGAACAGGGCTGGACTTCCGGCCAGCCAGGGGGGGAGGAGTCAGAGGAGGAAGTAGGAGCTTGAGCCTGGTAATTCACCCACCAGGTCCTAGGGAGATGTGCGAGGGAAGAGCTGAGGAAAACTACCAAGTGCAAGTATCGCTGGGATGTTTGCTATAGACAAAATAACAGAGGGTTGAAAATGACATAAACTGCTCAAGATTGTGCTGGGAAGCTTAATTTTAAATAAAAATAAGAGTCTCAATTATTTGTGCGATTGCCAAGTTAAGAAATAAGCTAAGAGAGAAAAGCATCTAAATGGCCCTTTTTCTCTTGGAAGACACAATTCAAATTGGCTTCTTGTATTCCCGGTGTTTCTGAAACCAGCCAATTCACTTCCATTTCCCAGCACCACGTAAGTAGAGATGGTGTGTGTACGCTAAAACGTCGTCATGGATAGGCCTCAAACCGGAACCACAGGCTAGGGAGCATCGCGAGGCAGGCAGCTCCTGTCACCGTGTCCCCTCCTCTGGGATGCAGTTTTAAGCTGGACCAAACAACTCAAGTTGCATTCAAGTTTAGAGAAAACTACTTCACTGTCCCCTGGGGACATCCCAGCTTGCACAAAAGCACCCACCCGCTGGCCACGCCCCCTGCCCAGGACAGCAGCCAGGGGCACCTTGCAGGCCTTTTCAATTATAAGTCAACTTTTTGCTCATGCCCAAGATAAAGAAACCCACAAAGAAAAACAGTAGTTGTTCCAAAGATTTTTTTTTATTATTTTTAAGTTTGTTGAAAGAAATAAAATTATATTTAAAAAAATAGAGTAATCTCACAAACTGAAAGCCAGGAACAAAAGAGCAAGTTAGTACTTTTTCCTGAGGCAGATCTGCTTAGCTGGAGAATGGAGTCTTCCTGCGCCTGGCACACTAACAGGTGTCTCTCCTGTTTCTAAGGCATCAGAAGCACGCTGGGCGCTCCAAGGTTGTTCAGGCACGAAGCTTCGGCCCAGCAGCCGGGGGTGGGGGGTGGGGGTGGGTGAGGGTGGGTGGGGGTGGGTGGGGGGGGGTGGGGGGGTGGGGGGGGAGGGGGTGAAGAATCAAAAGCTACTGCTGCGTTCCCGGTATGTGTTTCCATTTCCGTACATTGTAAAAAAAAAAAAAAAAAAAAAAAAAAAAGGAGTGGGCTCATGACCTGGATTTCAAACACCCAGTCACATTTTAGTCAAATCCTAAGATACTAGAGTCAGGTAGGTGTAGGAGGGCAGCTCCGATCCCTCCTCTGCACCCAGAACTGGTCAAAGGGCACCCATCCCAGGAGACAGAGAGGCTACTCCACACTCCAGTTTAGGACTCCTAAGCCCCGGGGCCTGTCCACAGGCAGAGCAAACGCTAAAGGCTCCCGTAACAAGCGGTACGGAAGTCACTCTACAACTGACCCGCGCCCCAAACCTAGTTTCCCTCCATTTTACACTGAGACATCTATCAGGCTAAACAGCACGCCACCTTAATGAGAAAGTCCACACACAGCTAACTGTGTTCAGTGTGGCCGCTTGCTTGAGTTATAAAGAGTAAGGGTGCGGCTGGAGCTACCTTTTTAAAGTCCTGGCACCGGTAAGAACAACTTCCGCGAGAATGTCCACTTGTGAACACGGCTGTTTGGAGTAGGAGTTTCCAGTGTCCGAACACTTAACGTGCAGGTGGAACCGGATTCATCCTCATTCACTTTGTTACCCAGCATCAGTCAGCTGCTAAAGGCTGAGATTACATGGGGGCGTCCTTGTTCGTGACCCCAAACATCTATCCAAACAAGGTAAACTGCTGCTGGACCCAAGTTTTGAAAACCCCACTCATCTCTTGGTTCCCCAAGAACAGTCTTCAGCTTTGCTGAGCTGCAGGGCACGGAGAGCTTCCGCCCAGGACAGCAGCACTCTTCCTGCGCACTAAGGGAGCGCCCTGAGTTACACACACTGGCTTCCGGTAAGCACGTGCTAGTAGGGAACAGGACCAGAATTGACCGCGTTCTAGCAAGACTCCCAGCAACACAAGCTTTGATCACACACGAGTCACGTTCAGTCGGCACCTCAGGAACCAGCAAACCTGAGCTGGAACTATGCAAACGCCACAAGTTACCAAGCCGACAGGGCCCTGACCGCAGACCCTAGGCGACACCTACCAGCTGCTCTGCTTCACAGCAAAGACGCCAAGATCCTGAGTTTTATCAGCATTTTGTCTCTAAAATAATTTATATAGAACAGAAAAGCACACTAATGGGAGCAATAACACACGAAGTCTGGGAAAAACAGCCCAATAAACTAGAAACTCCTCAAAAAATAAAAACAAAAAGATTAGGAAATAAATTAAAGATTCAAACCTTATCCTTTCAAGTTTTCTCTGACTATTCTGGAGACGGCATGAAGTTGGGACATTTTTCTAATAGTCATTTGGTTGAGATCAAATACCAAAACATGCCTCTTCACATAAGCACACACCCGAAACTTTACCTTTAAAAATCACGGCCCCATTGGCAGTTATTCTGAATAAGGGAGAAACCAAGTCAGTCAGTATTCTAAATCATGGTCTGTAACATCAAGCCAAGGTATTTTATTTACTAACTTGGCTGTCAAAAAGATGGTTTCTCATCCAAACCAAATGGTACCTTTTCTTCCATCCACAGAAACTGTCAGTGAACAGTAGATGCTGGTTTGTAGACACAGATAACACGCATCCGTTAAGCAGAAGGACTCCAAGTCCAATCCTGCTCTCTCTGTGCCCTTCAAAACAAGGAAAAAACCACAAACCACTTCCTTCCTTCCTTCCTAAATGCAATTTGTATTTTTAATCACCTCTTCCAGCTGACCTGATGGGATTTCTTTACTTCACCTAAGGTCATTTTTTAAAATGTGTATTGTTTGAAAAAAAAAAACAATGCCAATTATGGAAAGACAGGTTTATACTATCTATAAAATGAGGCCAAATTATTACGATTGGTTTCTGTAGCCCTAGAATTTACAATGCACAATTTAGAATAAAATCACAAAATTCACAGGTGGAATTCAGATTTTCTTTTCTTTCTTTTTTTCTCTCCCTCGAGACAGGGTTTCTCTGTGTAGCCTTGGCTGTCCTGGACTCACTTTGTAGACCAGGCTGGACTCAAACTCACAGGGATCCACCTGCCTCTGCCTCCCGAGTGCTGGGATCACAGGTGTGCGCCACCACACCTGGTTCAGTTCAGCTTTTCTTAAGCCAAGGCATTGTCTCATTAAAACCCAGAACCTTCTATATGACCTTCCATGTTCCCATTCCTACAAAAGAAACATTTCTGGGAAAGTCAGGATTTATTAAGAACATTAAAGTCCAGGAATTTTGTTTTAACCATAAACCCTAAGTTTTCTTTTAGTGCTTCAAAACTCCATTATCATTTAAGACCAGATAAATTACATGGCTAATCAGCTGCTCAGTGCTGAGCCCAGAAAATAACCTCCAAAGAACAAGCCCCAGTCCCGCCACTGAGCCAAGGGTGCAGGTGGTCACAGCGCTCACGTTCCAGTCGCAGAGCTGCGGGCTCCGGGAGGTCTACTGCCCTGGGCTCTCAGCGTTTGCCGTGGTGGCGTCAGCGCTGATGGGCTGCACGTTGTCTGCGAGGTTGTGTGCGTGCTCAAGAAACAAATCTTTCAGTACACTTAATTCCTTTGTCAGCAACTTAATTTTGGCTTCCAACCGTTCGTTCTCTTCTTTGAGCTGGTTCACTCTCTGCAGTGTGTCTTGGGCTTTCTGCTTGCTTTTTAACCGGCTCTTTTTCACGGCCATATTGTTCCTCTCCCTGCGCTGACGATACTCGTCGCTGTTCCGGTCCATGGGCGAGCTCTTCTTGCTCTGCTTGCTGGGAGGCACAGCTTTGCCTCCGCCCCCAGGCCCGGCGGGCAGCAGCTGAGGAACCTGCTGCAGGCCGCTGGCATGCGCCTGCGTGTGGATGACACTGATTCCGTTCACCCCTGGAGCAGCGGCTGGCTGCGGCAGCTTGCTCATTTGGGCTCGATCCTTTGCCAACACAGAACAGGTGGAAATCAAGCAGAGCAGTGTGATGAGCAGGGGCCACACGCAACTGCCAAAAACCTTCACATGTACCTAGTTAGAAAAGAAGCTGCATTAAAATATGTGAAATGGCAGGATCAAGTAAGAAAAACTGGTACAGACCTAACACAGTAGCAACCTACTGGTTTTGCTTACACAGGCAACTGCCAACCACACTGATGCTTCCAAATTTCAAACGGCTAAGCTGGCTCAGAGACACCATAAGCTGAAGGCAGGTCCACAGGGGCTAGCTGTGATTATCAGAAAGGGGAGAAAAAACAAAAGCATAGCCGGATTAGGTAGCACCTGTGAGCCGGTATCACTGGACAATCTGCCAGGGAGAAATCCGAGCTGTTTGGGTAAGCATGGAAAACAAGTTCAATTATTTTAGAACAGACACCTGTGCTTTTCTGGGGGGAGGGGTTGTTTCAAGTCAGGCTAGAAGGCTGGATCAAGATGCTCAGTCTGCAGAACCCAGGAGAATCTGGATTCTGCTATGATCGTTCAATGTCCCCAGGGTAGTTACAACGACCTCACCCACTATGGGCTGTTTTCCTCAGGCAGGGTATTTGAGCTGATTGGTTGGTTTGCTTTTTACCTTGTAGTAACCTTAAGTGACAGTCACTGACATTTACTCAATGGGTCTTGTCTTCAGGACTTGAGCTACCTAATAAAGGACCTCCATTCCAGCCTGCATCACGAGCTTTTCTTCTCGACACAATAATAAAACACATAGACATACTCAGCCTGATTCACAAAGAAACAACATCCTAATGATACAGGCAAGGAAGGCTAAGTACCGGAACTCAGGCTGGACAAAGGAACCTTGAGTGCAGCCAGTGTTGGCACCCACTGCTCTCTCAAGAGTTCGGTACTTACTGAGGCACTCTTATGAAGAAACTACTGAGACCCGGGTTGCTCTGAGTATAGCTAATGCCCCCAGCCACCTGTCAACTGTGGAATGTAAAAGCACACCTCCTCCATCTCCATGACAACATGTCACTACTAACTAAACAGTGAATCAACTGTGTCCACCTAGGACACACAGCACTCTGAGAAATGTAGAAAGCACTGTTACGACCCATGAAACTGTCCTGTTCTTTCCCAGAACTGCTAAAACAACATCAGTGGACAGTTAGGGACGTTAGCTGGTTAGGAAAATGCCCCAGTGAGCACACCCAAGGTTATAAAGAAAAGTTCAGTCAGTAAACATCAACAGCTTTGGCCAACCCAAACTTTGGCCGAGCCTTCTTTCAAGCATGCTTATTAAGTTGGCTTTTTATTATTTATTACTATTAATCTCTGCCTTTAAATGTCCATATATCATTACTTTGAACTGTTTTAACAGCTACTCGGCCAGCTCTAAGCTAGTGGGTCATCTGTTCTTACTCCAGCACTAAAGCAGGACAGAAAGCTCCCTTCCAAGCCATGATGGATATGGACTTTGAGTTACACTCATAATAGACA
The DNA here is from genome assembly GCF_964271855.1 of Acomys minous. NCBI lineage: Eukaryota > Metazoa > Chordata > Mammalia > Rodentia > Muridae > Acomys > Acomys minous. The sequence goes on along the minus strand of NC_140502.1, from coordinate 4,759,430 downwards.
TTTCACAACTTCCCTTGAAAATGATTATGTGGCCTCATTTCTCTCCCACTTAAAAGGTGGTTGTTCAAAAGAAAGAAAGTAAACAAATTAATTAAAAAATAAGAAGCGGCTATTCAGTATTAACTTAAGCCTCCCGGGCTGCCATGTAACAGAGGTGCTTATCAAGTTGCTATGACATGTATAACCCAATTTTAAGGCCTTGTAGTACGTCAATACCTCTCCTGGGAGTCTCTCAATGGTTTTTGTTGTTGTTTTTTGTTTTTGTTTCTTTTTGAGACAGGGTTTCTCTGTGTATCCTTGGCTGTCCTGGACTCGCTTTGTAGACCAGGCTGGCCTCGAACTCACAGTGATCCGCCTGCCTCTGCCTCCCGAGTACTGGGATTAAAGGCGTGCGCCACCAGGCCCGGCCTCGTATTCTTATTAACAACTAATCTCTGCAGTCAATTTGGCCAAGCTCAAGGATACCAACAATCCAAAGTAAAGACTAGAAAACAAGATCAGATCTTTCCTTGGCTCTGGCTCCCCCATTTTTACCCTGGACATATACTTGCTTTCCCTCCTTTGAGGGTCAACCCCACCTGTACAGGAGGGGTGCAGAACTGCTATGATGCCCCAACTAACAAAATACCATGAACTCTAGTTACTAACAACTTAGTCACAACAGGCTCCAAATTCAGATGCTCTGCCTGTTCTGAACCCAAAGATGCGGGGTATTAGGGCTCTAACTAATCTTGCTAAGGTTCTAACCAGAACAAAGGAGAGGTGTTGAGTGAGCCTTTTGACTAGAAAAACAAAAAAGTAATTTTATTGAACCTACAAACTTGCAAAGAATAAAAAGGAGAGAGGGGAAAATACCCTCATGATTGTTTATTTAAAAAAAAAAAAAGTCCAGGCAGTGGTGCTGTGTGCCTCTAATCCCAGCACTTGCAAGGCAGCGGCAGGTTGAGCTCAAGACCACCCTGATCTACAGAACCAGGGCTACACAGAGACACCCTGTCTCGAGAAACTAAGAATTAATTAAGTAAAAAATTAAAAAGTAGTCTGGATATAGTGGTGCGTGCCTTTAACGACAGCCTTGGGAGGTGGAGTGCGCTTGAAGCTAGCCTCGTCTACACAGTGAGTCCCAATAGCACAAAGCCTATGTAGAGACACGCTGTCTAGGAGAGAGAGAGGCAGAGAACTAGCCAGAGGCTTCTGACAGTCAGCTTTGCTCTTGCCCTGCACAGAGAAACTTGTCGTTCATGCTTCTGTGGTCCTTCCGCACACCTACTGAGCCCCACAGCAAAGCCATCTGACATTTACTAACTCTAAGTCAAAGTCTGGCTTCTGGGTGGACTAATCTATTCCAAAGTTCAGTCTACAGGAAGCAGGGTGGTGCCTCCTTCCTTCTGCCTGTCAATCACCCAAGAAGCAGCAGGAAAGCTGAGGGGCAACAGTTCTCAAAGTGGCCCCTGGACCAACACCAGCAACTTCCTACAAGTACCAACTCTCCTGCTGCCAGACCAGGAAGGAGTTCTGGATGTGGGCTTTCAGTCTTGTTTTAGGGGAGCACCAAAACGGTTCTGATGGCACAGTGGAGGACCATGGCTGCATATAAACAATGGCGCTTAAGAATGTGAGGCCAAATGAAATGAGTAACAGACTTTTTCAAATGCAAATTTCTTAATAGAAGTAATGCTCATTCAAAAGAATAAAACAATGAAACTCTGGAAAATTGGAATAGTAAAATAAAACAGGACTTTTCTAAATTTTCACTTGGTACAATAAACATGTATAAAATTTTCCTAGCTTGATACTTTTTTCATAAACCTAGATAAGCCACGTATTTCTCCATTAGCCTCTCAAAATAAACTTTTCACTCAATTTCCTTAATGAAGGTTGAGTCTTCAGGTTTACAAACAAAAATATCTCACATCTTTCATCCCTAATGCCACAGAAATTACCTCAGGCTGACATCATCTCTCAGGGGCCCTAGTCTCAGGTGTAGCAGCCCAAGCTCCCTCTAACCACTCGCTAGACCACCTAGGGCAGTGGCCTCAGCCTTCCTAATGCTGTGCCCTTTAATACAGCTCCTCATGTGTGGTGAACCCCTACCATAAGATTTTTTTCTTTTTGGTTTTTAGAGACAAAGGTTTCTCTGTGTAGCCTTGGCTGTCCTAGACTCACTTTGTAGACCAGGCTGGCCTTGATCTCACAGTGATCCACCTGCTTCTGCCTCCTGAGTGCTGGGATTAAAGGCGTGCGCCACCGTGCCCAGCTATAAAATTATTTTTGTTGCTACTTCATAACTGTAATTTTGCCACTGTTAGGAATCATTAAGTAACTATCTGTGGTTTTGGATCATCTTAGGTGAGCCCTGTAAAAGGGCTGTTCAGCCCCCAAAAGAGTTGAGACCCACAGGTCAAACAATCTTCCCCTCAAACCTAATTAAGCCACATCTTGCTACTAAAAATCCATGTCTGTGACTCCAGGCTACAGGATGGAACCCAAGGTGCTAACCCTCTCTACAGACTGCTCCCTTACACTCAACGCAGCGTGCATCACCACGCTACCTTCTGCCTCCTAAACGCGCTCTTTTTTCTTCTCTTTGTGCTTTTTTGTCCCGTCTGCTCCCTCAGTTTTTTTGGCAACTGCAGCTTCCAGGTGTCTCCCTGGAGTCTGTTGGAGGCAGGATCCACGAAAGAGAAAATAATCCTTCAAGAAGGTCCATGTAAGTGGTCCACTGGAGTGTGTGAAGAAAATGTACGCTTGTTTGGATATTATCCTTTAAACCTACTTACAGTACTATTTAGCACATTCAAAACATATATAGTTTATAAGTGTACATTTAATAGGAGTGCCTGTTCAGGTTTTTTGCCCTCTCTTTAATGGCAGGGAAAGCAACGGGATAGGTAGTCTGAGAAACTATGCAACCACCCCACAGAGGGAAACCTAAAATTGCTACAGTACTCCTTATTGTGACTGAGGCAACTTCTGACCAGCACGTGTGTCCTTTCCCATGATCTCAGGAAGGGAATGCTCCCAGGGGCTTTCCCAAGGATGGTTTAGTCCACCAGGGATGCAAGCACCTCCCCAGGACCATAGAACCTGGCTGGCAATCACGACCTGCTTGTGAGGATTTAAAATATACTGAGGGATGGGTGGCCTCTGTCCCCATCTAGTTGGTTCTGATAGGTAATAAAAATAACTGAGCCAGCCAAGCGTGCCCACCAGACGCAGGAAATGGGCTCATGTTTTTCTTCAACTGAATAGTATCCTGTCATTTACTGGGAGTTCCCCCCCCCCCCCAAGAAACAAGGAAACAACCCCAGGAATAGCTTATCACAACTACAACTCAAGTGGCAACAGCTGAGCAGACTTCGAGCTCTTTGATGGCTAGGGATGTGACTCAGAGGTAGAGGGGGCTTGCCTACCACGGTCTGACTTCTATGTAGAACTTCTGAGTAAAGAAAGCCCTTCGGGGTGCTTTAATTCAAAATTTCCTCCGTGAGACAGGTCTGCATCCAATGCTAATATATTCAAATAAGGACACAAGTGGGTGGCAACTCAGAGACACAAGCCCCAGCCCTTGTGCAACCCACAAAGGTTAAAACCTTTCTAAAATTGACACATCTTATGTTGCAGCTTACAAGGGGGGGAAGAAAAAAAAAAGCACAGCAAAAACTAAACGTGCCAACCTTAAGAAAGACACAAGCGCGCTTGGAAAGAGAAAACCATCCTTCCATACACACGCGCACGCCCAATCTCTCCACCTGGATACCTCCACTGGTTCTTTTCCCGAGGTCCCTCCAGCTTAACTGGTGGGCGATGCGCGATCCATCTAGGAATGCCCTCCACCCTCCCAGTGAACCCCACAACACACGACCGTCCCCCCCAAAACAAGCGAAACCACCCTCATGCAACGTTGTGAGTTTAAAACCCGAGTGCTTTCCCTAAGTAACCACTAGGTTATTCATCATTCCAGACAGGACCCGGGCCTCTCCCCGCCCCCCCCCCCGCCCCGCCGCCCCGCCGGGTCCCCAATCCCCCCCAAGACCGAGCTGTTTGGGTAGGGACAGAGAAGAATCCTAGGTGGCTCCAAAGCGAGATCTGGTCCACCTTCTATTCTAGGAACACCCTCCCTCCCCCAGGGGCCAATGCGCGCAGGGCTTGTCACGCTGCACGTCGCAGGGGGGCCGGCTTCTGGAGAGGCCACCTGGTGCTCCATCCCTTCCCCGATGGCGGTGAGGGGGCGCCCCGGGGAGCGCGGGGGGTCGGCGCCACGCGCGGCGGCGCTGGGCCGCGTCCAGAGATGAGCTCAGCCCCGCCGGGTGTTGCCCGCAGGTTGCATCAGACGCCGCGCCGGGTCCCCGCCCGCGCCGCCAAGCCGCCAGAGGGCCTTCCGGGCCAACCTGCCGATTCGGGCAGGGCCGGGTCTCCCCCACCCCCACCCCCCACCCCGGGCCCGGCCGGCGCCTACGCGAGCGGCGGGCTGCGGCCGCGGCCTCCTCCTCCTCCTCCTCCTCCTCCTCCTCCCCGAAGCCCCGCGGCCTCCTTACCTGCGCCTCCGGCCGGCCCGCCCTCCCCCTAGTCGGCCTCCACTCCGAGCGGCCCCCGCGCGGCGCGGCCCGACCCGACCCAGGCCTCGCAGCCCCGCGAGTCGGCGAGGAGGAGCGACGGTTACGAAACCGACAAGCCTCCGCCCGTTCCGCCACCGCGGCCACCGGCTCTCTCCGCCTCCTTTCCCCCGGCTCCGCGCGCTGCCGCCGCCGCCGCCGCCGCCGCCGCCGCCGCGACCAATAGAAGCGCCGGTCCGAGAGCGACGCGCCCCGCCCCCTCGAGACGGGCGGCGCCAGCAGCCAATCACAGCCCGCGGGGCGGTGAGAGGCGGGGGGGGGGGGTGGCGCGCGCGCGGCGGGGCGGGGCGGCGCCGGCGGGCGTGGTGGGCGTGGCGGCGGCGGAGGCGGCGGTGGCTGGGAGGGCGCGCTCCGTGGTTTGTCCCTTAGGCTGCTCGAAGCTGGCGGGCGGCGGCCCCGCGATGTGGGAGTGACCCGTGGCGGGAAAACGTTCTCCCCGGAGCTGGGACACTTGAAAAGACGGTCACCTTCGAAGGGCGCCTCACCTGCCTTTTGGGAGCCAGCATTTCCCGGGGTGGACTTTTGAGTCACCGATTTTTTGTCCGGGTTTAAGGCCTGGGGACTTTGCAAACTTTTATTTTGACAAAAGCACGTTAAGGGGAAAAAGTGTCCAGAGTAGGATTAGCACTTGCTACACGCTTGTGGCTCCCTGTCGGATCACGATCTCCAAAGTGTGCTGGCCTCCGTGAGAACGGATGGTGGACGCGACACGCTCTCTTAAAAGGGGACAGCAGTCCAGCCTGGCTCTCCCTAACAGTTCCACGGGAGGACCAGAAAGCGTTTTGTGGAAAAAACAGGAAGCAGCGCCTGCGTGGAGGGCAGAGCCTGTCTGATAGGTTTGATTGCTTCCTCTTTAGCAACGCTTTATCGTTCAAAACTCGCTGGCTTTCAAAGAGGAAGTGTTTCTTCACCGGCCAAGGCCTGGAGAGCCGCTCTCCACCGTCGGGCTGTTTCGAGGAATTCCTAAGAATCCCCGCAAAAAAGGAAAAATTGTAAAAGAAAAAGCCTAGCGCCACAGAGAGTGACCCCGTGCACACTTGGAAAGATAAGAATGTCGTCGAAATCAGTATGTCTCTTTAGGTTCGGGTCTTTGTGTTAAGAGCCTTTTTTTTTTTTTTTTTTTAAGTAAAAAGCTGAGCATGCCCAAAATCCCAGCACTCTGGGAGGCAGAGGCAGGCAGATCGCTCAGAGTTCAAGGCCAGCCTGGTCTACAGAGCGAGGCCAGAGCACTATCAAGTTGAACTGTGCTTTGTTTCTCACAAAATCATTTTGCCCCTAATATTTTCTAATCATGTAAAAACTGTACAGAAAACAAAAACGTCCTTGCATGTTGTATTTTGAGTTAGCCTCTGTTTTACCCTGCCAGCTGCATTCTGTGTCGTGTCTAGGCAAGCTTTCCTTCCACACCCAGCAGTCAGTCAAAGCCCAGGCGTCTTGGCATTTTCCTCTTTAGCTGATAGCTGGTGGTTTGGTTTTTTGTTTGTTTGTTTGTTTGTTTTTCCTACTTACAAACATATATTTGTTATTAACTATGTGCCAAGGTGCATACTAAGAGTTAGCAGTGAGGAAGACAAACACGCCATCCCTGTCCACATGGACACTTAAGGAAAGACGTCCAAGATGCTGGGAGAGTGTCAGAGGACTTGACGTAATGTCTTAGAGAAGGCCTAAACATGAAGAGGGGTTGGCTTTGCCCAGAGGCCTTGTGACAGGAGGAACTTAAGGTCACAAAGAGGCTGAGGTAAGGAGCCCCAGTGGGTTCGGCAGACCATGTGAGTCCAACAAGAGTTTTGATGGGGGAGCCGAGGGTGTTTGAATACAGGGGTTACCCACGGGGTCAGTAAACACTTTACCGTTGAGCACAGGAGTGTTGCTTTTACCCTCAGTCACTGAAGACACACATCACACCGAAATGAGACCCGGGTGAAGACTCAGCCTCCGGGTTGAAGGAAAGACTGAAGCCATCCCAGTGAAGGAAAATATCTGTAATCCAGCAGTACACACACACACACACACACACATACACAAACACAACACACACACACACACATTGGTTTTTTTGAGACAGGGTTTCTCTGTGTAGCCTTGAGTGTCCTGGACCCTGCTGGCCTCAAACTCACAGAGATCCACCTGCCTCTGCCTCCCGAGTACAGGGATTACACGCCTGTACCACCGTGCCTGGCTTCCAGCAGTATATTAAAATCTCCTTCAACCTTCCTGACGTTGTAACCCTATAACAGTTCCTCATACTCCGGAGACCCCCAACAGTAAGATTTGTTTGTTTGTTTGTTTGTTTGTTTGTTTGTTTCGAGACAGGGTTTCTCTGTGTAGCCTTGGCTGTCCTGGACCTGCTTTGTAGACCAGGTTGGCCTGGAACTCACAGCGATCCACCTGCCTCTGCCTCCCGAGTGCTGGGATTAAAGGTGTGCACCACCACGCCCGGCTTCCGTGAGATTATTTTATTGCTACTTCATACCTGTAATTTTTCTGCTGTTATTCATAATGTAAATATCTGTTTTCTGATAGTCTTAGGTGACCCCTGTGAAAGAGCCACTCAACCCCAAAGGGGTCGAGATCCCCCAGGTTGAGAACCACAGCCTCATATTGAAGCGTGTGTCCACCGGATGCAAATCACTTAACCTTTGTGTCATCTGGACCGGGGATGGCAGCAGCAGCACTGTGAGGATTGCAGGAACATATGTTAGGCCCCTGCCTCCTACACCGTCCGAGCTATTGATAGGAAATATTGGATCGTATTAGCGAGATGCACATATGTGAATGAACAAGTGTATTTCACACAGTGGAACGGTTCAAAGTTAAATCAGACTCGTGTTTACTTAACTAATGACTCAATCACCCAAACACATATAATATTGAAGATGTTGGTACTAAAGGTACCCCATCAAATTTTTTTTTCTTCATTTGTTTCCTTGAAATAAGAATGGGAGGGGGGAGATTATAGTTACTAGTATTTTTTTCCTTTCAGATATTTTTTAAAATTTATTTATTGGTTTTTCAGACAGGGTCTCTCTGTAGAGCCTTGTCTGTCGTGGACTCACTTTGTAGACCAGGCTGGCCACGAACTCAAAGTGACCCCCCTGCCTCTGCCTCCCGAGTGCTGGGATTAAAGGCGTGCGCTACCACGCCCAGCTTCAGATATATTTTAAAGTTACATATATGTTTATGCCTGGAAGTTTGAGCACCTGGGTGCAGTGACTGGAGAGTCCAGAAGAGAGCGTTGGAGTCCCCTGGAGCTGAAGTGATTGTGATCCACACAGTTTGGATGCTGGGACCTCTACAAAAGCAGAAAGCAGTGCTCCTAACCACCAGACCTCTTGGAACTGGAGTCACAGTTGTGGCCTGCCATGTGGGTGTCTAAGAACTGAAACCTGCCCCTCTGAAAGAGCAGCAAGTGCTCTGAGCCACCAAACCTTCTCTCCAGCCCACTTTGTTGATTTTTAGGTATGGTCTCGCGTTATAGCTCAGGCTGGCCTCGAACTCATGAGAGGTCTTTCATTCTCCTGAGCACTGGCTTTACAGGCGTGATGCCCACACCCTGCTTAACATCATTTGAAGTCCAGATAAACTGAAGTTTACAAACTTATGGGAAAGTTCCTTGGGAACTAACATAACAGATCACCTCAGCTGATAGTCTGAACTGTCGGTCACATTCTGAGAACTGAGGAATCATCTGTCAGGGTTCTGAGTCTTAGCAGACATTATCTCTGCATTTTTAGCGATATTTGAGTTTATAAGTTTATAATTCTCCGCTGAGAAGGGATATTTTGGCTGGAAATAAGTTTGTTGTTTGGGGTTTTTTTTTTTTTTTTTGCTTTTTGAATTTTGATTTTTGTTTGGTTTTTTTTATTTTGTTTTGTTTTGTCTGTTTTTTTTTTTTTTTAATTAGGGTCTAATTATGCAATCCTGGCCTGGAGCTCACTATGTAGACCAGGCTGGCCTCAAACTCAGAAATCCACCTGTGTTTGTCTCCCATGCCCTGAAAGTTTTGTTTTGTTTTTACATAGCCTGTCTATTAGGCCTATGTGGCCTCAAACTTGCCATTCTACTTAGTACTAGGATTATAGATTTGTACCACCATGCCCAGAACCTGGTCAGTTAAAAAAAAAATGTAATTAAAGTGCCTTCTTTAATCCCAGCACTCGGGAGGCAGTGGCAGGCGGATCGCTGTGAGTTCGAGGCCAACCTGGTCTACAAAGTGAGTCCAGGACAGCCAAGGCTAACACAGAGAAACTCTTTTTTGAAAAAAACCAAAAAATAAAAAATAAAAACACCTATATCATGTCACAGCCCAAAACAATTTCTCTCTCCCTCTCTGCCCCCCCTCTTTCTTTCTATCTGTTTTCATCTCTCTGTTGTCTTTCTCTCCTTTGTCTCTGTCTCTCTCCCTCCCTTCCTCCTTCCCTCCTTTATGTTTTTCTGTTTTCACTTAAGCTTTCTTCACATGACTACTGGCAGCTTCCATGTTGTCAGCCTCAGTAGTAAAGAAACTTAGAGAGATGGCTCAGTGGTTAAGACACTGGCTGCTCTTCCAAAGGTCCTGAGTTCAATTCCCAACAACCACCTGGTGGCTCACAACCGTCTGTGATGAGATCTGGTGCCCTCTTCTGGCCTGCAGGTGTACATGCAGGCAGAGCACTGTATACATAATAAATACATATTTGGAAAGAAAGAAAAAACCTTGAGTTCTTGTTGTAAGAGGTCCAGGCAAGGTCGCTGGGACTGGCCCAGCTGGGTCAAGTGCTCCTCAGGAACAGGGCACAGTGCACTAACATGGCAGCTCTTGAGGGGGGAGATGGAGTTGTCCTCAGCAGAAAGGAGAGGGTGCTGAGTCAACAAACCCATAAACCCCCACTTGAAATGGCAGGTCCTCCTGTTGGAAGCTTCAGTCACTCGGACTGACAGGACCATTAGTTCTTTCTCCTGGCACGCGGCCCCCATCCTCCGGCGACCGGTATTATCAATAATGATTAAAAATCACCTTCCCACACGTCAAACGTCATTCCCTTGTGCAGTAAGATGTCATCTGTGCACTGAGGGGAGATGTGTGCCGTGTGAGCACGCAAGTGAGCCTGTTGTCTTTGCACATGACGGTGAGTACTTGCCATCCGTGCACAGAGGAGAAGCGGTGATAACATCTCTGTCCACTAGGACCAACACCCCACTCCTGATACCAACTTCTACAACACCATACCCAAGAGTGACTTTTGGAGGAGAGAGCTTTATTTTGGCTTACGGTCCCAAGGGGAAGAGTCCACCGTGGTGTGGGGGTTAGAGAGAATGGCAGCAGGAAAACAGAGAGGCCACACCTCCATCCTCAGGCAGGCGAGAGTCAGAGGGAACTGGAAGTAAAGCGAGTCTATAAAGCCTTAAAGCCTGCCTCCGATGTCCCACTTCTTCCCGTAAAGCCGTACTCCCTAAAGGTTGCATAACCTTCCCAACGGCACTGCCAGACAGAAGCCAACTGTTCAAACGCCAAAGCCTACAGGAGGACAGTTCTCGAGCAAACATCACATCCCATCCCACAGCCCCATGGTCATATCATAGCACAAAACGCATTTAATTCAGGCCGGACGTGGTGGCGCACGCCTTTAATCCCAGCACTCAGGAGGCAGAGGCAGGCGGATCTCTGTGAGTTCGAGGCCAGCCTGGTCTACAGAGTGAGTCCAGGATGGCCAAGGCTACACAGAGAGACCCTGTCTCCAAAAAACCAAACCAAAACAAAAATGTATTTAGTTCAAACTTTAAAAGCCCTCAATGTGGGGCTGGAGAGATGGCTCAGGGGTTAAGAGCACTGACTGCTCTTCCAGAGGTCCTGAGTTCAATTCCCAGCAACCACATGGTGGCTCACAACCATCTATAATGTGATCTGATGCCCTCTTCTGGCCTTCAGGGGTGCAAGCAGGCAGAGCAATGTATACATAATAAATAAATAAATCTTTTTTTTTAAAGGCCCTCAATGTATATTTCTTATGGATCTGAGAGGCTCTGTTTTCATCTCTTCGCCTCACAGAGTAAGCACAATTCTCTGCCCCATATGGTGGTGCGATAAATTATTGCCCTATCTGTGGTGTGTATTAGCCCAAGACTGAAGATAAACAGAATTGTACCCATGGCACTTTGGATACCAGTGTCCATCTTGGAGAAGGTGGGATGTGCTCTGAGATGGAACAGGGTGGCCCAAGCTAACTTTTAACCTAGCAGACTTCTCCTCCTGTCTGTAGAGTGGGCGGTGACTACGTCATAGAGTCATCCCAAGGGTTAGGACAACACCCATGAGAAAGAGCTAGTCCCTGCTCACAAAAGGTCCAGAATACGTCGGTTCTTAGTTTCTCATGCCGTACCCCAAGGAAAAGAGCCGTGTTCCTTAGAAAAGTGCCTGACACTAGGACAAGGGCAAGAAATGGAAAGATAACTAAAGATAACTTTATTACCTGTTTGTTTGAACATGTGCATGTGTGAGGATACACATGTGCCATGACATGAGCATGGAGACCAAAGAACTTTCTGGAATAAGTTCCCTCCTTGCACAGTTTGGATCCTGGGGGTTTCTTTCTGTTGTTGTTGTTGTTTGGTTGGTTTTTTTGTTTGTTTGTTTGTTTGTTTGTTTTTTGAGACCTGTAGTCTTGGCTATCCTGGACTCACTTTGTAGACCAGGCTGGCCTCGAACTCACAGCAATCCGTCTACCTCTGCCTCCCGAGTGCTGGGATTAAAGGCGTGGGCCACCACGCCCAGCATGTGTCTGACTGTTTTACCTGCATGTATGTATGTGCACCACATATGTGCCTGATTCCTATGGAGATCAGTAGGTGTCCGATGGCCCGGAACTGGAGTCCCGGTGGTTATGATGCAGTCTATGGGTGCTAGCATCCGAACCTGGGTTCTCTGCAGCAACCATCTCTCCAGCCCCTTGTGTGTTTACTTGGTTTTGTTTTTGTAACATCCTTCCCTATAGCCAAGGCCAGACTCAAACTCAAGAACCCCCTGCTTTGGTCTCCTGAATGCTGGGATTGGCAGGCATATGACGACACGCCCTATGACCGATATCATTTTGAGAAATTTTCTCTTGCTCTGTCAGTGGCTACCAACCCCTGGTGAGCCCACATGACCTCTGTACACAGGTTGGGGAGAGGTTACGGGACACCAGAGGGCAGTTTCTTCCATATCTCTTCTGGCAAGGGCACTAATCTATCAGGAAGGCACCTCCCTCATGACTTCATCAGGCCCTCCTTGGCTCCCAGCACACTGCAGGTTAGGCCGTCAGCATACATGCAGATAGAAACAAACACTCCCGCCATGTGTCAAGGGTCACAGGACCCAGTGGAAGTGCTCCCTACGCCAAGGCCGGGATGACGTGAGAGGTAAGATGAGGAAGGTAGTACTGAATTATAAACTGGGGCATAAATCAATATCCATGAGTCCCTAAGTATATTAGCAAACGGTTGCATAAATAACAAAAAGGAGCTGCTGTTTGGAGTACCATGCAATCTATTTACTCTGTCCGTACTAGCTAGTGTAACTGCGTGTGTGTGTGTGTGTGTGTGTGTGTGTGTGTGTATGTGTGTCCATGTGTATGTTCCTGTGTGTGCATGTATGTGTGTGTGCATGTATGCATGTGTGTGCCTGTGTGTGTATGTGTGCGTGTGCATGTGTGTACATGTGTATGTGTGTATGTGTATGTGTGTGTGCATGTGTGTGTGTGTGTGCATGTGTGTGCCTGTGTATGTGTGTGTGAGCGTGTGTGTGTGTGTGTGTGTGTGTGTGTGTGTGTGTGTGTATGAAGTATGTGTAGCTCAGAGGACAACTTGTGAGAGTCCCTCCTTTCCTGCCACAGTGTGGGTTAGGTGACTAGTCAGGTCATCATTCTTGACAGAGACACCTTTACCATGTGAACACTCTCTCCAGCCCTCCCATCCCCAAAGTTAAAATAAATAGAGAAAATAAGATGGGAGGCTGAGAGAGCCTTCTCAAAAAACTTAAAAAAAAAAGAAAAAGAAAAAGAAAAAAAGAAAGAAAAGAGAAGAAAGAAAGAAAAAAAAAAGAAAAGTTATTTTTCAAAATTGCAAATCTGCAACTTGAAAGAACACTATTTAGAAAATGGACACAAGCCGGGCGTGGTGGCGCACGCCTTTAATCCCAGCACTTGGGCGGCAGGGGCAGGTGGATCGCTGTGAGTTCGAGGCCAGCCTGGTCTACAAAGTGAGTCCAGGACAGCCAGGGATACACAGAGAAACCCTGTCTCAAAAACCCAAAAGGAAAAAGAAAAAGAAAAGAAAACTGACACACTGGGGCCTTATGAAAAGCACAGGACAAAAGTAGCCTTCCGGTGGAAAAGCCTGGGCAAGCACAGGAGCCCGGGGTCAGAGTCAACACCAGCAGCCGTAAATCCCGACGACAGAGTGGACTTGATTGGATCCCATAAAAATGGCACTCGGCTGCCTTGTCCTCCAAGCCCGGGTAACCTCGCTCTAACCACAGTCAAAGCAGACGAATGTCAAGGGAGACATTCGACACAGCTCCCAAGCAGCGCCCGCCTCCCCCCACCTCCCCCCCCCCCAATGCTCGAGACCCTCCGCCACCGTGGGAAAAGCCAGGAGTGTCCCAGTTACTAGGATCTACAGCCGTGACCTGCAACAGAAGACAAGCAAACCAACAAAGGGATACGGTGCAAAAATTCAGGAAATCCAAAGGGAATAGGGGCTTTGGTTCGTTTTGATGCATTGAGACAAGTAGAGTGGGCTCAGGTAGAACGCTGACGGCGCTAAAGCAGGTGCAGAGAGGATGCCAACTGCGCATGATCTTCATCTGTCAGCCTAAACTCATTCTAAGTGTGGTCTAGGATTTGTTCGTTCTCCTTTGACCTGTATGAATGGTTTTTGTTTGTTTGTTTGTTTGGTTGGTTGGTTGGTTTTTTTTTTTTAAAGATTTACTTATTTATTTATTATGTATACAGTGTTCTGTTTGCCTGTAATGACTACATACCAGAAGAGGCCACCAGATCTCATTATAGATGGCTGTGACTCACCCTGTGGTTGCTGGGAATTGAACTCATGACCTTTGGAAGAGTAGCCAGTGCTCTTAACCTCTGAGCCATCTCTCCAGCCCGGTTGGTTGTTTTATTTATTTATTTTTGAGACAGAATTTCTCTGTGTAGCCTTGGCTGTCCTGGACTCGCTTTGTAGACCAGGCTGGCCTCGAACTCACAACCATACCCCTGCCCCTGCCTCCCGAGTGCTGGGATTAAAGGCGTGCACCACCTCCGCTGCCGCCGCCGCCGCCACCGCCACCACCAAGCCCAGCTTGTATGAGTGGTTCGTCTGCATTTATGCATATGCACCCGGTGTGTACCTGGTACCTAAGGCCAGACGAGGGTGTTACATCCTCGGGAACTGGAGTTACAAGTGTTTGTGAGTTGTTTGTGGGTACTGGGAACCGAACTTGGTCCTCTGAAAGAACAACAAATGCTCTTAACCACTGAACTATCCCTTCAGGCCCTTAAAGTTTTGGGTTGGTGTTTTTTGGTTTTTTTTGTTTGTTTGTTTGTTTTTTTAAGTATTTGAATGTACTGCACTTTGTTTGGTTTGGTTTGTTGTTTGTTTTTTCATTTGTCTTTAACTAGAGATCCCTCTGACTATGCCTCCCTCCCACCCAAGTCCTGGGATGACAGCCTTGTGTACCACCCCCCCACCTCCCACCCCCCCAGTACCCCAACCTGCCCACCCCCTGCACCCCATCCTACATCCTACCCTCATACCCCACCCCTACACACACACACACACACACACACACACACACACACACACACCGATGCCCAACTGCACTGCAATTTTATTTTGTTTTTGTTTTTTTTTATTTTTTTTTATTTTTGAGACAGGGTTTCTCTGTGTAACTCTGGCTGTCCTGGACTCACTTTGTAGACCAGGCTGGCCTCGAACTCATGAATCCCCCTGTCCCTGCCTCCTGAGTGCTGGGTTACAGGTGTGTGCCACCACGCCCGCCATGCGTTGCAATCTTAACATTAACTGAGCCATGTTTAAAAGCATTAATGAGTCTCAGGACGAAAGAGATGACTCAGTGGTCAAGACTGCTCCCTGTTCCTCTAGACAAGTAGGGCTCAGTTTGCAGCACCCACATCACGTGACTCAGAACAGCCTGTAACCCCAGCTCCAGGAGAGCCCGCCCGAAAGTTAATGAATCTGACTAAAGCTCAGCAGCTCACCACCAAAGCTGAATTCAGCCCATGAGCCTTAGTCCCATTTCCTGTCATGAGCCACTACTAGTGACCATGTCGTCAAAGAAACCAACATCCTCCCAAGCGGAAAGGAAGCAGAAGCTGTAGGGTGAGTGCACAGCGGAGCTGCAGGATGTGTGGGAGCCCAGGTTAGCCCCTTTGGGCATGCTGAGGAAGCCAGTCCTCTCCTGGAGCTGGAGATCCCAGGTCCACCCTGCAGGCCGCACTCAGGAGGCAGAAGCAGGATTGAATTGGAGGCCGGCCTGGGCTGTATGGTGAGACTGTCTGATAAGAAAGGTCCTGCTAGCCGGGTGGATTGGCGCACGCCTTTAATCCCAGCACTGGGGAGGCAGAGGCAGGCGGATCGCTGTGAGTTCGAGGCCAGCCTGGTCTACAAAGTGAGTCCAGGAGAGCCAAGGCTACACTGTCTCGAAACCCTGTCTCAAAAAACAAACAAAACAAAAAGCAAAAACAAAAACAAGAAAGGTCCTACTGCCGGGCATGGTGGCACATGCACAGGCACAGCCTGGTCTACAAAGTGAGTCCAGGACAGCCAAGGCTACACAGAGAGACCCCGTCTCAGAAAATCAAACCAAACCAAGCAAAACAAGAAAGGTTCTACGGCTGGGCGTGGTGGCGCAAGCCTTTAATCCCAGCACTCGGGAGGCAGAGGCGGGCAGATCGCTGTGAGTTCAAGGCCAGCCTGGTCTACAAAGCAAGTCCAGGACAGCCAAGGCTACACAGAGAAACCCTGTCTCGAAAAACAAAAAAAACAAAAACAAAAAAAAACCCAAAAAACAAAAAACAAAAAAACAACAGCAGCAACAAAACGCCTGCCAACAGATTGGAGAGATGGCTCTGTGGTTAAGAATACCTGCTGCAGGCCGGGCGTGGTGGCGCACGCCTCTAATCCCAGCACTCGGGAGGCAGAGGCAGGCAGATCGCTGTGAGTTCGAGGCCAGCCTGGTCTGCAAAGTGAGTCCAGGACAGGCAAGGCTGACACAGAGAAACCCTGTCTTGAAAAACAAACAAACAAAAAACTTGCTCCTGCGGAGAGGCAAGTCTGGTCCAAAGCATCCACACGGCAGCTCACAATCATCTGTAACTCTAGGTCCATGGAATCTGATGGCCGCCGTGACTACCAGGCACTCGCAAACGTTAAATAAAAATCAACAAGCCATGACAAAGATAGAACTGTCCACTGACTTCCGCTGGGCAGGCTGGCGGGCTGCTCCTTCCCAGTTCCCACGTGTTCAGGCCTTTCCCTGCTCCTCAGACCCAGGTCTGAGCTGCTGGTACCTGCTAACCAAATTCTTGCTGGTCCTAGTTTTTCCTCACAGTGCCACTGAACTTCGGCAGCAAAATATACACGTTTTTGCCCACGCCACTCAGGTTTTGCTTTGTTTTTCTTTTGTTTGAGACAGGGTCTCACAAGGTAGCCCAGGCTGGCCTTCTGTCTTACTCCCCCCCCCCAACACCCCCCCACCCCCACCAAGTGCTGGGTTGAGAGGAGCTCAACCACCATGCTGGGCTGTACTCTGCTCTCATCTATAAGGAAAGTACGCCCGGGCTTTACTTGTACACTGCAGCTATGAGACGGGCAGAACATATGTGTCAGCTATGGTCGTGATGAAACGCCATGGCCAGGGGCAGCTTGAGGAGGAAAGGGTTTATTTCACTTACAGGTCTACGTCACTGCCCATCATGGATGGAAATCAGGGCAGGAAGCCAAAGCAGGAATCTGGAGGCAGGAACTAGACAGAGGCCACGGAGGAACCCTGCTTACTGGCTTGCTCAGCCTCCCTTGTGTGTGTGTGTGTGTGTGTGTGTGTGTGTGTGTGTGTGTGTGTGTGTTTTGAGACAGGGTTTCTCTGTGTAGCCTTGGCTGTCCTGGACTCCCTATGTAGACCAGGTTGGCCTCGAACTCACAGAGATCCACCTGCCTCTGCCTCCCGAGTGCTGGGATTAAAGGCGTGTGCCATCTTTTTTTTTTATAGGACCCAGGACTACTAGCCCAAGGGTGGTACCACTCACAATGGGCTGGGCCCTCCCACGTCAATCAGTAATTAAGAAAAAGCACCGCAGGCTTAGGGGCCAGTCCCGTGAGGGCATTTTCCCAATTATAGTTCCCTCTTCTCAGATAACCCCAGCTTGTATCAAGTTGATTAAAAAAACAACAACAACAACAGCAAACAAACCAAAAACAGGACAATGTGGCCCAGGGATGGATGAGTGTCCCCACCCTGAAGGGCCCTGGAGGCTTTGCCACATCCTCAGCAGCCTAGCTCTTGCCCAGCTTGGGAACAATACAAGACCTGTGAACAGCCTGCTCTGAGATTGAAAATGGCCTCCTGTGTTTGTCAGTCTCACGTTACTGTGACAAAATTCGTGACACAACGATTGAAGAAGGGGGGGGGGAGAAATCGTCTTATTTTGGCTCACAGTTCTAAAGGTGCCAGTCCGTCATGGCAAGGCAGGTGGGCGGGGCAGAGAGGGGCAGCTCACATCATGACGGCCAGGAAACAGAGAGAGAGCACACGACTGCTTGTCTTCCCTTTCCTTTTATGTATTTCTTTTTGTTGCTTTTGTTTTGCCTTCTTTTTGTTTGTTTGGTTGGTTGGTTGGTTTTTTGTTTGTTTGTTTTTGGTTTTTCGAGACAGGGTTTCTCTGTGTTAGCCTTGGCTGTCCTGGACTCGAGTTGTAGACCAGGCTGGCCTCAAACTCACAGCAATCCATCTGCCTCTGCCTCCCGAGTGCTGGGATTAAAGGCATGCGCCACCACACTCTGTTTTTTGTCTTCTTTTTGAGGAAGAGTCTTTCTATGCAACCTTAGCTAGCCTGGAATATCATTATGTGGACCAGGCTGGCCTGGAACTCACAGAGGCCCACCTGCCTCTGCCTCCCTAGTCCTGGGATTTAAGGTTTGTGCTGTCATGCCTGCCATCTCCTCACTCAGTTCCTCCCTGTCTGCAGCTCATTGGATGGTGCCAAGCATACTCATTAATGAATCCTCTTTGAGAACACCCTCAGGCGGTGGTGGCGCACGCCTTTAATCCCAGCACTTGAGAGGCAGAGGCAAGCAGATCGCTGTGCGTTCGAGGCCAGCCTGGTCGACAAAGTGACTCCAGGACAGCCAAGGCTACACAGAGAGACCCTGTCTTGGAAGAAAAAACAAACAAATAAACAAAGAAGCCAGGTTCAATTCCCAGCACCCACACGGCAGCTCACAACTGTCTGTAACTCCAGATCCAGGGAATCTGATACCCTCGCACAGACAGACATGCATCAGTGCTCATAAAAATGGAAGAAAAAAAAAAACCAACCCCAGAGGAAGGTGGTTTGTTCTACCCCCACCTCCCCATCCCTGACCCCGCAGTGCTGAGGAGGAGGAGAGAGCTGCACTGTGGGGCTTGCTGGCTAGCCAGCCTAGCCTGCTTGGTGAGCTCCAGGCTCCTGTCAAAGACTAAGGTGGGGCTAGAGATGACTCACTAGGTGCTTTGCTGCTACTGTACAGGAACTTGATTCAGCTCTCAGTACTTACTACGCATGGTGACTACCTGCCTCTCCAGTTCCAGGGGATCCAAAGTCCCCTCCTGGCCTCCAGGGGCACCTGCACACACATGTGCACACACATATGCTGAGGCCCGCAAGTTAAGCTAAATACATCTTTTAAAAATAAATGAAATAACCCTGGGAGTGGTGGCGCACGCCTTTAATCCCAGCACTCGGGAGGCAGAGACAAGTGGATCTCTGTGAGTTCGAGGCCAGCCTGGTCTACAAAGTGAGTCCAGGACAGCCAAGGCTACACAGAGAAGCCATGTCTTGAAAAACCAAACAAAAAAAAAAATTTTTTTAAATAAATAAATGACACCAGGCACTGGTGGTGCACACCTTTGATCCCAGCACTCAGGAGGCAGAGGCAGGTGGATCGCTGTGAGTTCGAGGTCAGCCTGGCCTATAAAGTGAGTCCAGGACAGCCAAGGCTACACAGAGAGACCCTGTCTCGAAAAACTAAAACAAACAAATAAATAAATAAATGGAATAAAATTTTTAATTAAAAATGACCTGCACATATATTTCAAAGCCACAACAGAAAGGGGAGCAGCAGTAAGGACTGGGGAGTGACATCCAAGATTGTCAATGGCCAGGTGTGGTGGCGCACACCTTTAATCCCAGCACTCAGGAGGCAGAGACAGGCGAATGGCTATGAGTTCAAGGCCAGCCTGGTCTACAAAGTGAGTCCAGGACAGTTCAAGGCTACACAGAGAAACCTTGTCTCAAAAAGCCAAAACATAAAAATAAAATGCATCAATGTTCTATTGGCCAAGGAATACACATTCTTTTCCAATATTCATGAAACATTTAGTTAAAATAAAGAGATCATGTTGGGCAGCAAAAGAAATGTAAATCTATTCCAAAAATTTTCAAAGTTCCATTATCTACAGTAAAACCAGATGTGGAAGAAGGAGGATCAAGAAAAAAATCAAGTAACTCACCAACCAAAAGAAAAATAATTTTTTGTGTGGTACCACTAAAGGAAAAAATAACATTTAAAAAAATCTCAGGTGTACAAGTCTTTTGGATGTTTTTTTCAAAAGGCAAAATAAGTTATAATTAGGAAATAATAATGAGAAGAAAAGACATTAACCTTTGGAGCCTCAGGCCAGGCTTGATGGAACATACTTTTAATCCTGGCCTTTAACCAGGAGGCAGAGGCAGAGCAGGCTGCTCTCTGTAAATCTGAAGCCAGGTTGGTTTACATAGTGAGTTCCAGGCTAGCCAGGGCAATACAGTGATAACTGTCTTTAAAAAAAAAAAAAATATCAGAGATGGCTCAGAGGTTAAGAGCACGGGCTTCTCTTCCAGAGGTCCTGAGTTCAAGTCCCAGCAACCACATGGTGGCTCATAACCATCTCTAATGGGATCTGATGCCCTCTTCTGGTATGCAGGTGTACATGCAGATAGAGCACTCATATAAATAAAGTAAATACATCTCTTTTGTTTGTTTGTTTTAATAACAAAATTAGGGGCCTAAAGCCAAAACTTAGTCAACCACTGACCTACAGGGGAGCCATTTTGTATGTCATTTAGTCATTTTAAGGGGTCACCCTCTCCTGGCCATGGGGATGAGCAAGGATGGACAGAGTACATTTTCTAAACTAAAAGCTACAAGGCTTGGATGTCACAGTTTGTGGCAGTCACACTGATGGCTTGGCACACAGGCACGGCCACTGACCTAGGTGGATGAGACAGCAGCCACATGAGCTAACAGCTATAGGAGGGAAGCCAGTGGGTACACAGGTCCTGACAGGAAAGGATGAGGGAAGGACACTGGAGAGACTGCCCAACAAAGCCAGGCTGTCACAGCGTGATGTCAGGCAATTATATTGTCTCTGTCTTTTAAAATATAAAACCAGCCGGGTGTGATGTCACCACGCCTTCAATCCCAGTACCCAGGAGGCAGAGGCAGGCGGATCTCTGTGAGTTCGAGGCCAGCCTGGTCAACAAAGTGAGCCCAGGATAGCCAAGGCTACACAGAGAAACCCTGTCTTGGAAAACCAAAAATTAAAAATAAATAAATAAATAATATGAAATAAAACCAAGTGTTTGGTACACTCTCCTGAGCTCTCAAGTCCCCGGTGGTATCATTTTTCATTGTTTATGACATTCCCTGCTTTGTTTGCTTTGGATTTTTTTGAATAGAGGGTCTCACTGTGTAGCCCTTGGCCACACCCAGCATTATGTGGGTCAGTAATATGAACCCAGACTCTCCTGCTAGAGCAGCAAGCCCTCTGTGTTGGCTAGAGTCATTTGGGAAGAGGGATTCTCAGCTGTGACAACGCCTCCACTGAGATTGGCCTGTAAAAGCCAGGTGTGGTGACGCACACCTTTAATCCCAGCACCCGGGGGGCAGAGGCAAGTGGATCTTTGTGAGTTCGAGGCCAGCTTGGTCTACAAAGCAAGTCCAGGACAGCCAAGGCTGTTATACAGAAAAACGATGACCCAAAAATAAAAATACAAATAAAAAAAGAAAAGAGAAAAGAAAGAAAAAGAATCTGTAGGCCGGGCAGTGGTAGCGCACGTCTTTAATCCCAGCACTTGGGAGGCAGAGACAGGGGGATCACTGTGAGTTCGAGGCCAGCCTGGTCTACAAAGTGAGTCCAGGACAGCCAAGGATACACAGAGAAACCCTGTCTCCAAAACGAAACAAAACAAACAAACAAACAAAAACAAAAGAAAAGAAAAAGAATTTATACAGCTCATGGTTGTGGGACGTCCGAGCATGTAGAGATGGCATCCGTCCAGTGGCTGGTGGGGACCTCGTGCGATGCTGCAGAACGGTGAAGGAATAAAGGGAGGAGAGGTGGCCAAGGGGACGTGTGCTTTCTAACACCCTATTCTGATAACAGCCTGCCCATCCAAGAGCCTGCTCGCCCTGGTGAGAGCAGCATTAATCACTTCCTACGTGTACAATCCCCAAGACCCAAATACCTCTTCCAGTCCCTACTAGGGGGAAACTGTGGGGAAAGGGGGACCAAATTCCAATGCAAAGTTTGCTGTGGTTTTTTATTACTACAGTGTGTGTGTGTGTGTATGTGTGTCTGTGTGTGTGTCTGTCTGTCTGTCTGTTTGTCTGTCTGCCTGTCTGTGCACCAGGCATTAAACTCAGGTCATCAGACTTAAGCAGCAAGTGTCTTTTCCCCACTGGCCATCTCATTGGCTCAGGATGTAAGGGGTGTTGGTTTTTGTTTTTGTTTTTGTTGTTCTTGGCTGGTTGGTTTTTTGTGGGGCTTTTGTTGTTGTTGTTGTTGGTTTTTTGTTTGTTTGGTTGATTTGGTTTGTTTTTGTTTGAGGCAGGGTTTCTCTGGGAGGCCTGGCTGTCTTGGAACTCGCTCTATAGACCAGGCTGGCCTCGAACTCACAGAGATCTGTCTGCCTCTGCCTCCCAAGGGCTGAGACTAAAGGCATGTACCACCACACCCAGCTTAGATATAAATTTAAAGTGGGCAAACTTTAGGAATAATTAAGTGAAAATCAATCATTTATTTGATTGGTTGGTTTTTAGGTTGTTTCTTTCTTTCTTTCTTTTTTTAAACTTTTTTAGACAAGATCATCTCAGGCTGAAACATGCAACTCCTCTGTCTCACTCTTTAGAGTGACAGGCAAGCACCGTCACACCTGGCCTGTGGAAACCAATTTGTCCTGCTATGTCCGGTTTTCCTGTTCAAATGCCTATCTTAGCTACTCAGTTCTCTTTTCTGAGAGTCAGAGAGACTTCCAGTCCTGTGGGAAAGCGGCCTGGAAGGTGCATCACTGGTGACGGGACCCATGCCTCCCAGGGCCGGCTCTCCTGCCTTTCAGGAACCGCGTGAGTCACACAGGATGAGCGCCTCTGAGCTGGCAGCCAGTATCGGTGTCCCAGGTCTGGATTGACAGGCACTTGGAGCCGCCGTACATTCCAAACTCCAGTGCCAAAGCAAAGACGTGTGTTTGGTGAGCACACGGCGTGCCCAGGCCTGCTCAAAAGCTTGTTTTTGTTTTTACGCTCCAGACCTGTGTGCCACTTCTCAGTGTGGCTCGGATAAGGCGCGTGACATTTTCTTTCTTCTTATCTTTTTCATTTTAAAGAATGTTTGTTGGGGCTGGAGAGGTGGCTCAGTGGTTAAGAGCACTGGCTGCTCTTCCAGAGGTCCTGAGTTCAATTCCCAGCAACCACATGGTGGCTCACAACCAGCTATAACATAATCCTCTGGCACTCAGGTGTACATACAGATACAGCACTCATATAAATAAAAATAAATAAATAAATCTTTAAAAAATGTTTGTTTATGAGCCGGGCGGTGGTGGTGCGCACCTTTAATCCCAGCACTCGGGAGGCAGAGGCAGGTGGATCACTGTGAGTTCGAGGCCAGCCTGGTCTACAAAGTGAGTCCAGGACAGTCAAGGGCTACACAGAGAAACCCTGTCTCTGGAAGAAAAAAAAAAGTGTGTTTGGTTTTTGTTTTGCTTGAGGCAGGGTCTTACCATAGCTGAGAGATCTCTCTGGACCAGGCTGGCTTCAAACTCACAGAGATCCACTGCCTCTGTCTCTCAAGTGCTGAGACTAAAGGTGTGTGCCACCATGCCTGGCCTTGTACATTTTGCTTGTTTTTTGTAAACCACACACATACACTCATGCACTCACACACACAGGCACACACACGCATGCATGCACACAGGCACACACACACACATACATGCATACACAGGCATGCATATGCACGTACACACATGCACACAGGCACACACATAAGCACACACGTGCACACACACACATGTTGGTGCTGCAAACTGAACTCGTATCCTCTGGAAAAGCAGCAAGTGCCCTTAACCCCTGATCCAGCACATCTCCAGCCCAAGCCTTAAACTCTTGACCTCCCTGCGTCAGCCTCCCGAATGTTGGGATTACAGATGTGCACCACCTCGGCCGGCTTTCTGTGCTCATTTTGTGCTTGTGTAAGTGTGTGTGTGTGCGTGTATGTGTGCGTGCCTGTGTTCAGGGGCATGTGTGTGCGTGTCTACATGTGTGCACAAGTACGTAAGGGTTAATGTCTGGTGTCTTCTTCAACAGCTCTCCACCTTGTTTTTTGTTTGTTTCATTTGGTTTGCTTTAGATGGGGTCTCTCACTGAAGCGCACTGCCGGGTTCCAGTGGTTGACCAGCAAGGTCAAGGGATCCCTGTCCCTTCGGGCCCAGCACCAGGATGGCAGGTGGGTGTGCATAGCAAGCACTTTATCCCTGATCCCTGAGCCACCGCCTCCTCTAGTCCTGGATGCTGAGCCCAGCCCATGGCACTGCCTCTCAGCACAAGAAGCGATTCCCATTTGCTGATGGCCTCTGTCTGTCTGTCTGTCTGTCTGTCTGCCCGCTGCTCCTTGGCATCTGGGCTTGGGCACCGATGAGGTTTTCTGGCCGGTACCATTCTTCCTGGGATCTTCCTACCACCGTTACTCCCGGATGTAGGATTTCTCATCTAATTTACAGCGAAAACCCAGGGGAGACAGCTGAGGGGGTAAGAATGCTTGCTGTTGAGGGCTGGAGAAAGGGTTCAGTAGTTAAAACACTTTAGGTTCCGTTCCCAGCTGCTTACAACAGCCTTGTAACTCCAGTTACAGAGGATCCGGCAACCTCTTCTCAAACTTTCCGGGCACCAGGCACACATGTGATGCACATACGTGCATGCAAGCGAAACACTCATACACATAAAAATATAATAAATAGATTTTTTTTTCCTAAAAGTAATGCTTTGCTATGCAATCATGAATCTCCAGAATCCGTACGAAGGTTTGGCATGAATGTGTGCACCTCGGATTTGGTGAAGAAATAGGAACAGAGAGAGGCAGGTGGATCCCAGGAGCTCGAGGGCCAGCCAGGCCAGCCGAAACGGCGAGCTTCAGATTCCCTGAGAGACCCTGCGCATGCGCGCACATGCGCACGCCCGAACGCATGCACGCACAACAACAACAATAATAATTCATTTAAAAATGTCAATGTCACCAGGCGGTGGAGGCACACGCCTTTAATCCCAGCACTCGAGAGGCAGAGGCAGGTGGATCATTGTGAGTTCAAGGCCAGCCTGGTCTACAAAGTTGAGTCTAGGACAGCAAGGCTACACAGAGAGACCCTGTCTCAAGGAAAAAAAAAAGGCAATGTCTTTGGCCCATTTGACCTACATGTTTTTGGTCTCAGGCAACCCCCTCAGGATTTTCAAATACTTCCCATCCACTTGTGAGAATTCCATGCAGGGCCCTAGGGATCACCCACACCTAAACAAACAGAACTTGCTTTCCTTCTTTGGCTGTTATAATTCACCCCGTACATATATCTGTCATGGCCCCCGAAGGGCGTGGGCAATTACTCCGTTGTGGGAGAATCTCGGGTAATTAAGGCCAACCTCAGTGTTTTGAAGGTGTGACGGCAGTGGGAGGAGGCAGATACTTAATTAGATTTGAACCGTCTGTGTGCCCCATGTCTGTCCTTAAAAGTAATTGAAGCCCTTCCAAAAAAAAAAAAAGAGGGGGAAAAAAATGACTTGTGTCCTTTAGAACGTTCATCAAAAAACTCTAAAATGTTTCAATAATTCTTAAAATGTCCATAATTGCCCTAGTTCCTTGTGCTTAAAGGGATTTATTAAGAGTTATTTTCCCATGACGACTTAAAATGAAAAACTCCAAGTTAAAAAAAAAAAAAAAGAACTGCAGTAATTGGCTTTGATGAATTCAAGTCGCCGCCATGCCACACTGTAACTGTGGGTGCGGAGAATTTTAAAGGCACAGATGTGCCCTGAAAATACAGCTGGGGGAATGAACCCAGGCCTGTGGAAAGCAACTGGGGTGGTGTTGCTTTTACCCCAGAACTGGGTCGGCCTGAGCTTAATTCTTTCATGGTTTCGGGACCAGGCACAATACAACGTTACAGATAATATCTCATTTGTTGGGCCAAACTACAGGAAAGCCTGCCTCAGTCACGCAGAACCACCCCGGCAGGGCACCCCCCCCCCCCCAGCACTGACAGCCCTCCTGGATGCCTGGGCCCGAGCTCAAGGCCCGCCTGCCTTGGAGGGGGTCTCTGGTAGCAAACAGAGGGACTTCCAGCTCCGGTCCTGTGGCTTCCAGTGTCCTGAGCAAACTTTAAGTCAGTCCTAGGGAAGGAAGGAAGGAAGCTGTTGTCTCCCAGCTTGGTTGTGTAAAACTCAGAGGCAGCCTTTGGCCCATGGAGAAAGGGTCAGAGTAAGTAAACAGTTTCCTTGTTGTTTTTCTGTTGGAGTTGAGGGTGGAATCTGGAGCATGGTACGCGGTCGGCTCCTGCCCCACTCTTCCACTAAATCGTGCCCTCACCCCAACCCGAGCCCAAACCACAGTTTTCCTAAGAGTAAGTTTCACTTTCTGTCTCCTTAGTGATTCCTAAACATGCTTTCTGAACTATAATCATCCATGTTGAGGAGAGAGTGAAAGAAAAGATGACCTTGCCCAATGAAGACAGGCTAATAGACTGAAGATTAAACCAAACACACGGGGTTTCTGGAAGCTTCCGTGACCTCTCAGGTTTTATGGAGGTCCTCAGATTTGGCCTCTGTCTGCTGTGGTCACTGCTCCCTGGTGTCCTGTACCCTGTGTCATTGAGTTTCAGACCCCCAAGGTCCTGACAGTGGGCCTGGGAGGCGGTCTGAATAATTTGCACTCCAATTCATGGGTTGAAAAACTGGTTCCCAAGATAATGGTATTGAGGCCTGGTGGGACCTTTAGGAGATTATTATATCAGGGGGCTCCACCTTCGTGAAGGGATTAACGTAGTTAATCACCTGAGGCGGGGAAAGTGGGTTAGTTATCTCCAGAGCAGGTTGTTATGAGCCTGGTGTCTACACACACACACACACACACACACACACACACACACACACACACCTGCCAATCAATCTCCAAAGACACTCTTACCATGTGATGCATGCGCATACAGTGCTGTGCAATGAAACAGCTTGAGGGCCTGGAAAGATTTGGCTACCAGGCTAGGACTGTGGCTCAGCCAGAGAGCACCTGCCTCCCCCAGAGAGGGGCTGTGGGTGTGGCTCAGGGGTAGAGCACCTGCCTAGAATCCCCCAGTGAGGGGCTGGGGTGTAGCTCAGTGGTAGAGCACCTGCCTAGAATCCCCCAGTGAGGGGCTGGGGTGTGGCTCAGGGGTAGAGCACCTGCCTAGAATCCCCCAGTGAGGGGCTGGGGTGTGGCTCAGTGGTAGAGCACCTGCCTAGAATCCCCCAGTGAGGGGCTGGGGTGTGGCTCAGTGGTAGAGCACCTGCCTAGAATCCCCCAGTGAGGAGCTGGGGTATGGCTCAGTGGTAGAGCCCCTGCCTAGAATCTCCCAGTGAGGGGCTGGGGTGTGGCTCAGTGGTAGAGCCCCTGCCTAGAATCTCCCAGTGAGGGGCTGGGGTGTGGCTCAGTGGTAGAGCCCCTGCCTAGAATCCCCCAGTGAGGGGCTGGGGTGTGGCTCAGTGGTAGAGCCCCTGCCTAGAATCCCCCAGTGAGGGGCTGGGGTGTGGCTCAGTGGTAGAGCCCCTGCCTAGAATCCCCCAGTGAGGAGCTGGGGTGTGGCTCAGTGATAGAGCCCCTACCTAGAATCCCCCAGTGAGGGGCTGGGGTGTGGCTCAGTGGTAGAGCCCCTGCCTAGAATCCCCCAGTGAGGAGCTGGGGTGTGGCTCAGTGATAGAGCCCCTACCTAGAATCCCCCAGTGAGGAGCTGGGGTGTGGCTCAGTGGTAGATCACTTGCTTGGTGAGTGCAAGGCCCTGGATCCCATCATCAGTACTACAAAATAGCAAAAATAATAGTAATATTAACTGTTTTGGGAAGGTTGTGGCAACACATGCCTGCAACTCCAGCATGCAGACCCTCCTGAAGCAGAGTAGGGGCCAGCCTGAGCTACATAGTAAGGCCTTGTCTCAAAACAGAATAAAAAATGTAGCTTCTCAATTTCAAACATTTTATCTAGAACCACAAGCTAAAACAAACCTCTTGCCTTTATAAACTCCCAGACTCAGGCATTTTTGCTTTAGCAACAGCAAATGGACTAAACCTGACACTGACAGAATTTGGATCTCATGCTTCCTTCTAGTTCCAGAATCCAAGAAAATAAGGGTTTGCCTCTGTGCTTCCAGAGCAGCGAGGAGACAGTTGAGATAAAAAACAGTGGCCTGGAGGTACCCCTATGCAGAGACAACACAGCAGGTGATTGGCCAGTGCTAGTGAGGACTGA
Source organism: Acomys minous (assembly GCF_964271855.1). Classification (NCBI taxonomy): domain Eukaryota; kingdom Metazoa; phylum Chordata; class Mammalia; order Rodentia; family Muridae; genus Acomys; species Acomys minous. Next base: position 4,731,779 of record NC_140502.1, on the reverse strand, counting down.
GGTGCCACCATGAGGGCAGACAGAAGGTGGACAGCCAGTGGCCCCAGACTGGCTGAGAATGGCAAGGTCACTTGATGATTAGGCTCCAGGAACCTAGCTGTCTCCCTTCCCCTCCCCTTCCCCTCCCCCTTCCCCTCCCCTCCCCCTTCCCCTCCCCCTTCCCCTCCCCTCCCCCTTCCCCTCCCCTCCCCCTTCCCCTCCCCTCCCCCTCCCCCTTCCCCTCCCCTCCCCCTTCCCCTCCCCTCCCCCTCCACACACACCCATCATCCTCTTCCTCCTCCTCCTCCTCCTCCTCCTTCTTCTCTCACTAGGCATCTACAGTGGGCCCCAGTCCCCAGTCAGTTGTCACATCCTATCATGAACGCAGAGTTACCACGCACCTCCCAGTGAGGCACTGGGCTTCCTATAGTGATCTCCGAGGAAGCTTGCCCCGCGCACTAGGAACACAACAATTACTGAAAACATATGTGTTGCCCGGGAATATGAAACCAGCGGCATATGCGCCGCGTCGTGCTGCTGTGCTGTGTTCTGGAAAGTGAGAAGAGCATCTGGCAGGCTGCTCTAGGGAGGAGGCTCCCCCTCAGCTGGGATCTGTGTGGCCTTGGGCCGGTTATCTCTCCTCTCTGGGTCTCTCTCTCTCCGTTTCTCCCTCTGTAGACTCGCGTCTGAATCTATGTCTCTCTCAGGGAAAGTCAGAGAAAGCCAGCCAAAGTGCCTGGCAGAAGTGTGGTACCGCTTGGTCCTCCTAATTGCCTGTCAGCCCTTTTCACACGACGCCTCAGACGCTTTATGCCTTGATTAAAGACAAATGTATGTGTCTTTAAATTACTCTTCAGAGGCTCTTCAGTTAACCCCCAAATCACTTTATTACTTAGAATATATTTTTCTAGGGTTTTATGTCTTGATAGATTGTTGTTGTTGTTGTTGTTGTTATTATTATTTTATTTAGATTTTCAAGACAGGATTTTTTTGTCCTGGATATCCTGGACTCAGTTTGCAGACCAGGCTGGCCTCAAACTCACAGAGATCTGCCTGCCTCTGCCTTCCAAGTGCTGGGACTAAAGGTGTATGTCACCATGCCCCGGCTTTAATAATTCATTTTTAAATGGAACTACAATCATAAACAATACAACCTAACCAAGCATCTTTAAAATCTGCTCCAATATGCCTAGGGGTAACACTCAAGATTTTTTTGTCATTATATTTCAGTGATGGGGAGGGTTCCCAGAACCTGGCGCATGATAGACACATGCTCTGCTGTTGAGTTAAGACCCGAGCCCCTTGCAAAGGCTTTCTTTCTTTCTTTCCTTTTTTAATATTTATTTATTATGTATACAGGGTTTTGCCTGCATATAGAACTGCACTCCAGAAGAGGGCACCAGATCTTAATGTAGGTGGTCGTGAGCCACCATGTGATTGCTGGGAATTGAACTCAGGACCTTTGGAAGAGCAGTCAGTGCTCTTAACCTCTGAGCCATCTCTCCAGCCCACAAAGGCTTTCTTAAAGGTTTATGTTCGTTACTGTGGACGTGAAGAGGCCACTGTGTGTCTGAAGGTCACAGGACAACTTGTGGGAGTCAATTCTCTTCTTCTGCCATGTGGCTTCCTGGGTCAAACTTAGGTGGTCAGGCTTGGTAGCAAGTGCCTCTGCCCGTGGAACCATCTCCCCTGCAAAGAGATTTTTTTGTTTTGTTTTGAAACAGGATTTCTATGTGTAGTCCTGGCTGTCCTGAACTTGCTTTGTAGACCAGGCTGGCTTCAAACTTACAGAGATCCACCTGCCTCTGCCTCCCAGAATACTGCAAAGATGTTTTAATAAAATATTACAAGGCCGGGCGTAGTGGCGCACGCCTTTAATCCCAGCACTTGGGAGGCAGAGGCAGGCGGATCGCTGTGAGTTCGAGGCCAGCCTGGTCTACAAAGTGAGTCCAGGGCAGCCGAGGCTACACAGAAAGACCCTGTCTCAAAAAAAAAAAATTCCAGTTTGAGTGGAAGCAAAATAATAATAATAATAATAATAATAATAATAATAATAATAATAATAATAATTTTTAATATTATTATAAAAATAAAAATAATATTATTTTAATAATAGCAGCAATAATAGTGATAGTAATAGTAGTAATATAACAATAATAATAATAGCAATAATAATAGTGATAATAATAATAATAATAATAATAATAATCATAAAAAGGCTTAGTATTTTATTAGTTAAAGCACTGGATTTTTTAACTGCCTGTGAATATTTATTGAGTGACTGCTGTATGCGAGGCATGGTGTTAAGCATTTGATAAACGCCAGGGGTTAAAGCCAGGAGGTCTGGCTGCTCCGGGTTGATTTTAGCAGCGGGAGGTGGATGCAACAACAGATGGAATAAGAAGAGGTCAAATGAACATTGTCCTGAAAGTCCCAGGGTGGGGCAACTGCAGGAGGCCAAGGAAGAAAGAGTGTGGGATACAGTGTCTTTTCAGTAGTATGGTCAGGCTGGGGTGTATAGCTCAGGGGCAGCAAACTCACCCAGCGCGGCGCCGGAGGTTGTGGGTTCAATCTCCATTAGTGTTAACGAAAACAAAATAAATACTGTAGCCGGGGCGGGCCACTGTGAATGAGGTGGGAGCAGACGCAAATACGCGGAACACAGTTACGACGATAAAGCCCTCAAGGTGCCCCTGCATCGAAATACCCCAAATAGTTTGCCACAGATGTCACGTCACCCCAAAAATCGCCATGCTTTTTCCTCATGATCCCTGATATTGTAGACTTGACTAACAGCAAGTTCTTTGGGGGAACAACCCCCTCGTTGGCCCCCCTCCCCGCCTTTGGAGGACTGTATATAGGATATGTACTCAGAGAGGGGGAGGGAGGGGACTCAGTGGGTAAGACACTCGCGGTGCAAAACACGAGGCCCTGTGTTGGGATCCCCTGGGCGTACGCGCAAAGGCAGGCATGGTAGAGCTTGTGCGAAACCAGGGCACAGGTGAAGAGACGGTTCAGGACGATCCCTGGAGCTTACTGGTCAGCCAGTCTAGCCACATTGGTGAGGCCTGGGTTCAAGCACCAGACCCTGTCTTTAAGAAATCATGTGGGAAGCTGGGGGGCGGTGGTGGCGCACGCCTTTAATCCCAGCACTCGGGAGGCAGAGGCAGGCGGATCGCTGTGAGTTCGAGGCCAGCCTGGTCTACAAAGCAAGTGCAGGACAGCCAAGGCTAACACAGAGAGAGAGACTCTGTCTCAAAATTAAAAATAAAATAAAAAATAAACAACAACAAAACAAAATCAAACACCCAAAAATAAATAAATAAATAAATAAGTAAGTAAATAAATAAATAAATAAGAAAACCATGTGGGGAGCAATTGAAAAAACAAAACAAAACCACATCTGATAGCGGCCTCTGGCTTCCACACACACGTCACACTCCACATACGTACAGACACTTCAAAGAAAAAGAATATTGTTCCCGTGGGATTGTTCTGGAAAAGATGTTTAAATTTTTTCATGGTGACATACGGATTCTGTGCACGTGTGTGCATGTCTGCGCACACCTGCCGCTGTGCATGTCTGGAGGTCAGAGGATAGCCTGGAATTTGGTTCTTCCCTTCCACCCTTGGGGGGCCCATGGATTGAATTCAGGTGGTCAGGCTGGGTATAGCAAGTTGTCATTATCCGCTGAGCCATCTCTTGACTTTGTGAAGTTCTTTTTTTTTTTATTAAAAAATATAATTACATATATTTATTTATTTAGTAGTGGTGGCAGGGTTCGGGTGCCACAGCATGAAAGTGGAAGACAGAGGACAACTTTATTATTATTATTATTATTATTTTTAATTTTTGGTTTTGGTTTTTTGAGACAGGGTTTCTCTGTGTAGCCTTGGCTGTCCTGGACTCACTTTGTAGACCAGGCTGGCCTCGAATTCACAATGATCCGCCTGCCTCTGCCTCCCGAGTGCTGGGATTAAAGGCGTGCGCCATCACGCCCGGCTCAGAGGACAACTTTAAAGAGTCAGTTCTTTCCTGTCACTATGTGTGTCCCTCAGTTCAAACTCAGGTAGCCATGCTTGGCAGCAAGCGCCTTTACCCTATGCCATCTCCTCAGCCCTTTTAAAAATTATTATTATTGTTATTATTATTATTGTTATTATTATTATTGTTATTATTATTGTTGTTATTATTATTATTAAAATTATTATTATTAAAATTATTATTATTATTATTATTATTATTATTATTATTATTATTATTATTATTATTATTTTGAGACAGGGTCTCATGTAGCTAAGGAAGTCTTGAACTTCTGACCCTCCTGCCTCCACAACCCAGTGTACACCAGTACACATACACGGTCCCCGGGGATGGAGTTGGAGACCAGGGTGAATTTTACGTAAGAATTGAAATTTAAGTAATATTCACCCAAGCTACCTACATAGCAAAATTAAAATACTGTTGCTTAAAGCACCTGAACAAGGATGCGGGATCCCACAGAACTCACACTCTCCGCCACTGAGCCATCGCTCCAAATTATTATTATTTCTTAAAGGGCCATCGATCTAAAACTTGTCCAAACAAGAGCTCTCAGGAGGCGCCCGGGAATAGAGTTCTGAATAGTGTTCTCCTGCTCACGGGTTTAGTAGCTGTTGCGCCTCCTTCCAAAAACTCCCGTGAGACCTGCCAGAATGCGGTTCTCCTTAGCTGGAGGGCGGGAGGGCCAGGCCGTGAGCCAAGGCAGCGCCAGCTGGGTAGGAAATCCCCACCTGTGATTACGGGGGTATTCATTAATCCAGGGTTGTTGTGAGAAAAAGGAAAAAAAAAAAAAACCCGAAGCTGCTCTTGACACAGAATTCTGTAGAATCACATGAGGTCCACAGATGCCAAATCGTGTTGAGTCCAGGGTAAATCTGCACTTCTCTCAGTCCCACCTACCCGCCCCCCCCCGCCCACGCCCGCTTCTACCCACCCTCGCAACCCCGCCCACTCCCACCCACGCCACGCCCACTCCCACCCAGTCCTGCGCCCACCCTCGTGGCCACCCCACCCCCACTCTCATGCCCACTCCCACCCACCCCCTCACCCACTCCCACCCACTCCCGCGTCCACCGCCACTCCCACCCACCCCACCCCACGCCCACCTACCCCCAGGCTTACGCCCACTCCTACCTACCCTCGCACCCCCGCCCCACTCTCACCCAGTCCCACGCCCACCCCCGTGCCCACCCCATGCCCACCCCGCGCCCACCCCCACCCCCCCACCCACCCCCACCCAACCCCACAACCACCCCCACCCACCCCCGCACCCACCCCTACCCACCCCCGTACCCACACCCACTCCCACCCACACCCGTCCCCACGCCCCACCCCACTCTACTCCCCCCCCCCCCCCCCCCCCCGCCGGTTCTCTCCAAAGCTGCAGCTTGGAGAGCTCAGCTCTGCCCCCTGGGATAAGGAAGACGAGGGTAAGGGTTGTTTTTGATTACAGGTTTCTATGGTAACCGCGACTAGCAACAGAGGGGTTTGGGCATAGCAACTGCAGACTCAGCTAGCTTTGGGACACCCAAAAGCCCGAATTCGCCTAAATAATCCATGGGGGGGGGGGGACAAGGAAACGCCGTCCTTAAGTGGGGGACCCATGGTGGAAATTAGTTTTGGATTCCTCGGGGATCAGAACCACATCTGGGTAGCTGCTCTGGGTCTATTCTTGTCTTGTTTTCCCCCCAGGTTGCTTTTCTTCTTCTTCTTCTTCTTCTTCTTCCTTCTCCCTCTGAAACCTTTCTCCTCAATTCCATAATAATAACAAAAAAATAATAACAATAATAATACACTTGACACTTTGAGAAGCCCAGGCTTGAATGGTGTGGACCCACTGCTACGTGCGGGGTTTGGGTAGTGGTTATTGGAGATTTTCAACAACTTGAAAACGTTAAGAAAAAGATACGCTATAGATACATAAAATGTTTGTAGGGGATAAGACGTTTCGTCATTTACTACCGTAAAATATATGCGGAGGCTATAACAGGCTACAGCTCATCAAATTGGCCTCGCGCAGATGCTGGACGCCGAGTGCACGGTGCCATTTGCAACCTAGAGAAATGTAAACAAACGGACAGATGCGGCATTAACTCATAATTGCATAAATTATCTGTAGCACACAGTACATACCGTACTGCTTTAATAATGTCCAAGCCTGTTGCTGTGGGGAAATCACATGCAGGTTTTTTGTTTTGTTTTGTTTTGTTTTGTTTTTTGTTTTTAATGCATGAGGGGCTGGCGCCTACAACTCCCAGGTAAATCCCTTAGCTAAGAATAGTACCGCTGATGTTTCCTTAGCCACAAGGTCCTCCAGCCCGAGTCTCAGGTGCCCAAGCTGGGCTTTGAACCCTCTGTGTAGGTGAGCGTGGCTTTGAACTTCCTCCCCTCCGGGCACTACCTGCCCAGCAGACTCAGCTTTATTTATTTATTTAAATTAAGATGTATTCGTTTTATTTATTGCATATGAGTGCTTTAATCTGCAGAAGAGGACCCCAGATCTCATTATAGATGGTTGTGAGTCTCACGATGTGGTTGCTGGGAATTGAACTCAGGACCTCCGGAAGAGCAGGCGGTGCTCTTAACCACTGAGCCATCTCTCCTGCCCCACACTCAGCTTTAAGCTGTGCTAGGTAAGCACCCTGCCAACTGAGCTGTATTTCTTTTTTTTTCTTTTTTTTTCTTACTTTCTTTTGTTTTGTTTTGTTTTTTGTTTGTTTGGGGTTTTTTTTGTTTGTTTTTTTTTTTGTTTTTTGAGACAGGGTTTCTCTGTGTAGCCTTGACTGTCCTGGACTCGCTTTGTAGACCAGGCTGGCCTCGAACTCACAGCGATCCGCCTGCCTCTGCCTGAGCTGCATTTCTAACCCCCATGAGTGTGGTCCTTGAGGGGGAAGATTTTGCAAGCTGTTTAATGAAAGGTGTTCATTAGAAAAGCTTGCATCTCCTGGTGCTCCTGACAACAGGGACATTTGTTTGTCTTTTGTTTGCTCTTTAATTACGTGTAGACCCTCGCTAGGCTGACTTGAAGCTCTTTACTTATTTATTCTAATGAACTAATACGGACAGGGAAGTTGCAACACTCTCACGCTAAGTGCCACATCAAGGAACGTCTTGTTCTCTTCTGAGGCTGGCCTGGAACTCCCTTATGTAGGCTGGCCTCAAAGGCCGGCACCACCACACCTTGCTCTTCTACTTTTGAAAAATGTACTTAACATAATTGATTATATCGTGTGTGTGTGTGTGTGTGTGTGTGTGTGTGTGTGTGGTGGCGGGGGTGGGGGGTGGGGGGTGGGGGGTTGGGGGTGGCAGCCAGAGGTCAAAGGACAACCTGTAGAGTGGGTTTTCTCCTCCCAGGGACTGAGCTCAGGTGGGCACACCTGTGTGGAAGGTGCTTCTACCTGCTGGGTCAAATCACCGCTCTCAATCCCCCTGCCTCTGTGATCTCTTAGGTGTGCACCACTATGCCTATGCCCAGAGGCTTCTTTCCCTCAATGCTGTGCTGGTAAGTTCTACCTCTGCTGGCGCGGGGGAGTGGGGAGGGTGGGGGGGTGGAAGGGGGTTAGGCGGGGGAGGGGAGGGGGGGCAGGGGAGGCGGGGCATGTGGCAAAGGACTCATTTTGCGTTACTCTGTGGAAGTCCAGTGTATCGACACCTCCCAGTTCAGATCCCCACATCTGCCAGCGGCATTTCGTTTGCCTCCATCTTGGCTTACCCTCTTGTGCACATCCCTGGACGTGTCTTTGGACGCGCACCTCTCTGCGTCACGTTATACCTAGGAGTGGGCTGCCTGGACCCCGTACAGGGTGTGCGTGTCTATTCAGTGTGCGTTATGGCCCAGCCATTTCCCGGAGTGGCTCCATGAAGTCACTCCAAATCTGTGAGGTTGGCCGGGCAGTGGTGGCGGCGCACCCCTTTAATCCCAGCACTCGGGAGGCAGAGGCAGGCGGATCTCTAAGAGTTCGAGCGCAGCCTGCCCTACAAAGAGAGTCCTGGGCAGCCAGGGCTTTGTTACACAGAGAAACCCTGTCTCGAAAAAACAAATAAGAATCAAATCTGTGAGGTGACGGTTGACCATGTCCTCAGTGGAATCCTGTGCCCCTTTCAGCAGCTCCTCTTGAACGTCAGGCCCCAGGAACCTGGGAGTGTGACCTCTGGTTTGCACTAATCTCCCTGCCGTGGCTTCCTCAGTGCCAGAACCGTGTGCGATGCCGACTCAACGCAAGTATAGCCAATATACTTTTCCTACACGGTTTTTCCAGGCTCATGACGAAAGAAAGATCCCTTATTTTTTTCTACTTGCATTGATTTTTACTTTGGGAGAAAAAAAAAAAACCAAAAAACCAAAAACCCAAAAAAACCAACTTTTTCTAGTTTGCTTCTCTCTTCTAGTGAGAAAACACTGACCAAAAGCAGCTTGAGGTCTATTTGGCTTCCAGGTCACGGTTCATCACCATGGCAAGAACTCGAGGCAGGAACTAAACTCGAGGCAAGGACCTGGCGGCAGGGACTGAGGCAGAGGCCGCGCAGGAATGCTGTTGCCTGCCTAGGAATGGTACCGCCCACGGTGGGCTGGGCCCTCCCACATTGCTGAGCGGTCAAGAAGTCACCCACCCGCTTCCTCAATTGAAGTTCCCTCTTTGTCAGGTCTGTCAAACTATGACAGAAAGTGCTGTGGGTTTTGTGTGTGTGTGTGTGTGTGTGTGTGTGTGTGTGTGTGTGTGTGTGTGTGTGTGTTTGTTTTGTCTTTTCATACCTCTGCTGCATCTATTGAGGTAACCACACGATTTTCCCCTTTATTATGTTTATTCTGGGAAGATGATCATTTCTTTAAACATACCCATGGTGGTGCGTGCCTTTTAATCTCAGCACACTTGCCAAGCTGGGGCAGGAAGATTGCTGAAAGTTCAAGGCCAGCCTGGGATACATCATGTGACCCTGTCTCAAAAATAAAACAAACAGAAAAGGCCTTTCCAACCAAAGTAACCCTTTCAGGGGATAAAGGTCATCCTGTCTTCCCATAGCAGTTGGGAAGTGCTCCCCCTGTTAGCAGTTCCTGGAAAAACAAATATTTACTGTCCTTGACTGTTTAGTGGTATCCACCGCCTGGACTCTGCGTATCATTTCTAGGAAGAGATGTGATCGTGCACTCAATTTAATCACTAGCTCTGACATTATTCAGACTTTGCTTGGATATAATAGATTTTAGAGTTTTTTTTTTTTTTTTCTTTTTTACTACATTGTATTTGAATCTCCACATTTGTAAAAATATCTGCAGACTCCTTGTTTATCATATCCTCTCTGGCCGTGTGTGTGTGTGTGTGTGTGTGTGTGTGTGTGTGTGTGTGTGTGAGTATGTGTGTTTGTGAGTGTGTATATGTGTGTGTATGTATGTGTGACTGTATGAGTGAGTATGTGTGTGTTTGTGAGTGTGTGTGTGTTTGTGAGTGAGTGAGTGTGTGTGTGTGTGTGTGTGTGTGTGTGTGTGTGTATATGTGTGTGTATGTATGTGTGACTGTATGAGTGAGTATGTGTGTGTTTGTGAGTGTGTGTGTGTGTGTGTTTGTGAGTGAGTGTGTGTGTGTGTGTGTGTGTGTGTGTGTGTGTGTGTGTGTAGTTTTGTATTTTTGAGACAGGGCCTTCCTTACTCCTGCCTGGCCTGAAGTCACTATGGAGAACAGGCTGGCTTTGGGATTAAAGGCCTGAGCCTCCCTGCCTCGCTCAAACAAACACTTCCATCCACCAAGTAAATTGCTCATCGGTTAAGGCAGCCTTCTACTCTTGCAGGATCCCCGGGTTCAGTTCTCAGCACCCACGTGGCAGATCACAATTGCAAACAACCCCAGTTCCAGGGAGAAATGCAACACCCTGTTCCCATGAGTTTCTGTCATGCATATAAACATTCTCTCTTGCTCTCTGTCTCTCCTCTGTCTGTCTGTCTGTCTGTCTGCCTGTCTTTCTGTCTGTCTCTGTCTCTGTCTCTGTCTCTGTCTCTCTCTCTCTCTCTTTCTCTCTCGTGTGTGTGTGTGTGTGTGTGTGTGTGTGTGTGTCACACACATGCACAATCCTAAAAGTCTACCTTAGAATTTTAAGGTCATAATAAGAATCGTTTGGAATTAATTGAGCAAGCTCTTCCAGGATGATTAAAAATAGATGTGAGCATTTTATCGCGCTCTTTCCTTGTGGTGGATGTGTTCAACACCCCACCGAGGCCCCTTGGCCACTCCGTTCGCCTTGGCTCAGTTTCCAGCTCCTTCCATCTGTGACTCAGCTACTCCTGAGGGCTTCTTTGGATGGTGAGTGAGTTGCGCAGAGCAGATTGGAAGAGCAGGAAAATTAAAAACTTCCTAGAGCTGTGCCCCATCAATTAGTGACCACAGTGGTCAGGTAAACACCCCACTTTCTGTTCTCTCCATGAGGGATTCACTCTGAGTAGTATGCCCTGCGCTGGCTCCCCAAGTGTCTGAGCAGGGAGAAGCTCCCCCTGACTCACCGGGAGGCTTTCTTGGCGTGTGCACTCTCTGTTTGTTTTTGTACGCCTGGGATTCAAATCCAGGCCTCTGTTTACGCTGGGCAGGGACTCAGCCACTGACCCAACTCTGTCCTATGGATTCCTTTCCCGTGCTCCCTCCCTTAGTCCCAGAATGAATCATCAGGCCTAGATTCAAGAGCATATCACTTCAACACTGCAGGTTTTTTTTTTCTTGTAAAGTTCTCTAACATCACAAATAACTAAATAAATAAATTAACCTAAAAGTGTATCTTAGAATTTTAAGGTCATAATATGAATCATTTATAATTAATTGAGTGAGCTCTTCCAAGATGTGTGTGTGTGTGTGTGTGTGTGTGTGTGTGTGTGTTTTGTTTCATTTTGCTTTTGTTTTTGTTTTTGTTTTTCCAGCCTTGGCTTTCCTGTACTCACTTTGTAGACCAGGCTGACCTCAAACTCACAGTGATCCACCTGCCTCTGCCTCCTTGAGTGCTGGGATCAAAGGCGTGCGCCACCACCGCACGGCTGTTTTGCTTTTCAAGACAGAGATTATATAGCCTGCATAGCCCTGACTGTCCTAGAACTCTGCCTGCCTCTGCCTCTCGAGTGCCAGGGTCAAAGGTGTGAACTCCCTCGCCTGGCCTCGGCTCATAAATTTGATGTTATCTGTTTATAAAAATCTATGTCATCATCTTTAGTTTTTGCTGTTGTTTGGTTTTTCAAGATGGGGCTTCCCTGTGTAGCACCAGATGTCCTGGAACTCACTCTGTTTTTTTTTGTTTGTTTGTTTGTTTTGTTTTTCGAGACAGGGTTTCTCTGTGTAGCCTTGGCTGTCCTGGACTCACTTTGTAGACCAGGCTGGCCTCGAACTCACAGTGATCTGCCTGCCTCTGCCTCCCAAGTGCTTGGAGTAAAGATGTGTGCAGCCACTACCCAGTAACTTCTTTCTTTCTTTCTTTTAAGATTTACTTATTATACAGTGTTCTGCCTGCATGTACACCTGCAGGCCAGAAGAGGGCACCAGATCTCATTATAGATGGTTGTGAGCCACCATGTGGTTGCTGGGACTTGAACCCAGGTCCTCTGGAAGAGCAGCCAGTGCTCTTAACCTCTGAGCCATCTCTCCAGCCCAGTAACTTATTTCTTAACTCTGAAATATTTTTTTTTCTCCTACTCAAATAACTACCTTTAACATTTCTTTTGCCTTCTTGTGGCAGCGCACAAGTAACTAATTCCCCCAGTTACCAGCTGTCTAAACAATTCCACTTGCTGTGCCTCCGCCCCCCCCCCCCCCCCCCGCTTTTCTGAGACCCAAGTCTCACTCTGTGGTCCAGGCTGGCCTCAAATTCTCCATCTCTCTCTCTATCTTTCTTCACCTTTATCTCCGAAGTGCACACTCACTGGCTGTGGCACTCTAGGTCGGCAAGTATCTGCTTTTTAGCTTAGTGAGGATATTATCTTCCTGAGGTGAGGGTAGGGGGCACACATCAGTTCAAGGCTCGCTTGGCTTACAGAGTGAAACCCCATTGTCACTCCAGGAGAAAGAAGACCTAGAAAGATCTTGGATATGAGCTTCAAGGGGACCCTGGGGACAAAGAGTTTATTAGAGGAGTTATTAATATCACAGATGGACAGACAGACAGACAGACAGACAGACAGAGAGCATGGCAGGAGCTCTTAACAGAATTCAGGCCCCAGCATCAGGTCTAGATAGCATGGTGGGGCCTCTAAAAAGAGTTCGGACCCCGGCAATAGAGGAAAAGCTTGGAAGAGAGAAATCGGGCAGCCCGGCAGAGTCTTTTTAGCCCTCTGAGGAGGGGGGGGGGGTGTTGCACAGCACAAGCCTGCAGCTGGGCTCTCTGGTTCCCAGGCAAGAAGGCAAGGAAGGAAGTAGGGAGGCCTGGCGCACGCCTTTAATCCCAGCATGCGGGAGGCAGAGGCAGGCAGATCTCTAAGAGTTCGAGGCCAGTCTGGTCTACAAAGCGAGTCCAAGACAGCCAGGTCTACACAGAGAAACTTTATCTTGGGGAAAAAGAGAGAGAGAGAGAGAGAGAGAGAGAGAGAGAGAGAGAGAGAGAGAGAGAGGGAGGTAGGTGGGTGGGGAGCAGGATGTGTGGTGGGCCATACTCACTTTGAAGTGAACTCACTTCCCAGGTAGGAGTTCCCCCACACCTGGATGTCTGTGTCTCAGCAAAGGGAGGGGCTGCCTCAGGCACCGAGGCTCCCGATGTCTGTTCTTAGAGATCGCCCTGTATTTTCTTCCTTCCTAGTTTCTGTTTGCTCTAAGACAAACCTAGCTGCCAATGTTATTACTGCTTTTGAAGGCAGTGTGCTTTTTCCTCGAACGCTTTGAGACGTCGCCCTGTTTGCCGGGGAAATCTTCCTTCTTCAATGATTTTCTTGAACAATTAACCGATTTAACAAGTGTTTATTAAACCAGGCCTCTAATCCCAGCACTCAGGAGGCACAGGCAGGTGGATCTCTGAGTTTGAGGCCAGCCTGGTCTACAGAGCAAGCTTCGGGACAGCCAGATTTTTCTCCATCAAAACAAAACTTTGAAAATATTTATTATCTATTGCGTTAGGGTTTCAAACAAACTGGAACCTAGCATAACGTGTGTGCACACTTGTGTGTAAAGAAAGCTGCTCACGTGACCATGGTGCCCAAGAGGCCCATAGTCAGAAAGGTTCATAGTATAAATTTCAGTTTGGGCTCCTGCCCAATGGCAAGAGGCCAGTGCCTACCTTAGAGATAACCACTTTTATGCAACTTACATACTTTCATTACTTAAAACAGTTTAGAAAGCCGGACACAGTGGTGCATGCCTGTAATCCTAGCACTCGGGAGGCAGAGGCAAGCGGATCCCCGCGAGTGCAAGGCCAGCCTGGTCTACAAAGAGAGTCTAGAACAGCCAGGGCTACACAGAGAGACCATGTCTCAAAAAACCCAAGCCAAACCAAAACACCAGTTTAGAATTTATCTTTCTAAATATGTTTAAATTACTTGTGTACTGTGTGTCTGTAGGTGCCCACAAGGGCAGTGCCTGCCGCAGCCAGGAGGGGGCGCCATTCCCGTGCAGCTGTAGTCACAGGCAGTTGGCAGCCCCCACATGGGTGCCCTGAACTAGGAGTGAGTCCTCTGGAAGAGCAACCAGTACTAGTAGCCGCAGAACCTTCTTTGTTTCTTTGTTTTTCTAGAAGGTTTCCCTATGCAGCCTTGGCTGTCCTGGACTCCCTCTGTAGACCGGGCTGGCCTCGAACTCACAGAGATCTGCCTGCCTCTCCCTCCCCAGTGTTGGGATTAAAGGCGTGCGCCACCACGCCCAGCTCCTCTGTCCATCTCTTGATGGGGCTCGGTAAGCATGCTATGTCCTGATTCCAGGACCGCGGGTAGCTTTGCTTCTGTTTGTATTTGTTGGTCAAACAGAATCATCATGTGTGACGTATTTGTTTTCTATTTCTACGTAATGAATCCACCCACAGTTCACAGCTTACATGGAAATGCGTATCAAGGCACAGCGTCTACGGGTCAGGAGGGCACATGTGGTTGGAAAGATTCTGTCAGCTTCGGGCATACCACCTGAGGGCATCCGGAGTTTGCTCAGGCTCGGCGTTTGGAGGGTGGTAAAGAGTTCACCTCACTTTGCAAGTTATCTATGAGTACGCGATAATAGGTGGCATTGAGCAAGAGGAGGTGCAGGGGAGGGGAGGGGAGAGGGGGTGCAGAGGGGGAGGGGAGAGGAGAGGTACAGAGAGGAAGGGGAGAGGAGGTGCAGGGGGAGGGGAGAGGAGAGGGGGTGCAGAGGGGGAGGGGAGAGGAGAGGTACAGAGAGGAAGGGGAGAGGAGGTGCAGGGGGAGGGGAGAGGAGAGGGGGTGCAGAGGGGGAGGGGAGAGAAGAGGTACAGAGAGGAAGGGGAGAGGGGGTGCGGGGGAGGGGAGGGGAGAGGGGGTGCAGAGGGGGAGGGGAGAGGAGAGGTACAGAGAGGAAGGGGAGAGGGGGTGCGGGGGAGGGGAGAGGAGAGGGGGTGCAGAGGGGGAGGGGAGAGAAGAGGTACAGAGAGGAAGGGGAGAGGGGGTGCGGGGGAGGGGAGGGGAGAGAAGAGGGGGGTGCAGAGGGGGAGGGGAAAGAAGAGGTACAGAGAGGAAGGGGAGAGGAGGTGCAGGGGGAGGGGAGAGGAGAGGGGGTGCAGAGGGGGAGGGGAGAGAAGAGGGGGGTGCAGAGGGGGAGGGGAAAGAAGAGGTACAGAGAGGAAGGGGAGAGGAGGTGCAGGGGGAGGGGAGAGGAGAGGGGGTGCAGAGGGGGAGGGGAGAGAAGAGGGGGTGCAGAGGGGGAGGGGAGAGGAGAGGGGGGTGCAGAGGGGGAGGGGAGAGAAGAGGTACAGAGAGGAAGGGGAGAGGGGGTGCAGGGGAGGGGAGAGGAGAGGGGGTGCAGAGGGGGAGGGGAGAGGAGAGGGGGTGCAGAGGGGGAGGGGAGAGGAGAGGGGGGTGCAGAGGGGGAGGGGAGAGAAGAGGTACAGAGAGGAAGGGGAGAGGGGGTGCAGGGGAGGGGAGAGGAGAGGGGGTGCAGAGGGGGAGGGGAGAGGAGAGGGGGTGCAGAGGGGGAGGGGAGAGAAGAGGTACAGAGAGGAAGGGGAGAGGGGGTGCGGGGGAGGGGAGGGGAGAGGGGGTGCAGAGGGGGAGGGGAGAGAAGAGGGGGTGCAGAGGGGGAGGGGAGAGAAGAGGTACAGAGAGGAAGGGGAGAGGGGGTGCGGGGGAGGGGAGAGGAGAGGGGGTGTGGGGGAGGGGAGGGGAGAGGAGAGGGTGAAGAGAGGGGAGGGGGTGCAGAGTGGGAGGGGAGGGAGGGGAGGAGGGAGAATAAAACAGGTAGAGACTCTAAAGAACAGAGTCTCCCAACAGCCGCCGGCCTCTCCTACTTTTAATTGGCTGGGGAAAGTGTATGTTTAGCATAATTGGTGGCCTGTACTCAATCCAGTCAGCGAACAACTGACTCAAAGACTGCGTTGTAAAACCTGAAAAAGATCGAGTATAGTTCTGATGTAAGAAAGGAAAATGTGCCGGGCGGTGGTGGCGCACGCCTTTAATCCCAGCACTCAGGAGGCAGAGGCAGGCGGATCATTGTGAGTTCGAGGCCAGCATGGTCTACAAAGTGAGTCCAGAACAGCCAAGGCTACACAGAGAAACCCTGTCACGGAGGGGGCGGGGAAGGAGAAGAGGAAGAAAGAAAGGGAAATGTTTTAAAAGTTATTCTATAATTCAGCTTTCTCTAGCTTCCTTCCCTAAAATCGTGTGAGGCCAGAAACAGAAAAACAAAACAAAACAAAACAAAAAAAAACCGAGCACCCTAAATTAGCCTGGAAACACAACAGACCCTAAATAGCTAAAATAATCTTAAGCAAAAAGAGTAACCCTGGACAGATCAGAATATCTGTTTCAAACTGTACCACAGAACCACAGGGACAAAAACACTGATGCTGGCAGACAGACACGTGGATGGATGGAGTTAGAGTACCAGGCAGAAATAAAACCACACAGCTGTGCGCATCTGAGTCTCAATGAAGATGCCCAAAGCATGCAGGGGTTCTGACAACATCCTCTGCGCACACATTCGGAATGTAGACATTGTCTCAGTTAGGGCTACCGTTGCCAAAACTCTGTGACTAAAAGCTACTTAGGAAGCAAAGGATGTAGTTGGCTTGTTTCCATGTCCTTGTTCATCGCTGAAGCAAGTCAGGACAAGAACTCTTAACCTCTGATCCATCTCTCCAGAGCTAGGACAGGAACTCAAACGGGGCAGGAACCTGGAGGCAGGACCCGACCCAGAAGCCATGGAGGGCTGCTGCTGACTGGCTTGTTCCTCATGGCTTGCTCAGCCTGCTTTCTTACAGAACCCCCACAGTGGGCTGGGTTTTACCACCTGCTCAGGGGTGGCCCCGCCCACAGTGGGCTGGATTTTACCACCTGCTCAGGGGTGGCACCGCTCACAGTGGGCTGGGTTTTACCATCTGCTCAGAGATGGCCCCGCCCACAGTGGGCTGGGTTTTACCGTCTGCTCAGGGATGGTCCCGCCCACAGTGGGCTGGGCTTTACCACCTGCTCAGGGATGGCCCCACCCACAGTGGGCTGGGTCCTTCTCAACTAATCTCTAATTATGAAAATATCTCACAACAGGATCTTACAGAGACAGTTTCTTTTCTTTCTTTCTTTCTTTTCTTCTTCTTCTTCTTTGTTGTTGTTGTTGGTTTTTTGAGGCAGTGTTTCTCTGTGTAGCCCTGGCTGTCCCAGACTTGCTTTGTAGACCAGGCTGGCCTCGAACTCACAGCGATCCGCCTGCCTCTGCCTCCCGAGTGCTGGGATTAAAGGCGTGCGCCACCACGCCCGGCGCTTTTTTGTTTTTTGTTTGTATGTTTTTTTATTTGGGGGGGATTGTTGCAAAGGTGGGGGACAGATACGAGATGAGAGGGACTAGGGTCATAAAGTACACAAAGAATCAAGGGAAAGTTTTACATTTTTATTCCGTGTGTGTGTGTGTGTGTGTGTACACGCGCGTGCGTGACTGTGGAAATCAGAAGGAGGCATCTGATCGTCTGGAGCCGGGGCTGCAGTCGGTTGTGCGCCGTCCAACATGGGTTCTTAGAACCAGACCTGGGTCCTTGGAAGTGTAAGTGCGTGCATAATCTTAACTATTGAGCCATCTCCCCGGCCCCTGGGAATTCTATTTTTAGCTTTTGAGGAACTATCATAGCTTTGTCCAGGCTGGGGGCATCATTTTACCTTCTTACTACTACTGTGTGAATGCGCCCGGTCCCCTAGATCTTCGCCCTCTTGCCCATACTTTCTTCTCTTTTTCTATTTCTTTCTTCCATTTTTCTTTCCTTCTTTCTTTTCTTTTCTTCTTCTTCTTCTTCTTTTTTTGTTGTTGTTATTGCTGTTTGGTTTTTTGAGTCAGGGTTCCTCTGTGTAGCCTTGGCTGTCCTGGTCTCGACTTGTAGACCAGGCTGGCCTCGAACTCAAAAACATCTGCCTGCCTCTGCCTCCCCCAGTGCTGGGATGGTTGGAGTGAGCCACCACGCCCTGCTGTGAATGCTTCTCTAAAGAAAGAAACTAGGATAATATGTTGATGTTGGTTATGTGGGCCAGGACGGTTCAAGGCTTGCTGGTGATCTGCAAGGCATGAGTTCACAGCATGCCTTGTAAGCCAAGTCTAGAGGGACAAGCCTAAGAGCCCAAGCGTTCAGAAGGCGCAGGCGGAGGGAACCCCCCACATGTTCAAGGTCAGCTTGGTTTAACAGAGTGAGTTCTGAGCTAGCCTGGGCTACACGGTGAGACCCTGTTCCAAAGAGGGAAACATACAGTGCAGAGAGTTCGGAGAGGACCGTATTTGGTGGAAGCCCAGCCACGCAGAGTCGTCGCAAAGGCCCTTGCAGGAGAAGGTCGCATGCCAGTGAGCAGTTAGTAGCCACCGAGGCAACAGAGCTACAAGCCAACAGGCTGCAGCCAGCCAGCAAGATGAGGGAAGTATGGCAGGACACACCCCCTACCCCCCAAAAAAGAAAACTGTGCTTTGCTGCTGCTTTCTACCACAAAAAAATGTAGAGTAGAGGCTGGCAGAGCGCAAAGAGGAACCAGAGCTATTAAAAGAATGGAGGAATTAGCTCAAGTGCCGAGGGATGGCTTGGCTCATCTGTTTCCCCTCTAGATACTGAGACATCACGGTCCAAACCCGCGAGGGAATTCGATGGCGTTTTGAGCATCGACTGTGTTAGGCACACTGCAAAGCCTCACTGGAACGGGAGTCTGGGCTCAATCTTAGACCCAAACCATCAATACCAGGCTATGCGCGACAAGGAATGGCCAGACTAGAGACCTGGGAAGTGCTATTTTTGGAACCCTCTGCGCTGAAAGTAGTTTGTCTTATTGGAGGGAAAGTTCATTCTTTCTCCAGATCGATTCAGTGGCAGTCGGAAATGCAGTCCTTGTCTTTTTTAATTAACTAGTGTGCACGTGCGTGTGTGTGTGTGTGTGTGTGTGTGTGTGTGTGTGTGTGTGTGTGTGTGTGTGTGCCTCTTATCTCAGCTTCTTGTGAGGTGGTGCAGGAGGACCCCAAATTTGAGGCCTGCAGGGACAGCAGAGTGAGTTCTAGGCCAGTTTAAGAAATTTAGTGAAGCCGGGCGTGGTGGCGCACGCCTTTAATCCCAGCACTCGGGAGGCATAGGCAGGCGGATCTCTGTGAGTTCGAGGCCAGCCTGGTCTACAAAGCGAGTCCAGGACAGCCAAGGCTACACAGAGAAACCCTGTCTCAAAAAAAAAGAGGAAAAAATTTTAGAGAGACTCTGTGTCAGAATAAAAAGAGAAACTAAAGGGCTAAACACTTAGCTCAGTGGCAGAATGCTTGCTCTGCATGAACAACGGTCTAGCTCAGTCCATAAATATATGGTCATGTAGAGCAAATATTTCCTAGTACCCCATTTATTTCAGCAAGTGACCAAACTGAAGCTCAGTGTGTCTGGAAGCAAGCCCGTACCCTTCCCTTTTATTTATTTATTATTATTATTTATTATTATTATTATTATTATTATTATTATTATTATTATTATTATTATTATTATTATTTTGGTTTTTCAAGACAGGGTTTCTCTGTGTAGCCTTGGCTGTCTTGGACTTGCTTTGTAGACCAGGCTGCCCTTGAACTTACAATGATCCATCTGCCTCTGCCTCCCTGAATGCTGGGATTAAAGGCATGAGCCACCACCACCCGGCACCTTTCCCTTTGAAAGAGGGTTGACTGTCAAGTGTCCTCCACAGGTTTCTACCCAGACTTTACGGATGAATTAGACAATGGATCAATTCACAATTTAATGACCTTGTTAGGAGGTTATGGAACCTGGCTGAGAAATGCGGTATGGGCCAGAGAGGGCGGAGCAGGTGTGGACACTGGTTTTATAGATGGTCGTGAAGGAGCGGACTGGAATGCAAACACGCTCCGGGGCTCCTAGGTGTCAACCGTGAGATACCAGCCGGAAACGAACAGCTGGCGAGGCTGAGGCCGTGTGCTGGAGAACGGTGCTCCGCGCGGCACCTGGGGCCCCAGTCACAAGTCTAGGGGGAGCATTTAAAGCCCTGGAGGACAGAGTTGGGTGTGGGAGCCCACACCTTTGATCCTTGTACCCAAGAGGCAGGGCCAGGAGGATCTCCATGAGTTCCAGGCCAAGCCTGCTCTACCTAGTGAGTGCTAGGACAGGGCTACACAGTGGGACCCTGTCTCAAAAAGAACAGGAAAAGCCACAGAGGAGACACCATGGTCTGGATACTGACTGAGGGTGTCTCCAAAGGCTCAGGCCCAGGAGCTTGCTTCTCCTGTGGAGAATTTGGGAGATAGAACCTAGTGGAAAGTGGTTAAGTCTTTGTTTGTTTGTTTGTTTGTTTGTTTGTTTTGAGACAGGGTTTCTCTGTGTAGCCTTGGCTGTCCTGGACTCACTTTGTAGACCAGGCTGGCCTCGAACTCACAGCGATCCGCCCGCCTCTGCCTCCCGAGCGCTGGGATCACAGGTGTGCGCCGCCACTGCCACCAGCAGTTAAGTCATTCTTAAAAGGGTGTCGCTCTTGGTAGAGACAAGGAAGTTCTCAAAGAATCCCAGTTCCCCCCAAAGCTTAAATTGTTCAAAAAACAAAAACAGAAGAGTCTGGACTCCGACCCTGTGTTTCTTCACCGTGGGACGAAAACAAATGTATGTGCAACAACAACAACAACCAACCAGACACCACCGCAATGACCACCATCACCAACAAACAACCACCGTCACCATGATTATGTCATTCTACATGAAGGCCTCACCACGGGTGAAATACATGGGGCTGCCAAAATTTGAACTTCCAGTCTACAAAACTCTACACACTTGTGTGTGCGTGTGTGTGGGGGGGTGGTGGAGAGGGAGGGAGGAAGAAGAAGAAGAGGAAGAGAGGAGGAGGAGAGAGAAAAGAACTTTTTATTTTATAAAGTACCCAGCCTCGGGTATTTTGTCATAGTAAGAGAACAGACAAGCGAAATAGAAAAGCCGATCAGGACCTGAACTTGGGAGAGGAGGAGCTGGTGACGGGGCTGAGGAGCAACGGGTTGAGGAGAAGAAACAATGTCCACGCGGCAGTGTGTCCGCGTTGCCTGGAGGAAAAGGAGGTGGGGCCTGCGAGGAGGCTACAGCATCTGTAAGCACCAAGATCCCTTCACGAAGGCCTGTCATTTGGAACGAAGATGCAAATTTCTGTGATGAGATGAGCAAAATGCCAGGTTTCGGTCACAGCCTCGCTGTGTGTGGAGAGTCAGGACAGTGTGCTGGGGGACGGTCTGATGTATTTTTGACGCTAATTACAGCTTGCTGTCTCCGTGACCCAACTTTTGCTTAATAAAAAGCCATCCCACCTGGGCAGGGCACAGGAGATGGGTGGGGCTAGGAGAGAGGGAGAGGAATTCTGGGAAGAAGAAGAAGAAGAAGAAGAAGAAGAAGAAGAAGAAGAAGAAGAAGAAGAAGAAGAAGAAAGACCACCAGGAAGGAGAAAGAAAAGAGACCTGAAGGGAAGAGAGGAAGGCCGCCATGGGTTAGCTGAGGAGAAGCACGTGGCCCACAGCATGGATGGAGATTCCACCCAGATGAAGAACATTAGCAAGTATTTGGGATTATGGATGGGAGGTAGCTTGATAGCAGTTATTAGAAGCAGATGGTATGGGATTGAGGCGGGGATCCCATGCCTGCCCCACTATGGGAGGTGTTTAGAGGATTGATATCCGCCCTGCCCCAGGTTAACTAAGGCTATTTTAAAATACAAGTGTCTGTGTCTTGATTGATGGCTAGGCCTACAGATAATACAGGCAATACAGATAATTAAATAAAATAACGGTGAGCTGTGTATGTGTGGAGGCTCGCACCTGTAAAGCCGGGTTCTCAGGAGGCTGATGCAGGGGTGCAGTGATGAGCTGGGTTCTAGGCCAGTCTGCTTTAAAGATGGGAACCTGTCTCAAACAAACAAACAAACAAACAAACAAAAGCAAAGGCAGAGCTGGGGAGCCCCCCCCCCCAAGAATTGGAGAGAGATGGTGGGTGGTTTTTGGTTGGTTGGTTTTTTAACTGGTGCTGATGCGTGGTGACTGAGAAGGTGAGAGAAAGTGGGCAGGCCCTGAGGACTAGGCTTGCCCCTCCCCCCGGAGGGCGGGTCACTGCCCTCGCCCCTGCGGTAGAGAGAAAAGGCTTGGAGTGCCCCCCCCATCCCCCTCCCTGGCTGAGCACCTGCCTAGCGTGGAGAGGGCTTTGGATTTCATTCCCCCGCACGGTAAGAAAAAGCCGCTTTAATAGAAGTGATGAAAGAAAATATGTGGATAACGATGAGAAGAGGGAAGGATGAAGAAAAAGCCCGAGAGAGAGAGAGAGAGAGAGAGAGAGAGAGAGAGAGAGAGAGAGAGAGAGAGAGAGAGACAGACAGACAGACAGACAGACAGACAGACAGACAGACAGACAGACAGAGACGGAGAGACAGAGACAGAGCGCAAGCGCGAGCGCTCAGATTACCCACAAGGCAGTGAGACTCCTATTAGTCTATTAGCATCATATCTCACCTTGGACATTGACTGATATCAGAAGGTGCCCTTACAGCTCATCCTGAAAGATGTTCCGTGTGAACCCGAGGCTTCTGCCAAATCCAACCAACATTCAGGTAGAAAAAAAAAAGAAAACACAGCAAAGCCATTTTTCGGTTATCCAAAGACACAAAGCTGACTATCGGTGTCACCCCAGAAGTTTTAGTAAGGGAAGAACTCCAGAATAAAAAAGATGACTCTATTAGAAAGGTGAGTGACACCGAGACTGTTCACAAAACGGAGTGTGTAAGCAGCGTGCAGGTGGGTTCCCAGCAGCCACTGCGGTCGGCTCACAGCTGCCTGCGACGCCAACATCCGGAGTCAGGAAGCATCCGCATGCGCAGTCACATACTTAATGTATAATTAAAGACGCCTTAGACTTTTTTTTTTTTTTTTTGAGACAGGGTTTCTCTGTGTAGCCTTGGCTGTCCTGGACTCGCTTTGTAGACCAGGCTGGCCTCGAACTCACAGTGACCCGCCTGCCTCTGCCTCCCGAGTGTTGGGATTAAAGGCGTGCGCCACGACTGCCTGTCGTCTTAGCGTTTTTTATTGCAATATATATTTGTACATGTTTTTGAGGTGCAGGCTAGCTATTTTTTCTCTTTTCTTTTTTTGTTTTGAGACAGGGTTTCTCTGTGTAGCCTTGGCTGTCCTGCACTTACTTTGTAGACCAGGCTGTCCTCGAACTCACAGCGATCCTCCTGCCTCTGCCTCCCGAGTGCTGGGATTAAAGGCGTGCGCCACCACCGCCCTGCTCCTTTTTCTTTTGGAAACCAAGTTTAACCGATGTAAGCATGAGAGACGGGAGAGGACAGAGACAGGGCAGTGAAGTCCAGTAAGTTCTTCATCTTGTTCAAGGGAGGAAATAGGAGGGTAAGTGCCTCTTAGTGTGGACAGAAAATTGTCGTAAAACTGTGACTATAGTAGAAGGAAATGGAAGATTTATAAATAATATGTATTCTTTTAAAATATTTAAAGAAAAACTTAAAGTTTTTTTCAGTGTGTGTGTCTGTGTGTGTGGCATGTGTAGTGTGTGTGTAGTTTGTGTGTGTGTGTGGTGTGTGTATGTAGTGTGTATAGTGTGTGTGTGGTGTGTGTGTAGTGTTTGTAGTGTGTAGTGTGTGTGTGGTGTGTGTAGTGTATCTGTGTGTGTGTGTGTGTATGTGTGTGTGTGTGTGTGTGTGTGTGTGACCTACATCTATGTGTGTGCACCACAAGAACGCCTGGTGCCTGAGGTCAGCCGAGCGCGTCAGGTCCCCTGAAAATGGAGTTACGGATGACTCTTGAGTTTCCCTGTGGGTGCTGAGAACCAAGCCCAAGTCCTCTGGAAACACGACACGTCCTCTCAACCACTGAGCCCTCTCTCTAGTCCCAAATCCTATATATTTTAATTCCCAGGGGGAATCCAGTGAAGAAAGTTGTCCCGGGCTAGTTTTATGTCAACTTGACACAAGCTGCAGCCATCAGAATGGAGGTAGTCTCCATAAGATCTGCCCGTAGGCAGGCAGCCCTGTGGGGCATTTTTTCTTTTCTTTCTTTCTTTCTTTCTTTCTTTTTTTTGTGAAATTTTTTATTTATTTATTCATACTACATCTCAATGGTTATCCCCTCCCTTGTATCCTCCCATTCCTCCCTCCCTCCCATTTTCCCCTTACTCCCCTCCCCTATGACTGTGACTGAGGGGGACCTCCTCCCCCTGTATATGCTCATAGTGTATCAAGTCTCTTCTTGGTAGCCTGCTATCCTTCCTCTGAGTGCCACCAGGCCTCCCTATCATTATTTTTTATTTATTTTTTTATTAATTTATTAATTTATTCATATTACATCTCGATTGTTAGCCCTTCCCTTGTTTCCTCCTATTCCTCCCTCCCTCCCACTTCCCCCCTTCTCCCCTCCCCTATGTGTGTGATTGAGGGAGACCTCCTCCCCCTCTATATGCTCTTAGAGTATCGAGACTCATTTTCTTAATTAGTGACTGGTGGGGGAGGGCTCAGCCCACTGTGGGTGGCACTGTCCCTAGGCTGGTGGTCTTGGGTTCTAAAAAAAAAAAAAAAAAAAAAAAACCAGGCTGAGCAAGCTAGTAAGCAGCACCCTCCATGGCCTCTGCATCAGCTCCTGTCCGCAGGGTCCTGCCCTGTGACTTCTTTTGGTTATGAACAGTGATGAAGAAGTGTAAGCCAAATAAACTCTTTCCTCCCCGACTTGCTTTTGGTCGTGGGGTTTCGTGGCAGCAGTGATAACTGTATTCAGGAGAGATGGCTCAGTGGATAAGAGCACTGTCTGCTCTTCCAGAGGTCCTGAGTTCAATTCCCAGCACCCACATGGTGGTTCACAACCATCTATACTACAATCTAATGTCCTCTTTTGGCCTGCAGGTTAGAGCAATCATACATAAAATAAATAAGTAAAAAAAAAAAAAAAAGACTAAAGTGCTACTTATTTAAAGCAGGTAAATTAAGTGTAAAAAAGAAAGACAAGCCAGGGAACCAGGCGTGGTGGCGCATGCCTTTGATCCCAGCCCCATGCTACCCGGAACTCTCCCGATCCTGTCTGAGCTCAGAACTAAGCAGGGTCAGGCCTAGTCAAGGAAGACTGAGGCTGTGTCTCTGGATTTGGCCTGGGCTTCCTCCCAACCTGGCGCCTGTGTTCGTAGGACACACATTCCAGAAAAAAAAAAAAAAAAAAAAAAAAAGAGCCGGTGCGGCTGGCTGTCCGTCACACAGCCCCAAACATCACTAGACAAAGTGATGCGGTAAACAATGCTGACTTACAGCAATGGGATTTTTCTCTTTTTCATACTGATGGGGACAAAGCCCTGGACCTTGCAACACTAAGCCGGTAATCTCCTCCAGCCCGTCGGTTTTTCTCACCCAGGGCATTGCTTCTCAAGAGCTAAGATCTAAGCATGCGCCACCACACCCAGCCAACCAGCTTGAAAGCATCGCCAATCCCATTAATAATCCCTTAGTAAGTTCCACAGCTGTCTGCCTGCTCTTCCTCCGCGTTCCCCCGACCCCCAAACTTCAGCCCCTTCTGGGCCACATCCCCACCCAACCACTAGACGCCCTGGATCCCACCCTCTTCCCCAAACTCCTTCCGTCATCCACTGCCCACAGCCCACGTGCCCCCCCCCCCCCGGAGTGCCCAGCAGAAAGCCCGGGCAGCAATGGACGGACCGCCAGAGATAAGACTGGCTGGCACTGGGCTGGAGCCGGGGTGGGGGTGGGGGCGGGGCCGCCCAGTGTTGTGGGGACACAGAGGAGGGCTGGAAAGGGGGACACTGCAAGAGGAGGGGGTTTCTTGAGGATCGCACCCGGAAGGTTTTATAAGAGAATTTTTATGGTGGGGGCGGGGGACTATAAACGTCCTGAACCGCTTGGGTCCCTCAGGAGTTTTTCTTCGGGGAAAGTTTTCTTTTCCTCTTTTTAATATATAACTATACTACGTATGAATACAAGTTTAGCTGATTATGTGACAGTGGGGCCTGTGCATGTGGTGTGTTGGAGTCAGAGAGGAAGGAGCACAAAAATCTTTCTTTACCAAAAAAAAAAAAAAAAAAAAAAAAAAAAAAAAAAAAGCCAGGCATGGTGGCCCACAACACCTTTAATCCCAGCACTGGGGAGGCAGAGACAGGCGGATGGCTGTGAGTTCGAGGCCAGCCTGGTCTACAGGTGAGTACAGGACAGCCATGGCGCCACAGAGAAACCCTGTTTTCAAAAACAAAAACAAACAAAAACAAAAAAATAAAAATAAAAAAACTTTCCTTGTTAGCACCTTTTCCTCTGCCCAGTTGAGGGGAGCAGGGGGTGGGGGTGCTCATAGATGCTGTGAGCGTGCAACCAGCTGCCTGAGCCGGCTTCATTAGAAGGCACACCAGTCATTAGGACACCCCAAAGGTCTCAGAAGTGTCCAGTTGGATCCATGGACTTTTCTGTCATTACTGGTAGTTTTCATCTACGTTGCTGGTGGCAGCCTCCCAGTGGCCCTGAAACTTGTCACCCTGTCACCACCTGGGTGGGCAGAGCTGAAGAGCTGCCGGCCTCTGCTGAGTGGATACTTGACTCTCCCATCCTTTACTGTCCTACAGGTCCCCGACCTCTTTGTGTGTGTTCAGGGTCAGAGGAGGGCACCTCAGAAGAGCCTCCCTTTGATTGATTTGAGTTCCCAAATTAAAATCGCATCTCACCAAGGTGCAATTTTAATTTAAAAACTTAAAGACTGTTTTAACTTAAAAAAAAAAAAAGTTTCACAGCCGCCTTCGGTTGCAGCCAGCCCTTATTAGAAACAACAACCGAGAAAGTCAACTACTTGCTATTGCAAAGAGGCATGGGAGCTGGAAAGATGACTCGATGGTTAAGAACCCTGTCCGCGGGCTGGAGAGATGGCTCAGAGGGTAATAGCACTGTCCGCTCTTCCAGAGGTCCTGAGTTCAATTCCCAGCAACCACATGGTGCCTCACAGCCATCTATAATGAGATCTGGTGCTCTCTTCTGGTGTGCAGGTATAAATGTAGGAAGAACACTGTATATATATATAATAAATACATCTTAAAAAAAAAAAAAAGAACCCTGTCTGCTCTTCTAGAGGACCCTGGTTCGATTCCCAGCATCCACATGGCAGCTCACAACTGTTAACTCCAGTTTCAGGGCATCTGATGCCCTCTTCTGGTCTCCTCAAAGCCTTTAACACATACATACATACACATACAAGTAAAATGCCCAAACTTACGAAAATAAAATGAGTCCTTTAAGAAAGAACATTTGAGCTAAAACAAAGACACAAATATATCTCACACCATGAGAAAGATAATGCAAGGTAAAAACTTGCATATTCATAGATAATCAGGAAAAGAAGGGGTTTTTTTTTGTTTTTGTTTTTGTTTTTATAGTTTTTTGAGACAGGGTTTCTCTGTGTAGCCTTGGCTGTCCTGGACTCATTTTGTAGGCCAGGCTCGCCTCGAACTCACAGCGATCCACCTGCCTCTGCCTCCCGAGTGCTAGGATTAAAGGCGTGCGCCACCACGCCCAGCTTAGGAAAAGAACCCTAACTGTAGTGCCATTTGCACAGGAAAGTATAGGTCAGGGAAGTGTAGGTCTCCACTGCCGGTGGCGGTCCACACTGTATCGATCGGCAGGTGTGTGCCATTATATTGCCTTTCTGAGGCCAATTTCAGGCTCCGTTAAATTTTAACCAGTGTACACTTTGACCCAACAACTACACTAGTAACAGAATCTTTGCTGTTCAGTGCTGTGCAGATTCTTTTTCTTTCTTTTCTTTACTTCCTTAGTTACTGCTGCTGCTGCAGCTGCTGCTGTTTTCTGTTTTTTCAGACTCAGAACTGGGCAAGCGTACCACTCCTGAGCTGCACGCCCCATCCACCATGCAGGGCTTGTGCTTGTGTGAGGCAGGGTCTCAAGTAGCCCAGGCTGACCTTGAACTCACTGGGTAGCTGTGGATGACCTTGTACCTTCCTGTATCTACCTTTCGGAGTGCCAGGATTCCAGGCATACAGCACCTTGCCTGGTTTCTATGTAATCTTTTTTTTTTTTTTTTTTTTTTTAAATAGATGAGTCAGAGGAAGGGCTGGGAATGCCGGGGAGGGCAGAGGTGGCATGGGGAGATGAATTAGAACAAAGAATATGGAGACACGTGTGTGGAAATACCATAATGAAACGCTTTATTTTGCATGCTAGCTTAATAAGTAAGTAAACCCAGCACTCGGGAGGCAGAGGCAGGCGGATCGCTGTGAGTTCGAGGCCAGCCTGGTCTACAAAGTGAGTCCAAGACAGAGAGACCCTGTCTCAAAAAAAAAAAAACAAAACAAAACAAAAAACCGAAACAAACAAAAAAAGTAAGTAAATAAATAAGACAGATGATATGAATTATGGTCAAAACACAAAATGAAATTGAAATAAAAAATCCAAGAAGAGACCAACACATGGCAGGAGTTATCTGTTTTTTAAGCTAGAAAGTTATATCTTGTGTCCGCATTTAGTCCCTTATGTGCACACACACACAAACACAAATAAACACACACAACACACAGACACACACATATATACACAGACAGACACACATACACACATAGACACAGACACACAAATATATACACAGACAGACACACATACACACATAGACACAGACACACAATATATACACAACACACAGAGACACTCACAGACACACACACAGAGTCACACACATACACACACACAGATACACACAGAGATACACCAGGACACACAGACATACACACACACAGATACACACACAGACAGACACACATACACACAACACACAGAGACACAGACACAGACATACAAACACACACAGTCACACACACACACACACACAGACACATACACAGATGCACACAGAGATACACAGGACACACACACTTACACACACGAAAGGTTAACATTACACTGATGACAATGCTTCCCTCTTAGTACTCCGGTAGGATTGAGGTTAAGGGTAAAGAAATAATTACATATAACATATGTATAATATTTTTCTTTCATACTCTAGTATACTTTGAACCTCTTCAAAAATATTTACTTATTTACCTGTTTATTAAATTATGTGTTTGTGTGTGTTTTGTGCACGCAAGGGTCCTCAGAGCCCAGAAGAGAATGCTGGACTCCTTGGAACTGGAGATACAGTGTGGCTGTGAGTCCTGTGGGTGCTGTGAGCTGAGGCTCAGGTTCTCTGCAGTGACACTAAGACCTCTTAACTGTTGAGGTATCTCTCTAGGCTTTACTTTGAACTTACTTAAAATAAAATACACATGTAAGCTATAAATTTTAAAAATTACAAAGGGCTGGAGTTGTGCCTCTGGTATAGCACGTGA
Source organism: Acomys minous (assembly GCF_964271855.1). Taxonomy (NCBI): domain Eukaryota; kingdom Metazoa; phylum Chordata; class Mammalia; order Rodentia; family Muridae; genus Acomys; species Acomys minous. The sequence continues at coordinate 4,702,798 of NC_140502.1, read as the reverse complement.
CTAGCATGCCTAAGGCCCTGGGAGCAATCCTCAGCACACAGAATATAAAGAGTGAATCAAAATAAGATGATCTTTTGTGTCCATACTTATTTATTTTAATTTGGGAGGATTTTTTTGTTTGTTTGTTTGTTTGTTTCTTGCACGCTGGAGAGTAAACCCACAGTCTGTACATGTAAGGCAGGGGCTCTACCACTGACCCACACCCCAGCCCCTCACTGGGGAGTTCTAGGCAGGTGCTCTACCACTGAGCTACACCCCAGCCCCTCACTGGGGAGTTCTAGGCAGGTGCTCTACCACTGAGCCACACCCCAGCCCCTCACTGGGGGATTCTAGGCAGGAGCTCTACCACTGAGCCACACCCCAGCCCCTCACTGGGGGATTCTAGGCAGGGGCTCTACCACTGAGCCACACCCCAGCCCCTCACTGGGGGATTCTAGGCAGGGGCTCTACCACTGAGCCACACCCTAGCCCCTCACTGGGGGATTCTAGGCAGGGACTCTACCACTGAGCCACACCCCAGCCCCTCACTGGGGGATTCTAGGCAGGGGCTCTACCACTGAGCCACACCCTAGCCCCTCACTGGGGATTCTAGGCAGATGCTCTACCACTGAGCCACACCCCAGCCCCTCACTGGGGGATTCTAGGCAGGGGCTCTACCACTGAGCCACACCCCAGCCCCTCACTGGGGGATTCTAGGCAGGGGCTCTACCACTGAGCCACACCCCAACCCCTCACTGGGGGATTCTAGGCAGGGGCTCTACCACTGAGCCACACCCCAGCCCCTCACTGGGGGATTCTAGGCAGGAGCTCTACCACTGAGCCACACCCCAGCCCCTCACTGGGGGATTCTAGGCAGGAGCTCTACCACTGAGCCACTCCTTGGGGCCTTCTCTTCCGTTTTTAAGTCCCTCTACATGATTTTAATTTTTTTCCTTCTTATTTTGATATTATTATCTGTAGAATTCCTACTTGGTCTTTTTAAAAAATGTCTGAAACACTGAAAATTTTTTGTTCTTTAATTTAGGAAGACCTGTTCCATCACACTGTCAACCCTAGCTGTGACAGTCACATTGGAGTTGGTCTCTGCTCATTTGCTTTCCCTTAGACTAGCTGGATTTTTAGTATGTCGGGTAATGCTACCTCATAGATGGGGCGAAGGATGCACCAGAGATGCTACTACCTTTTCCTGAGGACCACTCACTTCCTCTTTAGCTTACAGTTAAATTGGCTGAGTTCAAACTGTGGTAGGTGGCCATTCAGATCTAATTAATGTTTTCAGATTTAGGTGTTGGTTTTCTATCCTGGGCCTGGGAACTTCTTGGGTCAAACAGACAAGTGCCTAGTTTCTTCACACACAAAACTGGCTTCTCAGTCCCATTCCTAGGGTGATTAAGGTCACTTTTGGGGGGGGGGTTTCCAATAGTGGGTTTCTCTGTGTAGCCTTGGCTGTCCTGGATTCACTTTGTAGTCCAGGCTGGGCTCGAACTCACAGCAATCCACCTGCCTCTGCCTCCTGAGTGCTGGGATTAAAGGCGTGCGCCGCCACGCCTGGCTTTCTCCACATTTTTGATAATTGGTTCTAAAAGAGTCTGTGCCTCAGGGGGTGTGAGAGAGAGATAGAGAGAGAGAGAGAGAGAGAGAGAGAGAGAGAGAGAGAGAGAGAGAGAGAGAGAGAGGCAGAGGAGGAAGAGGGAGAGGGAGAGGGAGAGAGTTAAAACTTTCTAGCTGGTCAGCGGATTTTAATTTTGGTTCCATTTAACAAGCAATTTTGAACCCCTCATGCTTTCATCTTGGTGTCAAGACACAAGTGTCGCTATGCACTTTCAAGCTGACCTGAAAGTCACAGTCACACACTAGCTCCTATCTGCTAAGTGCTGGGATTACAGGCGTGCTGCCATCACACCGGGCTTTGAGAAAGAGAGAGAGAAAAAAAGTAAAACTTCCCACACTAGGAGTTTTATTTTCCTTGCTGACACAGCTAATCTCCAGTATTTATGTAAGAGTTATGAGCAGCCTATCTATTTAATCCTTGCAGCTTTCTGGAGAAGAAGGTTGGTTATCCTCATTTGAAAGACGAGAGCACCAGAGGCATCCGGCCAGCCAAACTTACTCTGCACAAGTGCCTTTTAAACTGCCTGCTGGCTGCTGGCTGCTGGCTGCACCGCTCTCTTCTTTCTAAACCTGAGTGGCACATCAAGCAGGCCAGGTGTCAGGCTGAAGGTGGTAGCCAGAGGGAGGAAGTGGAGGAGTCATCTGTGACTTTGACCTCGGCCAGGTCCTCTTTAGTCATCCAATCGAGAGCCTTATCCCAGGGCATCGCACAAGACTCCTGGCTGGGTGGGGGTGGAGGTGGGGGATTACTCAGCCCAAAGCGGAAACAACAGCAGCATCCATTTTGGTGAAAGAAGAAACAAATAGAACCGGGTGTTAGCAATTGGGCACAGCTTTAGGAAGGACAAAGGGGACCCAGTCCCCACGGCTGGTTACACAGCCGCAGCGCAGCGTGGGAGATCCTCTGAGTCTTTCTTTCCTTCACCTCTTCCCTTTGAGTGTTGGCGGCTCTCACTAGGGTGTGGTCAGATCTACCATTCCGTGCCCCATGCCAGCTTCGATGGGATGCTGTCCAGGTCGGGAGGTGAGACCCCCGAGGTGAGAACATTCCTAGACAACAGGAATCTAGCTCAAGTCCAGTTAGCATCCACTCAGGGCAAGGTCACTACTAAGGCAGATTCCATGTGACCTATCTGCCTTCTAGTAACTTCTCCCAGAAAACCAAGAAGGCCGGAGCAACTCGTTCTGTGCAGATCACCTGCACTCTGAGGAACCCTGAACTCTGGGAGCACACTGTTTTATGGGGAGTCTGACTCACTCTGCTTTTTCGTTTAACTGTTACTGTGCCTTGAGCGAGATTAAAAACTGGTTTTTTTTGTTTTTTGTTTTGGTTGCTGTTGTTTTGTTTGTTTGTTTGTTTGTTTTGAGACAGGGTTTCTCTTGTAGTCCTGGCTGTCCTAGACTCACTTTGTAGACCAGGCTGGCCTCGAACTCACAGCGATCCACCTGCCTCTGCCTCCCGAGTGCTGGGATTAAAGGCGTGTGCCATTACCGCCCAGCATTTGTTTTGTTTTTTTTAAAGAGTGCCTTTTGGAATGAACGCAGGATGGAGTTTCTAATTTTTTAACTGGATTCTAAAGGTATGCTTGGTGAAACTCAATTTTCCCAACGTTAGCTCTACCGATTAACCAAATAGACTGGGAGTTCTAACTGTATTTTCTCGGTTCGCATGATGGTGCACAGGGATTTAGGCCTTGGAAGTTATCTGGCCAACAGGGAGTGTCACAGGACTTGGGTTAATGCGCTTTCCTGTTGACCTTTGGGTTTTTGACTTGAAAGTGGAAGAATGGCGACTAAGGTGAGAAGTGGGCGGGGCCGGCGTGCCCTGCGCATGCTCTCTAATCAGTAAGGATGGGAAAACCCAGCTCCAAGTTGGGGGAACAGACTTGTGCTCCGCAAAAGTATCCTATGGGAGCTGACAGCTTTATGGATTTTCTTGGGGTCATTGTTGAAGATAAAAGCCCTGCGTAGGTCCATTTATATTTTGTCCATTTGGGGTCTTCAGGTCTAGGAAAATTAAACCGAACCCTTCTCATGACCATGGGGGTGGGAGGGCTACTGTGTTTTGAGTAGATTTAGATATGCTTTGGAATTGGGGGACAGTTCATTTTGGCATGTGTATTGTTTACTTCTTCCACATATGTTAACATACAATGAAGAAATAAATGTTCACCCACTTGCGAGCCTCTCTCTTTTTTTATTTTTATTTTTATTTTTTATTTTTTTGTTTTTTTGAGACAGGGTCTCACTGTTGTTAGCCTTGGCTGTCCTCAGACTTGCTTTGTAGACCAGGCTGGACTCGAACTCACAGCGACCCACCTGCCTCTGCCTCCTCCCGCGTGCTGAGATTAAAGGTGTGCGCCGCTGCCACCACCACTGGGCTCGGCCCTCTCCTTCTATGTGAAAAGTCCTAGATATAAAGATGCTCATGGGCCAACCTTCCCTTCTTCTTTGCATACATGACATATAAGACGTCTTTTTCTGTAATGCCTCTCTTCCATGTGTACATCCATACTATGTACCTCTATGTATGCGGTCTGTTTTCTTTTAAATTGCAATTCCTTTGTGGAGGTTCATTTGTTCGTGACAAGGTTTCTCTTTGTAGTCCAAAATAACCTGGGATTTGCTATGTAGCCCCGCCTGGTATGGAATTTACAGTCTCTCTCCTCCCTCCACTGTGTGCCAAATTGAGGGATCCCAAACTGTTATGTAACAGTTTTCTACCATATTGAAACATTCTATCCCACAGGCTAGCTCCTTAAGCAGGAAGGCAAACAATTCAAAGTAGCTTCAGGAAGTTCCTGAAACTGACTGGGTTCTCCAGGCCCCGCCCAGCCAGAGTAAAGCAAGAAGAGCTTCAAGTCACTCTAAGCAGAAGGGAAGGTGAGCCGCAACCAGGTCCCTCGGAATGGCGCTGAGCTTCAGAGAAGACTCAGGGGAGAAAAGCTGCAGAGAAGACTGAACCCAGACCAGCCACCTGGAATATGTTTAGACCAACACCGAGGCACCTGGAAAGGACACTCTCCAACCTGTTGAGCCGCTTAGCTTCCCAGGTATGTGAGCTGTCACCCGTGCCGGGTAGACTGGTGATGTAGCTGTCTCTGAGTCATTTCTGTTCCTGTAAGTAACCCCTCACCCATACTCCTGTAAGTAACCCCATTAAAACTCGTTGGCTCACAAAATTGGACTTTCGTGGTATCCGTACTTTGGTCTGTCATGGATTCCCTAACAGGGGTGAGTAGACTTGGGCGTTAAATCTCCCTACACCACACAAGCGTGTGCCACCACCATGCCCTGCTGGAAGTAAACATACCTGTACAAATGAGCCCTTTTCCCTTTCCAATAAAAATGACTCACTGCGTTGCCAAGTTGAGCGCGGCTTAGTGTTGATACCTGTGTGGGACTTTCATAGGAGAGGGCTCACAAATCAACAACAGTTAATAGAACGTTTCCTAATCCATCCATCCGTCCATGTGTAGTTATAATAAATATGGATATGAACAAATGGATTCGAAGTCTTTCCATATTCCTCTAGCTTTTGAGAGAGAGAGGGAGAGAGGGAGGGAGGGGGAGGGAGGGGGAGGGGGAAGAGAGGGAGAGAGTGTGTGTGAGTGTTTCTGGAATTGACCGCCAGCTTCCAGGCTTGCAAAACAAAAGCCTTTACCCTCTGAGCCATCTTGCTTGCCCCTCTAGCTTTTTAACAGAGGCGCATATTAACCAGCTCCTCCATACCTGTTCAACGAGTCATTGTTTTTCTTTCTTTTTTTTTTTTTTTTTTTTTTTTTTTTTGCAATTATTAATAGCAGTGCTGGACATGGGGAGGCTGAGGCAGAGGGAACATGTGTTTGAGGCCAGCCTGGGCTACAGAGAAAAAAAAAAAACTCTGCCTGAATAGGGGACCACAATGACCTGAGCTTCTCTCTGTGGACACTGGAGATTTCACGGGCTTAAATGTTCAGGACCGGAGTTGCTAGGTGAAAGAAAAGTGACGCTTAGCCGGGCGTGGTGGTGCACGCCTTTAATCCAGCACTCGCGAGGCAGAGGCAGGAGGATCACTGTGAGTTCGAGGCCAGCCTGGTCTACAAAGTGAGTCCAGAACAGCCAAAGCTACACAGAGAAACCCTGTCTCAAATAAGAAAGAAAGAAAGAAAGAAAGAAAGAAAGAAAGAAAGAAAGAAAGAAAGAAAGAAAGAAAAGAAAAGAAAACTGACACTCTGAAACAGGATCATTTTCACCATAGTCCTGCTGGCTCTGTCCAGTTATTAGTATCTCATTAACCTGGCATGGATTTGGTGTATCTCCCATCCACAGTATTAGAACTTAGATATATTTGTGTGTGTGTGTGTAGTGTATGCGCATGCGTGTGTGCAGGTGCGTGTGCCTGTGTGTGCACCTGGAAGCCAGCGGAGCCCAGAGTGCTCCTCCATCTCTTCTCCGCCTCCTTATTGCCTTGAGAGAGGGTCTCTCACTGAACTTGGGCTATCCTGGCTGTTGGCCACCAAGCTCCCCGGCAGTCCTCTGATCCCCCTCCTGCACCCACAGCCTAGGGTTGCAGGTGCATGTGGCCATGCTCAGCTTTTTCCATGCATTCTGGGCATTTGAACTCAGCTCCTCATGCTTGGGAAGTAGGCACTTTTCCAGCCCTGAGCTATCGCCTTAGCCCCAGACTTTTAAACGTGTTAAGATGAGATCTCTCACTATATATATAGCCCAGGTTGGCGTGGAAGTCACTGTGAACTGTGAAGCCGAGACTCACCATTCTCCTGTCTCAGCTACCCGGGTGCTGAGTAAGAGGGCTGTGCCACAACACTTTGCTGTGTTTTGTTTTGTTGTTATTTTTTCAAGACAGGGTTTCTCTGTGTAGCCCTGGCTGTCTTGGAACTCACTCTGTAGACCAGGCTGGCCTCAGATTCACAGAGATCTGCTTCCCAAGTGCTGGGATTAAAAGTGTGCAGTACCACTGCCCAGCCAACATTAGCTGTTTTGTTTTTGTTTTTGTTTTTAAATAAAGTCTGTGTATTCTCGGTGTTTCTTTAGATCTGATTCCCATTCATTCTGATCTGGAGTGTTTTATACATAAGCAAACGGGCTTTTGATCTTTAGGATATGAATGTCAAACTGGGTGGTGGTGGCACACGCCTTTAATCCCAGTACTCAGGGAGGCAGAGGCAGGAGGATCACTGTGAGCTCGAGGCCAACCTGGTCTACAAAGCGAGTCCAGGACAGCTAGGGTTACACAGAGAAACCCTGTCTTGAAGAAAAAAACAAAAAACAAAACAAAACAAAAAGAAAGACAGGGGCTGGAGGGGTGGCTCAGAGGTTAAGAGCACTGGCTGCTCTTCCAGAGGTCAAGAGTTCAATTCCCAGCAACCACATGGTGGCTCATAACCATCTATGATGTGATATGATGCCCTCTTCTGGCGGGCAGGTGTACATGCAGGCAGAGCACTATATACATAACAATAAATAAATAAATCTTAGAAAAAAAAAAGACAGAAGGAAATTAGGAAAAGAAAAAGAACTCATGTCAACAACAGAAGTCACCATGACTCAGAACCCACAGCCATGTACAATGCCTCATCTGAGAAAACTCACAAAGCAGAGGGGGAAGAACGGACATTTGCAAAGCATGGTTTGAAATATTCTATTTGGACACTATGGTCACTGGGAAGCATTCGGGATGCCTTGCAAAGCCAGGCAATCCTCACTTCCTCATTCTATATTTGTAGAGTAAATTAAGGCAGCTTAAAATATTTTATAGTATATAAAACTATAAAAATAATAAAACTATTAAGGTAAGGTGACTTAAGACACTTTTATAGTTTATAAAACCATAAACATAATAAATACATACTTACCTGTCCAAAAAGTCCAATAGATCTGAGCGCTTAAATTACAGACTCCAGACTTCAAGGTATGCTGTTTCCCACAGAGTTGGAAACTCTAGCGGGTGTGTGGTCCTCACTTCTTCCTTTATACACATCAATATGAATTTAGTGCGCTTTTTTTTCCCCTACAGGTTTTGTTTGTTCGTTGAGATGGTTTCTCTATATAGCCCTGGATGTCCTGGAATTCACTATGTAGACCAGCCCAGCCTTGAGCTCATAGAGATCTCTGCCAGCCTTTGCTTCCCAAAAGGTGTACCACCACACCTGGCTTGTTTTGTTTTGTTTTGTTTATGATACAGGAGAGATTGAATTTTGCCTTTATGCATAGATACTAGACAAATGTTTTACCACTGATGTAGGCTCCTAACCTTTTACTGGGGGACTCAAGGCAGGGACTCTACCACTGAGCCATACCCAGCCCCTCACTGGGGGATTCAAGGCAGGGGCTCTACCACTGAGCCATACCTAGCCCCTTACTGGGGGATTCTAGGCAGGTGCTCTACCACTGAGCCACACCCCAGCCCCTCACTGGGGGATTCTAGGCAGGAGCTCTACCACTGAGCCACACCCCAGCCCCTCACTAGGGGATTCTAGGCAGGGGCTCTACCACTGAGCCACACCCCAGCCCCTCACTGGGGGAGTCTAGGCAGGGCCTCTACCACTGAGCCACACCCCAGCCCCTCACTGGGGGATTCTAGGCAGGGGCTCCACTACTGAGCTACACCCCAGCCCCTCACTGGGGGATTCTAGGCAAGGGCTCTACCATAGAGCCATATCCCAGCCCCTCACTGGGGGATTCTAGGCAGGGGCTCTACCACTGAGCCACATCCCAGCCCATCACTGGGGGATTCTAGGCAGGGGCTCTACCTCTGAGCCACACCCCAGCCCCTCACTGGGGGATACTAGGCAGGGGCTCCACCACTGAACCGTGCCCCAGCCCCTCACTGGGGGATTCTAGGCAGGTGCACTACCACTGAGCCACACCCCAGCCCCTCACTGGGGGATTCTAGGCAGGGGCTCTACCACTGAGCCACACCCCCAGCCTCTCACTGGGGGATTCTAGGCAGGTGCTCTCCCACTGAGCCACGCCCCAGCTCCACAGCTGCACTCTATTCACAGACCTCTGTTGACCTTTTGAGACAGGGTTTCACTCTGTTGTGCCAGCAGGCCTTTAGATTTGTAATCCTCCTGCCTCAGCCTCTCCGGTCTATGCCACTAGGCCTGGCTTACAAATAGGCGTTTGAGTAACAATTCCCTGGCTAAGCGGAGGCAGCATGCAGCCCCACAGCTTGTGTCTTCTCAGTGAAGGAGTCAGCCCATCGCTATTCCAAACACGCAGACCTTTGAAGTCGGCCCCATGCATTGTCACGGTCCCTAGAGGGCTGATGACAGGGAAAACACAGAGTCTAGACCAGCATGCCTGAGATCTGGGAGGCCGGCTGCATGCGCTTCACAAGGCTCACGGCCTCAGCGTCACACACCTGAAGGAGAGGTCACTCGGTGTTGAGGGGTCTGTCTGGAAAGAGTCGAGTCTGCTCGAGTAATCAAAGGGCTAGACCTTAGGGCCCTCACCTTTCATCTCTTGAGTTTTCACAAAGTTTGGTTTCTTACCTTGTTCGGGATTGTGCAATGTAGCCGGAAGGCACAGATCTTTGGAATCAGAAGAAGATTAGGCTAGGGTCAGGAGAGTGAGTTCAGAGAGCACACACTCAGTAGGCTGGCGGGTCCAGTCAGCATGCTAGAGCCCCCTTCCCCAGCCCCCCCCCCACTTCCCACATGAACCTGCAGGGGGTCAGACCTGCGAGGGAGTTGGGGGGGGGGGCCAGGGAGCTAACACCTAGCCAGGTCCATGTTCTGTCTGGCTCAGCTGGGATCTTGAGCCAGCCTAGCCACGCCCTACAGACCTGACACACAACAGAGGCAGGGGCAGCTTCAGGGCCCAGCTCTGGGGACCTCCACTGGCAAAGACTTGTTCCTTGCCGCTGTTTTTCCCCTCCCTACAAGGCACTTTTTCGCTTCAGCCAAGCCTCTGGGGGAGTGCATCTGTTTGAGGGGGCCTCTCTTTCCAGTCAGCCCTAAGCACCCGTGGTGTGCAGTCCAGTCTTTTTGGGAACCAATTCATTGAAGGGGCTCTCAATTGGGTCTCCTTTGGGGAGCAGGGGCTGGCTCGGAGCGGGGTGGGGGGGGGCGTCATGTCTTCATTGGAACCACCAGAGCCACCCTAGACAAATGTTTGGGGACATTCCTAGGTCTGGGGACAAACTGAGTTCTTAGGAGGGTGTCTGGGTAGCTGCTTTCTTTCACACCGTCCATCCTGTGTTCATTTAACAAATATTTGAGGCTCTCCTCTCAGCCAAGGCCTGTTCTAGCGGGGGGTGGGGGTTGGCGAGGTGGGGGGGAGAGGGGTTGGCGGGGGGGAGGGGGGTTGGTGGGGGGGAGGGGGGTTGGTGGGGGGGGGAGAGGGGAGGGAGTGGGCAGGATATGCAGAACAGGACAGACAAGGTCCCTGCCTTTGTGAAGCTGGCTTTTTCTAGTGGGGGAAACCAGATAAGGAACAAGTAAACAAGACCATTCTTCTGAGTGAGCTATGAGGAAAATAAAATAGTGTGATAGATGGCACAAGAACGGGGGTTTGGGGGGGGGGCAGGGCGGGGGAAGCGCTGGAAGGGTACAGCTCACACCTTTCTGAGAAGGTGGCACTCAACTGACCGGAAGAAAGGCCCCGTGCCAACAACGTAGGAAGAACACTCCAGGAAACAAAGAGAGTAAAGTGCAGCCCCCAGAGGCTGGGCAAGCTTGTGTGGGGAGAGGCAGGAGTGGATTGGGGGGGGGGCTATTCTTCCAGAACCTTCCTTCCTCCCTCACATAGGAGGTGTTAAAGAGGGTTTAAGTAGCTGAAGAGCCTGCCCTGGAGTGTGTTGTTTTGAAGATACTAAGGGGGGAGAGTCTCTTAATGGGGGTACAGTGGAGACAAGCAGACCAGGAGGAAAAGCAGTTAGTGGGTGTGTGGAGGCTCAGTGAGGTGGGGGGGGGGGCGGGGAGGGGCTGCAAGCAGATAATATGGAGAGGAGGGGTGAATTGGGAGGGTGCAGATTTGAGACTGTGCGTGTGTCTATGTTCCCGGGGAACATGTGCCAGGTGCATGCTCTACCACTGAGGCACACTCTCGGCTCTCTTTTTACACTTTCTTTTGAAAGGAAGTTACCCAGGCTGACCTTGAACTTACAGTCATCTTAAGTGACTGGTATTATAGGCCGGCACTACCAGGCCCTCAGAGATGGGATTCCTGCCCAGTGCTCTGTCTCCCACACCCCCAGCCCCTCACTGGGGGATTCTAGGCAGGGGCTCTACCACTGAGCCACACCCCAGGCCCTCACTGGGGGATTCTAGGCAGGGGCTCTACCACTGAGCCACACCCCAGCCCCTCACTGGGGGATTCTAGGCAGGGGCTCTACCACTGAGCCACACCCCAACCCCTCACTGGGGGATTCTAGGCAGGGGCTCTACCACTGAGCCACACCCCAGCCCCTCACTGGGGGATTCTAGGCAGGGGCTCTACCACTGAGCCACACCCCAGCCCCTCACTGGGGGATTCTAGGCAGGGGCTCTACCACTGAGCCACACCCCAACCCCTCACTGGGGGATTCTAGGCAGGGGCTCTACCACTGAGCCACACCCCAGCCCCTCACTGGGGGATTCTAGGCAGGGGCTCTACCACTGAGCCACACCCCAACCCCTCACTGGGGGATTCTAGGCAGGGGCTCTACCACTGAGCCACACCCCAACCCCTCACTGGGGGATTCTAGGCAGGGGCTCTACCACTGAGCCACACCCCAGCCCCTCACTGGGGGATTCTAGGCAGGGGCTCTATCACTGAGCCACACCCCAGCCGGGTGCGGTGGCGCGCACCTGTAATCCCAGCACTCGGAAGGCAGAGGCAGGCCGATCGCTGTGAGTTCGAGGCCAGCCTGGTCTACAAAATGAGTCCAGGACAGTCAAGGGCTACACAGAGAAACCCTGTCTCAAAAACAAAACAAAACAACAACAGCGCAACAAGGCCTTTCTTTAGTCAGCGTCAGCCTCACGCCCAGAACGGAGCTCAGCATATATGCTCCTAATCCTGCTGCAAACCCTACGATGAGCTGATGAGCTACCAAGAAACGCAGTAACTTGTCTAAGGTCATGCCCACAGCTAGTAAAGCGAGAACGTTCGTGTTTTATTTATTTCTTTAGATTTATTTATTTTATTTATTGCATATGAGTGCTTTATCTGCAGAAGAGGGCATCAGATTACATTATAGATGGTTGTGAGCCATCATGTGGTTGCTGGGAATTGAACTCAGGACCTCTGGAAGAGCAGGCGGTGCTCTTAACCACTGAGCCATCTCTCCAGCCCCAGGACGTTAGTATTTTAATGGGTCTTTGGAGCCCCTCACTTACTGAGGGCCTCTCAATTAGAGATAGGATATGTGTGATCTACTGGGTGATTATGGGAGCTTCTCCAGAAACTTCTAAACTATGGATAAGTCGCACTCGACCCCTCTACAGATCAGGCCAGTGGTGTTTGGTGAGTGAGTCCTCTGTGCTGCCCCCGCCCCCCGACTCCAGGGGCTTGGAGGAAGACATTATATATGTCAGAAGGTGGCAACTCTAGCCTGGCTTCTTGTTTAAATAGATCCTGCCCCCTGTGCCCCTCCTAGCTCACCTCTAGAGTCTCTCCGGGCAGAGGGAGTGGTTTGAAACCATTTCTTTCTTTGTGCCCTAGACCGTCAAGGAACCTGTAATCCTCCTGCCTCGGCCTGGCCTCAGGGGTGTTGAGATTACAGGTATGTACCAGCACGCCCTTTGGGGGGACTTCATGGGCTCTCATCTAGCCAAAAGCCCCTCTCTGTTCCAGCCAGAGAGAGACCCCTCAAAAAAAAAACCCACATAGGACAGAGAAGCTCCCAGACCAGAAGATAAGCGCCTGTAAGATAAAGCCCTTTCGCTTACCTGGGGTGGCCTTGGCCGTCAACCCAACCCTGTCTGTGGACCCAGCCTTATCTACGCCCCTCCCTAGCGCGCCCCACACTCCAGCCTGTCAAACACCCTTGTCCTTTGCTACCACAACAGGCCCTGCTCCCTGCAGCCTCTCCACCTTTGCACCTGCCGTTCCCTCCTCAAAGATGGGGGGGTGGGGTGGGGAGGGAGGGCTTTTCCTTCCTTATCCTTCCTGCCCGGTTCAGGAAACAGCTCAAAGGTTCACTCCTGCAGGAAGCCCTGTCTCACCTCGTGTTTCAGTCTGGCCTCAGTGGGATTCCACAAACCGAGTTGTTTGATCCACACTCCTCTGGAGGCTGGAAGTCAGTGTGGCTGCCTTCTTGGGGGGGGGGGCGCCAGGATTGGCGGGGGCTGTCTGTCTCCATCATCGCACATGCATGTGCCTTAATGCCCTGTTTCTATTTCTAATAATGGGACCATTTCATGGGTGATGGCTTGCCCCCACCCCTGCTCTTTTGATGTCCCTCTCCTTCCCTCCCTCCCTCTCTCCCTCCCTCCCTCCCTCCCTCCCTCCCTCCCTCTCTCGCCCCCCCTCCCCAGACAGGGTTTCTCTGTGTAGCCTTGACTGTCCTGGACTGGCTTTGTAGACCAGGCTGGCCTCGAACTCACAGCGATCCGCCTGCCTCTGTCTCCCGAGTGCTGGGACTACAGGTGCGCGCCACCGCACCCGGCTAGGGTGTGTCAGTCTTCCGCTTAGGTCTCGCTCAGCTAGGAACTTTCTCACACCGTTCCCTTTCTCCTGGGGGTGGGGTGGGGGAACAAACAAACAAACATTATTTTTAGCTCAGCAGAAAGCCAGAAGATCCCTCTTGGCTTTTACGGGTTTCTCTCCAGGGGACACTCCACAGGTGCATGGTGTATTAATGGGTCGCACGCATCTGGCCCAGAGAGCTATACTCTGCTCACACCAGGTTATTTATTTAGCGTTATCTGCTTTCTTTCTTTCTTTCTTTTTCTTTTTTTACTAGCTCAGTTCAAAAGCATCAAGCTAAAAATATCTTGTTTATGCGCTCTGGCCCGAAAAATGAAGCAGTCGCGCCATTAATCACTGAGAATATGTTGAATGGGAATTTGATTAAAGTACAGGATGCGTCCTCCAGACAAAGTCCGTTCTTTACTGTAACCACAGTGGAAACACAGCGGGCCTCCCCGTCAGGGTTTTTAGCCGCATCTCCTTGAGCCTCTGGGGCGGATCGCAGCTCCTTTCCTGGCCTAAGAGGGCCACTGCATTGGGGGGGGGGGCGGAGTCTTGACCCGCGCACCCTGGAGACGCAGGGAGACCCCCCCCCCCAAGCCTAGAACGCGGACAAATAGGGTTGGAGAGGGCGTGAGGCCTCAGTTCAAGAAGCCGCAAGAAGCTCCTCGGGGTGCAAAAGGGAGAGACGGGTGCTCACCAGGCCCCATCTGTCGCCCCCCCCCCCGCCCCCACCTCCGCGGCCGCGATCCAGGTGGGGAAATGAGCCGGACGCCACGTGGCTGGGGAGCCGGTGCGGGCAAACTCCTACCCGCAGCTGCAAGCCTGTAGGCGGCGTAGTGCGGAGGACGCGACAGGGGGCTGCCAGCGGGTGCTCAGACTCCGTAGCCAGGAACTGGACACCCGGGCTACCAAGATCAGTGCCCATCTGAATGACAGTAGAGACCGAAAACTGTAGCTTCAGGGCCCCTGACTATGGGCCCCGCCTGGAGATCACGGTCCCGGAGTCAAGTTCACTCCACTCAACTCCAACACCCGGCACTCTCCCTGCGCTCGCCTTAGTGTCCTATTCCACGAGTCTCGGGCGACCCACCCACCAGTCCCGATAGAGGGGTGGGGGTGGGGGAGAGACCCCAAACACTTGACAAGAAGCTCCACGCAGGGTAGGTAGCAGCGCCCGCCTGGTAAGCCTAGCAATCCTAGCGCTCTAGCCTGGAGACGTAATTAAAAGAAAGTTTTCCTGTCGGAGAGGCTGGACTGGCCAAGCCTTCCAAGCTCTGGAGTTAGCGGCCGCCTCCGCTCCCCGCCGGGTCCTAGCGCCCTACTCTGAAGAGCCAGTTGGGACCCTGGAGTTCTAGAGAGAGCCTCGGCTGGGGAGAGGTGCTCTGCCTGGAATCGGTGGGGTCGCCTGGAGTTCAGAGATAAAGACAGAATCTCAGCGCTCTCCAGGATCTCGCTGTGCGCGCTAAGTTGCTGGGTTCCAAAGCAGACCCCCAACCTCCTGCGCCGCGGTTCCTGGCCACAACCTTTTAGAAACCCGGGTCGTGGCGGGAGGGTGCGGAGGGGGGCGGGCACAGGCCTAGTCCCAGCACCACGGTAGCTCAAGGCCATTCTTGAGTTCTCTCTCCGAACCCCCCCCACCCTCTACCTCTCACACACACCCCACAACCCCCACCCCCACCCCCTCTCGGCCTCTGGATGCTCCGGGACTCCCTGGTGTTGGCTGGAAGTGGGTGACTTAAGAGGCTTAAAGGAGGGGCGCCTAGCCACGGACCACGTGTGTGCGGGGGCGACAGCGCCGCCGGGGTGGGGCTGAGCGCCGCCAAGCCCGGTTCGCCTTGCAGCGCAGGAGGCAGTGGGCGTTGCGCCACGGTCTCTTTCCACTAGCGCTATGTTCCCGCCCCACTCACACCCGCCTTGGAGAGAGTCACACACGGAGGGAGGAGAGGCGGGCTCTAAGACCCAGTAGGCACCATCTTACTCGCGCCCTCGGTCCGAGACCCCTCTTGGACACCAGGGGGCGACGCCTGACCCGATTTAAAAGCGATCCCCGCGCGGGCCTGGCCATTCGCGACCCGAAGCTGCGCGGGCGCGAGCTGATCGGGGCTCTGGGTGGGCGGCGGCGGCGGCGGCAGCGGCGCCACGCGCAGGCTGGAGGCCGCCGAGGCTCGCCATGCG
The DNA here is from genome assembly GCF_964271855.1 of Acomys minous. Taxonomy (NCBI): domain Eukaryota; kingdom Metazoa; phylum Chordata; class Mammalia; order Rodentia; family Muridae; genus Acomys; species Acomys minous. The sequence continues at coordinate 4,687,387 of NC_140502.1, read as the reverse complement.
GGGAGAACTCTAACTCCCCCATGGAGTCGGCAGACTTCTACGAGGCGGAGCCGCGGCCCCCGATGAGCAGCCACCTCCAGAGCCCCCCGCACGCGCCCAGCAGCGCCGCCTTTGGCTTTCCTCGGGGCGCGGGCCCCGCGCCGCCCCCAGCCCCACCTGCCGCCCCGGAGCCTCTGGGCGGCATCTGCGAACACGAGACGTCCATAGACATCAGCGCCTACATCGACCCGGCCGCCTTCAACGACGAGTTCCTGGCCGATCTCTTCCAGCACAGCCGGCAGCAGGAGAAGGCCAAGGCGGCCGCGGGCCCCGCGGGTGGCGGCGGTGACTTTGACTACCCGGGCGCCCCGGCGGGCCCCGGCGGCGCGGTCATGTCCGCGGGGGCGCACGGGCCCCCTCCGGGCTACGGCTGTTCGGCGGCCGGCTACCTGGACGGCAGGCTGGAGCCCCTGTACGAGCGCGTCGGGGCGCCCGCGCTGCGGCCGCTGGTGATCAAGCAGGAGCCCCGCGAGGAGGACGAGGCGAAGCAGCTGGCGCTGGCCGGTCTCTTTCCCTACCAGCCGCCGCCGCCTCCGCCGCCGCCGCACCCGCACGCGTCTCCCGCGCACCTGGCCGCCCCACACCTGCAGTTCCAGATCGCGCACTGCGGCCAGACCACCATGCACCTGCAGCCTGGACACCCTACGCCGCCGCCCACGCCAGTGCCCAGCCCGCACCCCGCGCCCGGCTTGGGTGCTGCGGGCCTGCCGGGCCCCGGGGGAGCGCTCAAGGGGTTGTCCAGCACGCACCCCGACCTCCGCACGGGCGGCGGCGGCGGCGGCGGCGCGGGTAAGGCCAAGAAGTCGGTGGACAAGAACAGCAACGAGTACCGGGTGCGTCGGGAACGCAACAACATCGCGGTGCGCAAGAGCCGAGATAAAGCCAAACAGCGCAACGTGGAGACCCAGCAGAAGGTGCTGGAGTTGACCAGTGACAATGACCGGCTGCGCAAGCGGGTGGAACAGCTGAGCCGTGAACTGGACACGCTGCGGGGCATCTTCCGCCAGCTGCCGGAGAGCTCCTTGGTCAAGGCCATGGGCAACTGCGCGTGAGGCGCGCGGCTGCGGGACCGCCTTTGGCCGGCCCCCCTGGCCGGGGATCCGGAGAATGGCTTCGGATCGCTGGACCTCCAGGCTGCCCGGGCCAGGCCGTTGCAAGCCAGGACTAGGAGTCTAAAAGACTGGCCTGCTCCGCGTGTCCCCTCCCTTCCTCTGAGCCGGACTCGGTGCGTCTAAGATGAGGGAGTCAGGTCGGCAGTGCTTTCTCCTTCAGACGGGGAGAGTTTTCCGCAGAGCTGAGCTGGGAGCCCGGCAATTCTAGTATTAAGGAAGTGATAACTCTGTGCCTTGGATACTCAAAACTAGCTCCTTTTCCTACCGAGTAGGGGGAGCAAACATGTGCCTTGATATTTTATTTGGAGGATTCCTGTCTCCTCCGAGGCTGCAGCAGCCCCCCCCCCCCCCCGTGAGAAAATGAAGGGTGCAGGCCCAGTGCAAGAGGAGGAAATTCAGGAAGCTGAGATCCCGGCAGTACCCCAGAGCTGCCACCCCACCCCCCACCCCCGCGCAGTCCCTGTCCTTAGAGGGGAGAGACTTAGGGAGTTGGGGATTTGAGTGTAAGGGTGTACCCCTCTCTTAGCTACATGGAGATGGAGGGCTCCTAGTTTCTTGATTTTTCCCACCTCCACCTTCACTTGCCACCTCAGCTTACAGCAGGCTAGGTTTCCTGAGGGAGTTCGTGGAGAATGTGGGGGCGGAGGGGGCACCATCCCCAGTCAGACCAGAAAGCTAGGTTGTGAGTTAGCCATGTGGTTAAGAGAGAGGTGGGAGATAGGAACCTAGGTTTCTGGTCTTGGGGGTTAGGGGGGGGGGAGATGAAAGGACACCCGGGCCATCAGCCTTGTGTGTACTGTATGTCGCCAGCCGCTGTTGCTGAAGGGACTTGAAGCACAATCGATCCATCCCTGAGGGACTGGAGTTATGACAAGCTTCCCAAATATTTTGCTTTATCATCCGATATCAACACTTGTATCTGGTCTCTGTGTCCCAGCGGTGCCTTGTGCAATGTCAGTGTGCACGGGTCTATGCTAAACCACCATTTTATTTGGTCCTTTTGTTTTTGGTTTGGTTTTGCTCAGATTCTTGCCAAAATGAGACTCTTCGCTCCGGGGCCTGGGGGGAAGGAGGCCGAGTGAGGCTCTCTTTTCTTTCGGTATGGGTGTGTGTGTGTGTGTGTGTGTGTGTGTGTGTGTGTGTGTGTGTCCGTCCGTCCTCCCCCCTCTGTTTGCTCCCAGAAGACCAATGAAATGAAGTGAGCTCCGCTTCCTCCAGTTTTCCGAGGGTGTATGTAGTTGTGGGTCTTAGCAGGGGACTGCATAACCGGCTTCTTCCCCCACCCCCTAAGGCCCTGGCTCTGGGTCTGGAAAGAAGGCCACCTCCAGCCAATTCGCACACACCCCTGTGGCTGGGAGCAGGGGTGAACTGTTTCCTTCTCTTCTTTGGGGGTGGGGGGGCGGGGAGGGCGGGCGACAACAACACGGGACACACAAACTTTTCATGCTAGATGTCATATGTATTATATCTATAATATAAACATATCAAACTCAATTTTTGGTGTCTTTTTAAAACCCGAGAGAAGCCGCTCGTATGAGGTCCCTATTCTGGGTTGGGTTCCGTTTGAAACAGCAGTTTTCTGTGTCTGAGGTCCCAAGTTTGCATCTCGTGAGTCTCCCTTTCCGTTAGTGATGTGTGGTGGGGGAGGGGCGGGTGCGAGTGGGCTTTGCTCAAAGAAAGCCCAGGTAGCAGTCAGGGGAAAAGGACTCTGCGCTGAGGATTCTGGGAGTCTGAAGTCCCCTTGGAATTCTGGGGATGGAGAGGGGGTCAGGTTGTCTTAGGATCATGGCCTCTCTTTGCATCCTAAAGTAAGAGAACCCCCGCTCTGCCTGAAGGGCAAAGCCGTTCATAAGCTCTCGGCTTTAGGGGACCTGTTGGCCACATCCCCAAATCACCCAGCCCCGGGCCTAGAGAACCAGGCTCATAGGGCCTTTGCCCAGCCTCCTGAGCTGGGGCTTTGGAAAGCAAGAGTCTTCAGCCCTGCCCAGTTTGCACACTTCCGAAGGGCAGCTTGCAGGAGAAGCCCCCTTTGCACCTGCCTTACCTCCGTCTACCTAGGGAGGGGGCTGCAGCCCATCCATCATCCACCAGGGAGTCATCTGTTCCACTTTGTCCAGCCTGGACCAAACAGGGGACTGGCTTCTAATGGTTACATACCCACTGCTACGAATGCCTGGAGAGGTACACAGGCATCCTGTTCGGCTGCAGTAACAGCCAGGGGAGGGGAAAGGTGGCCCTTCCTCGCCATGCCTGCCTGACCCCAGAAGCCACTGCGCTTTTTTCACCTAGAGTGTGATAGCTGGACAGTTTACAGTATACACTGCTGAGAAGTGACAAGTTCTTTTAAATCCCTCAAACTTGAGCGTCACCGGCCTTTGCGGTTAACTTGTCCCACCGCCTTCCCTGTCCTATGCCTTGCCGGCCCCCGCTGCCGCCGCCGCCGCCTCCTCACCCATGGCTGCCCTTGGCAGAGGAAAGGCCAAAGCGCAGTGAGGAGGCGGGTGGCCTGGGAACTAGGAAGGCAGAGCCCCACCGCTTGCCTAGAGGCTGGGGCAGGCCATGGCTTGCAAGGCCCCAGCAAACCTTCTCTGAGTTCAGTGCGAATTCCAGTTTTTCTTGTTTACAGGGAATGATCCCTGACTTCCCTGCTTTGCCCCCAGAACCGATCCTAGGCTGCTGGGAGAGGTTGCGGGGGTGGGGGGGGGTGGGGGGGGTGGGGGGGGTGAGGGAGACGGGGATGGGGCTCCTGCTCCCCTTCCTCTACCACCTAGGTGTGGGCTGGTCCTCTCTCCAGCGTGCCTCATAAGGGCGCTCTTCCTGCACACTGAACCCCCAAGTTTCCTAGTAGGCCAAATTGGGAACAAGAATGGCCCAGTCACATGAAGGAAGCCTCTCCTGTGTTGGGGGGCATGTGCAGTGTGGGGGTGGCCCTGTCCGGTGTGTGCTCAGTGCCTAGTTGGGAGTGGCCTTCCAGGGGCTTCGTACTTGATGAGTAACTGAATGTTACCCCCCCCACACCCCCAAATATCTATTCAATGCCTTTTTATGTGAGGGCCTGTGCCCTGGATCAAGACACCACTGAGAACAGACTGAGACTTGTCCTTGGGGAGCTGACAACCTTGTGGTCCACCCTCACCTCCCATATCAGGGTGACGCATGCAACAAGGGGGGGGGAGGCCCTATCAGGCTCAGGAAACAGCAGCGTGAACCCAGTACCTAAGGAGGCCAGCCCCACATGGACCCTGTCCTCAAATGCCTGCAAACTTCTGCCATGTAAGAGCACTTCCCACCAGGACTGACAACGACGACGACGACCACGCTGCCTGGCTGCAGTTTCTCTGGAACACTTCTCAGGCCTGTCCCTCTGGCCGCCATAGGGAAAGAAACAAGGGCAGAAGTGAGAGAGGGAGGGAGGGAAGGAGGGAGGGAGGCGACTCCTTTGCCACCAGATAGCTTAACGCTGTCACGAATGTCACCCTTATCTCTCTCGCATCTCCTGGGAATCTGTGATCATGGGGTTTGGCCCTGACACCTGCCGGGAGTGAGACACCGAGGAGTGTCTGCCCCTCCCCGGCCTCCTCCCCGCCCCCTCCTTCCCAGCCCAGGTGGAACCTGCCAGGCCTCCACAGGCCAGGCTGCTGATTTCACAAGAGGGGAGGGGGGCCCCTCATCTTGAAGGTCAAGGGGAGCAGAAACCCACGGCGGGGGGGGGCACTTTTTCCAGGGCACCACAGGCCTTCTGCAGACATGAACTCTTAACTGTCCTCCCCTGGATGGTGCTGCTGTTTTGCTGTGCTGGCAGATAGAGGAAGCCCCCCTCTTTTTTTTTTCTTTTCTTCCATCTCCTTCCCTTTTCTTCCTTTCTCCCTTTCCTTCCCCTCTTCTCTCTGCTCTTCCCTTGCCTTGCCCCCAACCCTCCAGCTCTTTCTTGCCTCTGTAATGCCACCTCTTTTTCAACCCACCCCCCCCCCCCCGCCCAGGATGGAGCGTTTAACGAAAGCTGTAACCTAGGAAAGAAACCAATTCACTATCAAAGCCTCCCTAGCCCCATCCCAGAACAATTAGACAGCCAGATGGAATCTCTGGGAAAACGCATTAATAACGCGAACAATCTGTGCAGGCCGGCAGGAGCCCAGGAGCCTGGAGCAGGGGTGTGGGGGTGTTGGGGGTGGGGTGGGCAGAGGAAGGCTGGGGTGCTGGGAGGGTGAGCTCCCAGCCCCATCTTGTCCATGTGGTGCCCAGAGAGGGACAGGGCCATCCCAAGGGTATGCTAAGTCTGCCTGAACCTGCGCTGTCCCCTCTGGCCCTCTCGGAGGCCCACTGTGTGCCCTGGATCCTAGTGGCTGCAAATGGAGCCAGACAAATATGGAACCCATTACTCAGCCAGCCACAGCCACAGCCAGCCCCGTTCTGGCACCCCGAGCGCTTCCATTCTCTTCACTTTTGTTTTTATTTATTATTTTTCTAGCTTTCTTGCCCCACCCATTAAGTACAGGCCTCCCTGGGCGGATGGAAGCTTTTTCTCTTCCTTTGCTGTTGCCCACATCCACTCCCTGTGTGGACAATAGCAGAAGCTTGCCTGAGCCCCTGGAGCTCCCCGTTAGAAACGAAAAGTCCAGGGTTCACATTGCTCAGCGGCCTGGGCGGGGGATGGGGGGGGGGAAGAGCCTGGAGAGGGCTGGGCGTGAACCGCAGGACCCACTTCTGTTGTTCCCAAGCTTGGTCTGGGTTAAGCTAAGACACTAAACCTCTTCCCTAGCAGTTCCCATTTTGCAGGGACCCACTGAGGTACATTAAAAAAAAAAAAAGCTCTCTTGTTGGAAGTGGTGGCACACGCCTTTAACTTAATCCCAGCGCTCAGGAGGCAGAGGCAGGCAGGTCTCTGTAACTTTGAGGCCAGCCTGGTCTACAGATCGAGTTGAGGACAGTCAGGACTACAAGAGAGAGACCCCGTCTCAAAAAGACCAGGACAGCCAAGGCTACACAGAGAGACTCTGTCTCGAAAAACAAAAAGAAAAAAAAAAAGCTCGCTCTGTCTGTCTGTCTGTCTGTCTGTCTGTCTGTCTGTCTGTCTCTCTCTCTCTCTGTCCTGGGAACTAAACTTAAGGTCTCATACATACAAGTGCTCTACTACTGAGAGACACCCTAGCCTTTGTCATCACAGAGATCAGGGTCTCCCTATGTAGCCCAGGCTGGGCTGAAACTTGTGATCTCCCTGCCCTGGCCTTTTGTGTGCCTAGGAGGCCCAAGCAACCTGCACCTTACCTGGAAAAGATGGCATTTTCACATAGCTATCAGCTTGAGGTGGACATGGACTTGTTTTTTTTTTTACCAAGTCTCCTTGTGGGGGATAGGAGAGATGGCTTAGTAAAGTGATTGCCTGCTGTGAGGACCTGAGTTTGATCCCCAGAATCCACATTAAAATCAACAACAACAACAACAAAACAAACAAACAAAAACAGAAAGAAAAGCTAGATATGGTGGTAAGTGGCTGCACTATCGAGGCAGAGAGAGCTGAACTGGCCAGCCTGACTAGACTGTTTTGTGACCTCCAGGCCAGTAGAAGACTCTGTCTCTGTGTCTCTGTCTCTGTCTCTGTCTGTCTCTCTCTCTGTCTCTCTCTTCCTTTCTCCCTCCCCACCCTCCCTCTCCCTGCATTCTAGGAACAATACCAGAGGTTATATACTGCCCTCTACACACACACACACACACACACACACACACACACACACACACACACCTGGATGTACATGAACATATACAGCTGGAGATTGCAAAAGAGAGGCAGAGAAAGGAGGGGGGGGGGGCAGGGAGACATCATTTTGATTTTTACAGACCAAGAGATCTATGTTCTGGCCTTCGTCCTCGCTGCCTCTTGGTCTCCATCCTCCACCCTTATCCTCCCTCAAGGTCCTCGCTGGTTCTTAGAACACTCCTCGGGGTCCTTGGGTGGTGTCTTGCCGACCTTGGCTTCCAACAGCCATTCAATATCTAGCCCAGGGCAGGCCAGGGAACGTGTGTGTTTGAATGCCAGTGTCTTTTCCTGGCCCTGTCTCTTTCCTTCCCAGCACCGCCCCTGCCCTCTTCTTTCCTGTCAAGGGTCTACTGCGTTGCCTTAAGGTCCACTGAGCACGGGCTTAAGGCACCATTGTGAGAAGCAGCCGACAGGATGGGTCGCAGACTTCCACCTGGTAGCCTAAAGAGGTGAGTTCTTGCTTCTAGAAAATTACTTCTTTTTTTTTCCCCAAAGACTTATTTATCGATTATGTACCCCTGCAGACCAGAAGAGGACACCAGATCTCACTATAGATGGTTGTGAGCCACCACGTGGTTGCTGGGATTTGAACTCAGGACCTTTGGATGAGCAGCCAGCGCCCTTAACCTCTGAGCCATCTCTCCAGGCCAGAAAATTACTTCTAAAGGACAAGACTCTAAAGCCGGGGCAGTGGTGGCACATACCTTTAATCTCAGCACTCAGGAGGCCGAGGCGAGTGGGACCTCTGTGTGTTCAACGCCAGCCTGGTCTACAGAGCTAGCTCCAGAACAGCCAGCGCTACATAGAGAGACCCTGTCTCGAAAACAAAACAAAACAACCAAAAATACCAAAAAAATAAAAAATAAAAAAAATAAAAGATTCAAACACACACACACACACACACACACACACACACACACACACACGCACACAACTCTAGCAAAGTGACTTGCCTAGTCCTCCTCAGTGGTGATGTGGTATTAGTTTATCATGAGACTCAGAGGGTAGCCAGGTCCCTGTGGAGGGTTATGTTTTGCAGGGACACTGGATAGGGAAGAGCTGGGTCTCTAAAGGAGAGTGCAGGGAGGAAGGACACAGCACACCTGATAGGTGCCCGTAAGCCACTGATACTGCAAAGGTGAAGGGGCAACCGGAAGCAAAGGCATTCCAAACTTCTATGTCCTCCCCTCTTATCTCCACTTTAGGTGCCTGGAAAGGTCCTCATAGAGGAGAGATGTCCTGAGGGGGGGGGGGACACTAGTGGCCGAATGTTAATGGTCTAGTTTCAAGACCTATCTATCACCAAGTGACCCAGACAGGGTCTGAAGAGACTTGACCTGACCCCGTCCCTGTCCAAAGCCACAGGAGCCATAGAGAGAGCCTCGCACAACCTGCCCTCCCTCTCGCTTCCCCTGAGGTCCCCCTCCCAGGGACACCCCACCCCAACCCCAAGAACACTGGATCCCTCTGACCGATAAGGAAACATGGCCAGCTTCTAGCGGCTTTCCTGCACGCGCACCCCACTTGTTGGGCAATAGAGTATATCTCAGCTGGACACAGTTGCCAAGCCCAGACAACAGGTGGCAAGTGGGGGTCAGGGTGGGGCGGGGTGTCAGGAGCTGGGTACCAGCTCTTCCGGGAGCAGCCACGACCTTCACCATCAGGTTAGGACCCGTCCGCAGTGGCCTCCTTGAGTGATTTACAATTCGCAAACATGTTTTATTTGATGCCTGAGTTCTGCCGCGGCAAATTACAATGACTAAGCATGACGAATCACTCTCGGCACAGTGTCTGCTCGCTGTGAAGAAATATGTTTGCCTCACTGTTTTTGCCTGGTGCGGCAACATTTTAAAAATAGACTCACTCACTGTACTCGAAGGCAATTTGTTCCAAATTTTCCCACTAATTTGATTTTAATCTGATATTTAAAATTCGTGTGACCACAGCCCCCACTGATTTATAGGGAGTAAGCCCCACCTGGCGGCACTTGTAATTGGCTTCGGGCCAAAGAGTCCAGAGGACAGACAGAGCATTTATCCCAGGACAATTTGAAGGCACTTGTGTCTTAATGTTTTAAGTCTAGTCTAATTGAGCCTCTCCTCTAGTTCTGCGTACCCCCCCCCCCGGGAGCAGGACAATGAGTGTGAAGGTCGGTTAGTGCTCTGGTGGAGCTAGTGCTAGTGGACAGGACCCTGACGGCTGTGCACACAGCAATGCACAGATCCAGCCCAGGTATCCTGCCTTGGTACACACTGCCACACATGCGTGTGTGCGTGTGTGTGTGTGTGTGTGTGTGTGTGTGTGTGTGTGTGTGTGTGTTCGTTCGGGAGCGCAGATGGACAGAAGCACTTTGGTTCCCCCATGATGATAAGAGGAAAAATTCTGTTCTTCCTCGTCATGTTGTGCAGATGATGACCTGTGCAGCCGGACCACCCTGCTGACCTGGCTTCACACCGAATCCTGCCTTTTGCCCCCTTTGCTGACTGGGTGGGTGTCACTGGCCAAGCCGCCTCAGGCCTCTGCGGGTTCAGTTTCCTTTTATGCAAAAAACTGTGTACGCAAAACCAGCGCCTCCGCCTCCGTCACTACAAAGCGTTGTGAAAGGTAAACAGGCCCCAGTGAGCCATCCCCATGTGTAGGAGGAGGAGTGAGACACACCTCTGTCCCTGAAAAACGGTGAATAATTTAGGGCAGAAACCTGCTCCCCGGGTACCCAAGGACATGCAGTTAGTTATGGTAACCTTGCTTTTAAAATGTTTGCCCTTCTTAAAGGATGCTCTTATTTACTTCAGAAGCATTTGCTGAGCTTCCCTGGGGGAGCGCACGGCAGTCGGAGCTCCTCACTGTCAGCCGGACTAGCATGGCTACTGTCCGCACAAATGCAGAGTCTAAGTGTTGATGACTGATCAGGATAGACAAAGCACCCTTGCTGGGGTGACACCCCGAACCTTCACAGGGCGTCCAGCCTCTTGGGGTTCCCTTTTAAACCCTTTCTTTCTTCCCTTCCTCTTTTCCTCCTCACCTCTCTCTTCTTTCTGTCTTTTTTTTTTTTTTTGAGACAGTCTCACTATAGGCCTCCAGCTTGTTTTTTTTAAAAGATTTATTTATTTATTATGTATACAGCGTTTTGCCTGCATGTATGTCTGCACACCAGAAGAGGGCCCCAGATCTCATTATAGATGGTTGTGAGCCACCATGTGGCTGCTGGGAATTGAACTCGGGACCTTTGGAAGAGCAAGCAGTGCTCTTAACCTCTGAGCCATCTCTCCAGCCCCCTAGGCCTCCAACTTGTACATTCATACCAAGCTCCAAGAAAAGCTGTGCCCTGAACGAAGCTCCAAATTTCCTTTACTGCTGGGAAGGGGGGGGGGGAAGCCCACACTATGTGCAAGGGCGTGTGGGGCCGTCTCCTACTCCTTGCCTCCCTCGGTGGTGCTCCCTCAGATCATCCTGACGTATTGAGTCCGAGAAGAAAGTGACAGAGACTGACTGTCTCTTGTCCTATGCAAGAGTTGATCAGGCCGAGCCTCGGCCCACAAGAGAAGCTCTTAGGGGGGTTCAGCCCGAGGCAGGTAGAAGGAGACCTTGGCCAGACTTCTCTAGAACAAGAAAGAACTTTGGAAACCTACCTTTCCCTTCCCCGCCTCCCCCATCACTGCCAGGAATGTCACCATGAGAGTAGTTCCAGTTAATGGGCAAACTCCTCAGACGAGGCAGGAAGGTGGCTCTTGGGCTTCGTGCAAAGCCCAGGAAGTAACTGGATTCCACTTGCCCAGCGTAGGGACAGCAGCAGGTATTGAGTGGGCCTGGGGGTCTTACATCATCAGCTTTCTCCACACCCAGGTCAGCTGGGCTCTCAGCACCGGGCAGCAGAAAGGACAGGGGACAGGCCCCAGGTGTGTGCAAGTGCCAGGGTGGTCCAGGGAGAGTGGCGAGCTGTGTAGGTGCTGGCATAGGCACAGGAGCGCGCCACATGCAGGCACACGTGGGGCCGAATCTGAGGCTTTGGGAGAAGCAGCCGAGCCCAGTGGGGTGAAGGTGGGGGGGGCGGTGTCCCCACGGGAGCAATTCTCCAGGTCCAGCAAGGGCTGATCTCCTCTGCTTGAGGAGAAATCTCATGTGAGAAAGGTGGAGGCAGGTGAGTCACCAGCCAGGCCCCTGTGCCGAGGGGAGGTGGGGACGATGGCTCTGAGCCCGAAATGTGTCAGAGACAGATGAGCATCTTGAAGGACGCGAAGTTTATGTAATTATGTGGGGCAGCGCGCTGCTCGGGTGTGTGAGAGCCAGACTAGGCAAGCGAACATCCCTGCTCTCCGTGGCCTCTGCCTCCCTGGACTGTACTGACCAAACAGCCCAACATCCCCACAGGTGGCCCTGGCCAGCTGCCCATAATCACAGAGTCAGAGTGTATCAGGGCCATGAATTTCCAGGACCAGTAAGCTAGGACTGGACCAGGAGCATCAGTGACTCCTAGGCTTCTAGGCTGCCCATTCAGGGGAGGGATTTAACCCACAACACCCCCCCCCCAGATCCACCCTGGGAAGGAAGACACTCATTTTTCCTTAGCACTTGTGTAATTGGCTCCATTTCATATTTATCCTCTCTTGCCAGCCTCCATCTGATTTGCTCAACTTAATTTACTTTAGTTCTTTTTCTTGAATTGTGTGTGCATGTGCACATGTGTGCGTGCGTGCGTGTGTGTGTGTGTGTGTGTGTGTGTGTGTGTGTGTGGGTGTGTGTGGGTGTGTGTGTGTGTGTAGGTCAGAGAGAGCTTTTGGGAGTTGGTTCTCTTTCCATGATAGGGGGCCCAAAGATCAGACTCAGCCTGCTAGCTGCACTATCTCATTGGCCCTAGTTTTGTGTTTGTTTGTTTTTCACTTTTAAAAATCAACAAAAGGTTGTTTAGAGCATCTTCGAGAATTTTTAAGTTGGGACAGCATATCTAAATCATGAGCAGGCTTGGGTGGTCTAGGTGACATCTCCATCTTCAGCCACCATGGGCCATCAGCTGGCCATCACTTCCTGCCTGCGTGCGCTGGCGTAGGGACCACAGAGCATCCTTGAGACTCTCTGAGACGCTGCTCACAGTGCCCGCCCCCCAAGCCACGGTGCTGGTTACACAAGGGCTGGACCTGCATTCCCACCCACTGGGAGCATGAGACCGTGTGTGTGCCCTGCCCCCCTCCCCCAACACAGACACACACACACACACACACACCTGCTGTGTGACCCCTCCGCAGGCTTGGCAGCCTCTCTGTTTGAGCACGTCTGAGAGGTGTGCCGGGAGGTCCCAGAGGCAAGATGATGAATGTCGTTCCCCTACAACAACCACAAGAACCTGATCCCAGGACGAGTCCCAGTGAGGAGGCTAGCGACTGAGCCACCTGGGCACCAAGAGACGGGGCGAAATTAGTCAGAAATAAATAAGCCACCTGCCAGCTAGACTGTTCACCTCTCCAAGCGAGTGAAAGGTTGGGAGGATCCTGGTTGGGTCCTGCCTCTGGAGCCTAGATCCTTGGTCCTTGCCAGCCAGGTCCGAGCTGATGCTGATGGGCTGCATAATAAAGGGTATTAGGGCGCTCAGCCAGCACTGGGCTAGGCTTGAGAAGCCTCGGACAGGGACAGCGTGCTCAGGCCTCCCTAGGTTATAGGAAGTGGGTACTTCCTTGTGCAGATACCCTCCTCGAGCCATGGCCGGTCAGTCCATAGCCACTGGCCAATCGCTGTCTTGCTGCCTTGCACCACCCCCCCCAACACCCCACACCACAGCCCAGACAGAACAGGGAAACTAAAGAACAGAAGGGGAACAGGGTCCCAGGATGAGGATGTCACCCTCAGTGAGTGGTGGGAGCTGTATCTTCGTCACCCCAAACCCAGACCATTAGACTTCCGACTCGCTGAGGCTAGGAGTAAGTCCCCCAGGCCCATGGGAGGCAGGAGGGAACGGGACAGGACGCTGAGGTCGGGCTGCCTACATAGCTTGGGAGAAGGCAAGCAAGTTAATTCTTCCATCTTTGATTTTGTTTTCATGTGTCCTTTGCTACATTTATCTCTCCTGCTGTTGTACAACATGGTGGCTTTTGGCCAAGAGCAGACATCTTCCAGAATCTCGGCCTAGGTTTTTCTATTTTTTATTTTTTATTTTTATTTTTATTTTATTTTTATATTATTATTATTATTATTATTATTATTATTATTATTATTATTATTATTGCTCTGGTTCCTGTGAAACAAGGATCAGAGTAGATTCAGTGAAGCGTCACTAGCCAGTGTTTCCCTTTGTATCCATCGGTTCCAGAAAGTCCTTATCTATCCATCCTTAAAAACAGCAGATGGATCTCTGTGAGTTCGAGGCCAGCCTGGTCTACAAAGCGAATCCAGGACAGCCAAGATAACACAGAGAAACCTTGTTTGAAAAAGCAAACCAAACCAAAACAAAACAAAACAAAACAAACAAAGGAAAAACCAGCGGAGAGCCAGCTCAGCTGTTAAGAGCACTGGCTGCTCTTGCAGGGGACCCAGGTTCAATTCCCAGCACCCATGCAGCAGCTCACAGCCACCTGAAACTCCAGTCCCAGAGGACCTGACTCCGTCTTCTGACCTCCACGGGCACCAGGCACGCACATGGTGTACTTCCATACATGCAAGCAAAACCCTCATACACATAAATTGATAAGTCTTAGAAATAAAAGGGCCATCATCCTGTGTTGTCTCCCTCATCTCTTTAACAGACACTGTTAAAAATATAGTCTCCCCTTAGCCCACATTTCATTCCGTTTTTTTTAAAATTTTGTTAGTATCTGATGCCTTTGTGTATGTGGTGTATGTTTCTTCTGATAGCTTCTCTAGTTTGCTGCTTCACTTTTCCCCCAAAGTATTTTTATTTTTATGCGCATGAGTGTTTGTCTGTACGTGCGTCTGTGCACCGTGTGTGTGCACTACCGGGAGAGTCCGGAAGGGGGTGCTGTCACAACCCCTGGGACCAGCCTTAGAGATGGTTGTGAGCTGTCGTGTGGGTTTTTGGGACTTAAATCTGGGGTCCGCTGGAGGAGCATCGAATGCCTTTTTTTCTAGTGTTGGGGGGTTGGGCTTGCGCGCCGTGTACTCAGACGCTGATGTCTGTGCGCAGAGATCTGGTCGCAGTCTGGGCATGGGCATTTTCGTTTCTATGAAGAGTCTCCTGTCTCCGTGTTGGGTAAAAAAAAAAAATCGTTCTCCATCATCTCTGATTGGTTAACGAAGAGCTGACCAGCCTATAGCTGGGTGAGAAAGGACAGGAGGCGGGACTTATGATCCCAGTCCTGGGGTCCCAGGGTGGGGGACAAGGAGAGAGAGGAGAGATAAGAAGGGGCCATGAGGAGTTCCCCGTGAGGACAGACAGATGGAGCAGACGCCGCCAAGGTGAGACTAAGATGGCAAGCAGTGTGGGGCACGATGCTGGGAGGCAGCCATGCTAATATAATCGGGTTAGACTACATCAGTATCTGCCCAGCCGTAGTGCTTAAAGCTCGTTAATAAATCTAATAGGTCTCCTTGTCATTACTTGGGAGCTGGAATGGGCAATAGAAAAAGCCCCTATTTTATACTATATTTCTACTTTAGAAATTCCCCTGCTTCCGCCTCCAAAGTCTTGGAATTCCAGGCGTACACTATTGTACCTGACGTACCCGACTATTTCTCAGGTCCCCACCCCTGCAGCTGTTTTCAAGTATGTGTTATCACTTTAAACAGAGTACGCAGAGTCCTAGCCGACAGTTTGAATCCTGCTTTGTGTTTATTCTAGTGTTAGGCTGTGGTGCCCAGTTTTCTCATGTGCCTGGCTATCTTTGACCAGGCACTAGTCACTGTCCGTAGGAAAAACCTCGAGACTTCGAGGGACATTTTTTAAAGACCATCTTTTATTTCTTCTTTGACAGTGTTTTTCACATATACACCATACCTTGATCTTATCCAATTCCCAACTCCATCCTCCTACTCCCCTTGGATGGCCCCCCAAGGCCCCCCCAAGGCCCCCCCAAAATAGCCCTTCCCACAGGTGGGGAGCATTTTCATTGACAAGACAAATCTCTCAGAATACCGCCAGTTCAGGACCGCCTCGATCCAGCTTTAGGGTCCTGTGGTCTACCCCAGGACATGAGAGGACAGACAGAAGGATCACATGAGGGCTGGTTTACTTCTAGATCACTGAGGGTGTAGCCTCCGTTCCACAGCACTGTGGGATGGGTATTTATTTATTTTATGCCCCGCCTTGTGTCAGCCCTAAGGTATGATCACTGTCTCTCATTCCATAAGGTTAATAAATAAAATTCAAATTTGTCAAAAAACAAACAAACAAACACTTCAGGGAAAACAAGGCTATCTCCTCGAATTTACCCACCAGGAGTCCCTTTCCCCTCAGTTTTGGCCTGTCAATTCCCTTCACTGCTTTTAATATATTATAAAAATCTTATCCAGCCCTTTCAGCCATTTTCAGTGAGATAGACCCGAGTAGCCTAGCGTGGCGTACCAGGAATCTGAGGCCCTTTATTCATTCATTTCTCCGTGGGCCAGGCATTGTGCCGTGGCCCCAGACAGTACACCTGACCCACAGAGCAAGCTCTCACAGAGTGTACACTCCTCTCTGTAGAGACAGAAAATAAACAGAGTTACACAATCGATTAGTTAATTGCAGCCGTGACACATATCGAAGGGAGGAAACTCGAGGGTGGTGAGAGTCGCTGCCTGGGAGTTCTCCCTGCTTTGTGAAAGTCATCCTCAGGGACAGAGCGTCAAGCTGACATCCGAAGAAGAGGACGTATAAGCAAGCTGTCAGAGGCGGCGCGAATAGCACACACGAAACTCAGCTGTGGTGTGTCTGTGTGTGTGTGTGTGTGTCTGTGTGTGTGTGTGTGTGTGTCTGTGTGTGTGTGTGTGTGTGTCTGTGTGTGTGTGTGTGTGTGTCTGTGTGTGTGTGTGTCTGTGTGTGTGTGTGAGTGTGTGTGTGTGTGTGTCTGTGTGTGTGTGTGTCTGTGTGTGTCTGTGTGTCTGTGTGTGTGTGTGTGTCTGTGTGTGTGTGTGTCTGTGTGTGTGTGTGTGTGTGTCTGTGTGTGTGTGTGTGTGTCTGTGTGTGTCTGTGTGTCTGTGTGTGTGTGTGTGTGTCTGTGTGTGTGTGTGTCTGTGTGTGTGTGTGTGTGTGTCTGTGTGTCTGTGTGTGTGTGTGATCAGAGCTTCAAGAGGATCTGAAGGGTTAGGCTACCCAAGCTCTCACACATGTAAGTTTGAGATTTGACCAGCAGCCCAGAAACAGAAAGAACCATGGAACACACACATTGAGAGCACGGTTGCTTCTAAAGGTGATGGCTGTGCTGGGCATGGACGGCTGAGGCAGGAGGATTGTGAGTTCGAAGCTAGCCTGGACTGCGTAGTGAGACAAGGCCCAATGACCACAAGACCAGTCTCCTGATGTGTGGAGGATGGATCATGGTGGGTAAAGCGGGCATCAGTCTAGCCAGGGCTGATGTGGCTCAGAGGAAAGAGGCTGAGGTGCCTATTTACTGTTTCAGGGTCTCACATCTCCCTAAAAATATAACCTGTGTCCACGAGGGTCTCTGCCCTGTCCTCACAACTCCCATTCTTTTTGTTGCTGTTGTTTTTTCGAGATAGGGTTTCTCTGTGTAGCCTTGGCTGTCCGGGATTCGCTTTGTAGACCAGGCTGGCCTTGAACTCGCATCCATCCGCCTGCCCAACTCCAGTTCTTACCGGGTCCCTGAGCACTGGTTCCGTCCCTTATTGCTTCAGCTGTACAGGTAGTCACAATGGCTGTGACATCTCATTTCTGACTGCATGTTCACAGCCCCTCTGACGCCTCTCTAACTGATCCCACTGTTAACAGCTCTTTACTGGATGAGATGAGGTGATTTTGATTTTTACCCAGGACCCTGAGTATTTAATGTCCAATATTTACAGAGTGTTTTTTTTTCTTGTTACTATGATTATTGTTGTTGTTTCATTGGTTGGTTTGGTTTTTGTTTTATTTGTATATCTGTGTGTTTGCCTTAAATACTCCCATGGCCTGAAATGTAGCTCAGTGCTAGAGTTCCTGCCTAGTATCCCCCAGTGAGGTGCTGGGGTGTGGCTCAGTGGTAGAGCCTCTGCCTAGAATCCTCCAGTGAGGGGCTGGGGTGTGGGTCAGTGGTAGAGCCCCTGCCTAGAATCCCCCAGTGAGGGGCCGGGGTGTGGCTCAGTGGTAGAGCCCCTGCCTAGAATCCCCCAGTGAGGGGCTGGGAGCATGGCTCAGTGGTAGAACACTTGCTTAGCGTGTGGAAGGCTCAGGGGTAGAGTGCTGGCCTAGCTTGTGCAAGGTCTTGAGTTCCGTCCCCAGTGCCTGGGGTGGGGGTGGGGGGAATTGAGAACATTAATCTGTCTGGGAGTCCTGGAGGGGGGCCAGTCCCCTGGGGCAGCCAAACGGGTATTGTCAGCCCACATGAAGGCCCTGCTGCTGGCCACATTCTGTAAACAAATATCCACATGTGTGTGCCCGGCAAGCCAGTGCCAAATGACAAACACGGCTGTGACAAGTTTATGGCGCTGCAGTATCGGGGAGGACAGAGATAATTAGGCAAATCACAAATGCATGCGGTGATGTCTTTGTCTGCGCAAACCCTGCCGGTCTACTGGGAATTCCAGCCTGGAGATGGGTGGGGAAGGTGGTTTGTAACCTTCATTCAGACTCAGCTTCTCACTCCCCCCTCCCCCTCCCCCTCCCCCACCTCAGAGTTTTCTCTGATGAAACAACTGAGGGATGGGGTGAAAGTACCTCTGATTTCCGGGGTGGTCCTGCAGGCACGATTTTCTTCCCTTCTTTGCTCCTTGTACCACCCCGATATAATTTGCCTCAGTTTACCCTTCAGATGCCTGAGAGAATTCAGTGTCCCCTCTCTGCCCGCCTCGGTGGCGAAGGGATCTCAGACACAGAGCTGGATGGGCCGGGAGCAGGAGTCACAGCTTCGTGAGCGAGGTGGTTTGAATAAAGATGTGTGGTCAGGGACCGGCTCTTGGGCTGGTGGCCTTCAGCGTGGGCCACGGTGACAAGACAGCTCCAGCTACTCAAAGGATTCTGGGTAGAGGAGCGCGGCAAAACTGTCATGGGAGGTTGGTGGCTTAGTGCTGCTGGAGAGAGTCAGAGAACAGAGCCCCAGAGCAAGATGGTGCCGGCTTCATCGGGGCCAGGCAAGTGGGGCAGCCCTGCCTCCCTGGTTACCTGGATCAGCTCCGGCCTGCTGAGGCTGTTCTGGTCTCCTCGTCTGCAGCGTCCCCTTTGACCTGCAAAATGTGTCCGTGCTTGTTTCCGAGAATGACACAGCCACTCCCTTGACAGGGCAGAACAAGAAGTCGAGGCTTAGTGCTCTGACTGCCGTGGGGAGACACTGATGGTCACTGAGCGACAGCGTGGTGGGGTCTAGATACTTTCTCCCTTCGCCAGTATGCACTGAGGGCCAGTGTCGTTCCTGAGCTCTGGGGACAAGGCCACAGCCATATTTGATCGAATCTCTGTCCCTTGCCAGAAATGCTGGTGCCTGAGGCTTTACCTAGTCTCTCTTACCCTTGGGCATGCCAGCAGCCTCTTTGGACAGATGGGAAAGTAGGGGCCAAGAATGTTTACTGGGGCCGGGCGGTGGTGGCGCACATCTTTAATCCCAGCACTTGGGAGGCAGAGGCAGGCGGATCGCTGTCAGTTCAAGGCCAGCCTGGTCTACAGGGTGAGTTCCAGGACACCCAAGGCTACACAGAGAAACTCTGACTCGGGGGGAAAAAAAAAGTTCACTGGATTTTTTTCCCTAACAATCAGGACATCATGAGGCCTACTCCCAAACTCACCTCGGTAGGAGGTCTTTCTAGGGAGCACACGCAACATGAACTGTCCCTGCTCTCCACTCTCAGCCACACAATAACAGGCTCACAAATCCTTGCGGAGCCCAGCATGAAGACACACACCCATAACACCCGCTACTTAGACGGAGCCGTGAGTTAGAAGCCAACTGCACGGTAAGACCCTGTCTCAAAGTAACAGCCAAGCAAACATAAGGTCCCCCAAATCCCAGCTCCAGTGGTCAAAGCAGAAATGGATACACGGAAGCTCGGCGGCGCACGCCTTTAATCCGAGCATTCGGGAGCCAGGGGCAGCTGGGTCTGTGAGTTCGAGGCCAGTCTGGTCTACAGAGTGAGTTCCAGGACAGCCAGGGCTACACAGGGAAACCTTATCTTGGAAACAAAATGAAACAACAACAAAGAAGGCAAAATGGAAGAGAGGGAGGGAGGAAGGGAGGGAGGGAGGGAGGGAGGGAGGGAGGGAGGGAGGAAGAAAGGAAGGGAGGAAGGAAAAAATAGCATAGATATTCCCAACAAAATTTCTCTCACTGAGCTGTGCTGGGGACATAGGACATGACACAATGAGGAAAGCAATACCTAACAAGATGCGCCTTCAGGGACCACGCCGCCTGGAGCCTCCCCTCACTCCCTCTGTTTCCCTACCCTTCTATCCACACTGCTCTCTTTCTGGTTGGGATTTATGATAACTTCAGGGTCTCCCAAACAGACACCATCGAGAGCAATCGGCCTCTGAACAACTCCACCTGAAGTCCCGGCATCGTGCGTGGTGGCTCGTATATGTAATGCCAGCAGCACCCAGGAAGCTGAGGCAGAAGGATGGCTTTGAGTTAGAGCTACGGGAGTGAGTTCCCGGCTGAGAGCTGGTCTCAAAGAAAAGAACCAAGTCCTGGACCGGAGCTCCTCCCTGGGCCTTAGAGCCATCAGAGAAAGGAAGATGTTGATTGGCCAGCCCTGAGGTGGGATCCCGCCCCCTCCCATAGTTTGGATAGGTTAGATCCACTTAAATTACAGCAAATGGGTGAGAGTGAGGTCATGAAGATCGTGAAGGAAGAGTGACTATGGAACTCAAAAGGCAGAAAAGGATGCTGAGAGAGGAGAGCGGTTGGCACCCAGTGCGCATGCCCACTTTCCTGGAGGAACCGCTCGAGCCAGTGCAGAGTGCGATGACTCAGCGTGACTCCTTTACCGTCGCTGTAAAAGAGAAAGCAAGTCCACAGACCCTGTGCATTTCTGGAACCAGACATTGTGGTCTGGGCCCCTGATAAGTTCCTGTCTTCTGCCCCAGTCTCTTCCTACGGGTCATACAGCCCACCATGAGGCCCCCAGCTAGGACTGGGATGCAGGGGAGACACATGACAGTGACCAGCAGCTCTAAGAGATGACTGGGCCTTTTTGTCCTCTCGCTACAGGCTTCCAAAAAAGCAGGTTGTGTCACCAGCACCCAAGAATACCCCTTGAGCCCGGCAGTGGTGGCGCACGCCTTTAATCTGAGCACTCGGGAGGCAGAGGCAGGCGGATCGATGTGAGTTCGAGGCCAGCCTGGTCTACAAAGTGAGTCCAGGACAGCCAAGGCTACACAGAGAATCCCTGTCTCAAAACAAAACAACAACAACAACAAAAAAAAAAAAAAAAAGAATACCCCATGATAGAAGGAAAAGTATCTTGGTTAGTTTTAGAGACAGGGTCTCTCTGTGTAGCCTTGGCTGTCCTGAACCGGACCAGGCTGGCCTCGAACACACAGCAATCCACCTGCCTCTGCCTCCCAAGTGCTGGGATTAAAGGCGTGGGCCACCACGCCCGCCTTCTTGGTTAGTTTTTATTGTCATCTGGTTATGACCTAGAATCGTCTGGCGAGAGGGACCTTCAGTTGTAGGATTGCCTTCATTGCATTGCCCTGTGGGAATATCTATAGGGCCCTGACTGACGTAGGAGGGCGGAGCCCACTGTGGGCGGTGCCATTCTCTTGGCAGGTAGTCCTGGCTTGTACAAGAAACTAGCTAGGAGTAAGCCAGAGACCACATCAAGCGCTGTGCCTCTATGGTTTCTGCATCAGTTCCTGCCCTGACTTCCCTCGGTGACAGACTGTGACATGGAAGTAGAAGCCAAATTAACCCTTTCCTCTCCAAGTTGCTTTTGGTCAGAGTGGTTGTTTTTTGTTTTTGTTTTTGTTTTTTTTTATCATAGCAACAGAGGATCCAACTAGAAGGAAAAGAAATCAGTCTGTTGAGCACCAGTGGCGTACAGACACATTCTCAGACCTCTTGTTTCCTTTTTAAATCCTTTTCAAAAAAAAAAAAAAGCAGCTACCATGCGGTAGGTTTCATTAGGACGGTCCAGTCTCTTCCTTCAAGCCATCAGAAGTTGATTCTACCATCAGCGGAAGCAGATACTGTATCCAGGAGAGTGAAAGGTGTTGCTTGGCCAATGCGGAGTCATGTCCTTGCCTGCCAGCATTAAAGGTGGGGGGTCAGCCCCATCCAAACTGCATAAGATGAGTTTGCGAGCGTGGGGGGGGGGGCGGGTAAGGAGTCCCCAGAGGATCACCAGAGTGTGCTCCAGTACTAAAGCCACAAACCCTTTACAGCCCCCCCACCCCCCCACCCCACCCCCACCCCCCGCTCTGGTGTGGCAGTTTGAGAGGTGAGTCGGGGGGAGACAGAGGAGAGAGGCTCAGGGAGGTGACAACAAGCCAGGGAGCTCATCTGTTCTGGGACAAGAGTCTCTGGCTCAGGAAGGGAGTCAACACTGAGTTCCAGCCGAGCAGGGGGTGCGGCCCCACGGGGGTGGGGGGGGGGATCTAGAGCTCCCTCTCGGTGTCTTCATGCCACAAGATGTAATATAATCCCCCAGGCTCAGAAAACACATTTTATGGCTGTCTGACTCATATCCCACAAAGCTAGGTTCACCCCCGCACCCCCCCCCCACACACACCCCACCACCAGCATTTACAGCTTTTGTTTTGAAAAATAAAATAAAAAAGTATGTTGAAGATTTTAGGATGACTTTTAGACATAAACTGGTCCCTTCTTCACCCTTGTCCCAGGCCCCCCTCACCTAATTTCTCAAACGCTGGCTGCCAGTGGCTGGGAAGGACCTAGTCCAAGTGGGTGTGGGATGACTTGGGGAGCTCTGGGCCTCATAGCCCCAAGGCAGGGCAAGCTGATGCCTGCTGGGCATTGAGATAGGCCAGAGCTCTGGGGTGGGGGTGGGGGTATCCCTGAGTCTGTGGGTTTGGGGGGGTCTTAGGGAGTGATGTCACTGGCTTCTAGCTTGGCAGTCTCCTTAGGGGGCTTGAGGGACAAAGGTGACATCAAACTGGTTGCTTTTTCTGTCAACACCCAAGCTACAGTGAGTGCCCCAGGACGGTGGCACGTGTCCCCAGCCCTCGGTGCTTGACTTCAGCTAAGGCTCACCAAAGTGAACTTGGGTTTTCTCGGGTCTCTGGCTCCGTCAATGATTTCAGGCCCCTGCGCCATGTTCACACGCACCCGGGTTTCCGTTGCCTTAGTTTTCTCAGCTCTCACGGGGCTGCTATCCAGCACCCCCAGTTCTCATCAGGAGGCACTGCCACGAGGCCCATGTTCCCACAGACATCTGAGCTCAGCCAAGAGGCCACCTCACAGCTTCTGCCCATCCCCAGAGAGCTAAGGGGAAGAGCCCAGGTGGGTAGCCAGGAGCACGGTTGGTTTTAGGTATCTGTGAGTTACCCCATATGGGCCCACAGAGCCTGCCTGACCTTCAGCTTGGCGCATTCAAGACCCTCTATGTAGTGTCCGGCTGCTGACATCTCTGTCTCTTCCTAAGGGTCTCCCAGGACGAGGGGGTACAGGAGCCCCAGAAGTGCCATCCTCCATCCAACTGTGGGTCTGCTAGGCAGGTACCTGCCGCCCCTGGGGCCGAGTGCCTCTGCCCCATAGACTTGAGCTCCTGGGACATAAGATGAGACTGAAGACCTTTTCCTGGCTTCTAGAAACCAATCCCTGGCCTTCTCTTTGGGAGCTTACCTGAACAACCAGTCCCTTCTGAGGCCTCTAGGCCCCTGAGCACTGCAGGACTGGGGTCGTGGTGCCACAGGGCATAGTGTCAACCCAGAGGCATATCCACCCCTGATAAGAGGCCTAGGCAGAGAGACTAAGGGCCCCTGGGAGCTGCCAGGCATGCCCGGGTCTCTCCCCATCGCCCCTCTATTCTCGCCACACTTATCTCTAGCTAGGGCCCTGGTCTGACTGTGCAGAGCTCTGGGTTTCCACCGGGGAGCAGGAAACAGATACAAGAAAACGGCTGAGCAGTGGGGAGTCTCAGAGTCTAGGGCAGACGTGGCTCCTGCAAGGAGAGGGGTATCGACTACTGGGGTCTCCCAGCCTGGCTAACCCACAGGCGTCAGGAGACAGGCAAGAGGTGACGAGGAGTTCCTTAACCACCAGAAAGTGATTCAGCTAAATTGAGGAAGACTTCCGTTTCGGCAGAATAGATTTTCCACTATGGTAAGAGCTTTTCACCCACGGGCTCTAGAGGAGCAGAGTCCTCCAGAGAGGGTTGGAGAGTTTCGGTTTGACTAGTCAATGCTGATTCTTAATCATTTTTTATTTTTATTTTATTTATTTATTTATTTTTTTTTTGAAGAGGCAGCTCTTGGTTTTCCAGCAGGTGGCTGGGTCTCGGGGCAGTCAAGCCAGGTGTGTGTATGTGAAAGCATGTGTATATGCCATGTGGACACCTGTGACTCTGATGGCCTCCAGGGTGGCAGCCTCTCGTTCCTTTAGTCCCTGGTAAGGCCCGCCCAGGTCTGCCGAGTGACCTGGATTCTCCACCTTCGCAACGCTGCCGCTGAGAGCCAACAGCTACACCGAGGGCTCGGTGTGTGCCAGGCAGCAGGCTGGGCACTTACAGCCTTGGGAATCTACCTATCAGCTGAAGCTCTGAGCTAGGAAAATACCAGTCAACCCTCAACCAGATGCTCACCCAGGCAGCCTAGCAGTACCGCAGCCTACTCCCCACAGCCACCTTGCCTTCTGTTTCTCCCGTCCCTGGCATCTCTGACACTACCCAGGGCTGACAACATTGAAGCCACACGTGGTAGCCCAGGCCTGTATAATCCCAGAAGCCAGGGAGGTCGAGGCAGTGGTGTGGTTCCACTGAGTGAGATCCTGTCTCTAAATAAATAAATAAATAAATAAATAAACAAATACAATAGTGACAAAAAGGGCTGATGCTATAGCTCGGTGGCAAAGTGCTGGAGACCATCCTGAATTCAATCCCCAGTTCAAAACAGAGCCAACCAACCAAAACCCTGAGCTTGCCTTGTTTTTTTTTTTTTTTTTGGGGGGGGGGGAATGTATAAAGTTGGGGTCTCTCTAACGCAGTGCCAGGCCCCAGCAGGCTGGGTGGCAGGTAGGATCCTCCAAGAGTAGCGAAGCAGGCCTTACACTTCTGGCCTAACAAGTATGGTGAGGACAAACCCTGATTCAGGTGGCTGATGGAACAGAAGGCTGGCTACTTCCAGCCCCTCCCTTTCCTGGCCCAGCCCAGGTGGGGACCCCTGGAGGCACAGCGGCCTGGGCAGTGGTAGCAAGTTGTGGGAAGTCTTGGCCGCAGGCAGAGGCTCCCTAAGCGGGAAGGCACTCCTCCCCTCCATGGAAGCCGCGCATCTGCTGCCACCAGGCAGCTGTCAGCAGGTCCCCTGGTTTTTGTTTGTTTGTTTATTTTTTTTCGAGACAGGGCTTCTCTGTGTAGCCTTGACTGTCCTGGACTCGCCTTGTAGACCAGGCTGGCCTTGAACTCACAGAGATCCACCTGCCTCTGCCTCCTGAGTGCTGGGATTAAAGACATTCGCCACCACACCCCCGCCAGGATCCCTGGGTCTTAAGCAGGCTTTTCTCCAAGACTCCATGTTCCCAGGGGTAGAGGGGGCAGGTGACAAGGTGCAGGACCCTCTTCCTGCCTCGTTTATTTATTTACTTGTTTGTTTATTTATTTATTTTGCCTAGACCTAGATTCTGCTGGGACCTGCACCTCCCACTCCACTTGACTCCAGAGGACGTCCTGGGCCTGGCCAGCGGGGGAGGGGGCGGGGGCGGGGACAGAAGGGAGGTCAGCTAGCAGAAGCTAAACTGAGGATTCCACTTAGCGCTAAGACACGTGTCTTGCTTGGATGGTCTCCCCAAGGCCTAACTTGGCGGCCAGACTCTGGGGAAGAGCAACGGGGGGGCTCTTAAGAGGTCCAGGAAGGAGGCCAGGCAGGCACCCCAAGGGTCCTTGCCAGCGGCTCCAGAGGCAAAGGGCAAGTTGGCTCTGGCTAGAGGAAGCAGGGCAGGGGTCAGTATGGAGACGGAGGTTGGGCTCGGTGACTAATCAAATGGGAGGCCTGAGTCCTGGGACCCCATCAGAGGGGCAGAAAACAGCATCAACGAGAGCAAGACGAATGAGTCAGAACAGGGGTACGGTTGTGGCTGTAAGAGGTCTCGACGAAAAGGCCTGGCAGGGAGAGGCGAGGGGGGGGTCTGCTAGGAGGCTGGCGCATGCGCAGCAGGGATTCAGCGAGCTCTCCAAACACCTAACCCAGCCTGGATTGGAGCCTCCTCGGGGAGCCTGGCAGCAACCAGGCTGGGCCTGTGGAGCAGAACACTCCTAAGAGAGGCAAGGGCTGCCTCTGGCCTTCCCTGCGTCTTCTCCTACACAGAAACCGCCGCCATCCCTAACCGCAGGTCTCACAAGAGAGCTGTCGCCATCTGTGAGCGCTTCTACGCAGGGCTCAGGGCGTATGTCAGTCAGTGTTCCTGTGTCTGAAGCCTCGGGTGCCTGGGACCCTCTTACTGCCCAGGGTACCCATCAGAACGAGGCTTCTCTCCGACGGCATCCCCGCGAGGCCAGCTTTGTATGGAAGCTGCAATTGCTATGAGACTGATCGTCTGCTCTTGCCCAAGGTCCCAAGAGACCCTCCTAGGCCATAGTGAAAGTGAGGGCACCCTGTGCCAGGGGAAAGGAAGAACCTCCCCGGCCAATGCCTTGCAGAGGCAGCAGCCAGCTTGTGAACTGGAAGGAGCCCGGCTCCTGGAGTGGGCCACAGGATGTTTCTTGCCGCTAAAGCTCAGTGTGTGTGCATGTGTGTGTGCGCGCGCGCACGTGTGCGTACATGTGTGCGCATATGTGTTCGTGCATGTGTGCATGCATGTGCCAGTGTGTGTGTGAGTGTGTGTGCCTGTGCGTGCACGTGTGTGTGTGTGCGCGTGCATGTGTATGCGCGTACCAGTGTAACATTCAGCCTTCACACTCATTCACTAACCCATGATAAGCTTTATCATCTCAGTGGCTCCTTGTCACACAGGGGACAGCCTGAGTTCTCTGCTGGTCATTACCAGACCCCACCCAGCCCTTGCCCTGCGGCCCTTTCACCACAGCCCAGCTCAGCCAGGCAGTCTCCCCTAGGGGCGCTACTCTTCAAGCGCACTTTCTCTGCAGATGTTCAGATGTTCCGCAGCGTGTACACCCGAGGCTACTCGGCTTTTGTAGTGCCCGCCCCGTCCCGGCTGAGCTCTGAATTGGGTGAGAAGGTGTGTCGGGGAGGGCACCTGATTTGCATTAGCTGGAGCAGAAAAGGAATTCAAGAGTTCTAGCCATGGAAAAATCCAGACGGTGCTGGCTCAGGGTTGCAGTTTTTAAGAATCTCTACTCATTTCTCTCACCAGCCTTCGCCTTCCTCAACCTCTGGACTAGCTGCTATCAAGAAAGCCACTAAGAGGCTGGGCGTGGTGGCGCCTGCCTTTAATCCCAGCATTCGGGAAGCAGAGGCAGGTGGATTGCTGTGAGTTTGAGGCCAGCCTGGTATACAGGCAAGTCTAGGACAGCCAAGGCTACACAGAGAAACCCTGTCTTGAAAAGCCAGCAAAACGAAACAAAACAAAACATTTTTAGGCGGGCATGGTGGCTCACGCCTTTAATCCCAGCACTTGGGAGGCAGAGGCAAGTGGATCACTGTGAGTTTGAGGCCAGCCTGGTCTACAAAGTTAGTCCAGGACAGCTAAGGCTACACAGAGAGACCCTGTCTCAAAAAACTGAAAGAAAGAAAGAAAAAAAAAAAGGAAAAAGAAAGCCACTAGGGTCCCCTTCTCCTGATTCGCCACCTAAGGATAAGAAAGACTTAACATGTCCAACAAATGTCTCAAGGTGACACACATTGGTCAGAACCAGGGAATGTGATCTGCGGTCCCAGGCCCTGGGTAGCCCTGCCTGAACCATGTGGTCTGAACATGGCGGGGACAGTTGGTTTTCCAGAGGTAAGCTAGAGACTGCCCCCCTACCCCGAAGAAGAAAGTAAATGCTTACCAACCAAAACCCAGAGGGTTCATACTGGTGACCCCATGCAGGGCTCCCGTCTTTGGTCCTATTCCCCATCAAGATTAGACTCTAGAATTCTGGCACCCTATTTCTTACGATGCAGGTGGTTCACTGAGGCCCAGAGAGGCAGGTTACTGGCTGGAGTTTGCACAACCTCTTTGACCAGAGCTAGAACCAGCATAGAACCTGTCTACCCAAGGGACAACGGCACATGTCTGCAAGTCACAGCTCTGCCCGGCCAGCCTCATAGTCTGACTTGCAAGGCCCATGTGCCAGCGTGGACCCGCTTTCAGGAATCACAGGGGGGGCAGTCAGCCAGGGCTGCAGGTTTCTCCAACTGGAAAACCCAAGTTCAGAGGTAGCACAGACTGTGACCGGGGTTTGGGTTGGAATACAGGGTAGACCAAGATGGGGTGCAAGCAAAGAGCGTACAGACCGTAGGACCACCTGCTTCTGCTAGGCAGCTGGGGATGGGGGGGAGAGTAAAGCTGGGGCCATGAGCACAAGAGAGGTCAAGGGGCAGAAAGGCCAGAGGGGCCCAGCGGGCTCCAGCAGGCTGTGGACACTTGGCCAGAAAGGCCTGTTTACTGAGAGGCCCCGGAGGTCAAGGCCCAGGCCCGGAGTTAATCATTAACGGCTCACTCTGCTCATGGTTGCTTGGTGTGGTCTGGACCAGGCCCTCATACACAAGGCCTACCTCACTGCCACCCTGTGTGTACCAGAGGTGGCGGGGGCGGGGGGGGGGGGAGGAAAATACTGGTGTGCTTTTGAAGTCGCTGGCTTTCTGAAGCACCCTGGGCTTAGGAAAGGCTTGTGGCAGAGTCCTGAGGCACTGAGGCAAAAGTCATATTTACTTCTCACCAAAAACAGAAGTCAAGGACTTCACACCTTGGTCCTTGATCAGGAGAGGGTCAGATCAAGGCAAGGGGTCAGGGGGGGAAGCCTGTTATACAGAAACAGGCTTGGTGACAAGACGCGGAGCTGAGAGTGGGGGATCAGCGAGCGCCTTAGGCCTTGCTCACCAGGGTCACCCCACCCATGGGGCTGTTGCTTGTGCTGAGCCCGCAGGGGAGAAAGGGCCTGTTCCTCTCCGGGCAGCAGGTGCTGACGGTGAGCATGAGCGATAGTGGTGTTAGCAGCTATGTTCCCTGAGCCTGGCTGGGAGGAAGTGACATGGATGGATCCAGTCCTTGTCCTAGCTTGAGGACTGCCTGTTACAGCCTGATTCTCAGTCCTGACCCCAGGACCTGAGGCCGCACCTGGGGGGGCACTGGGTGGTATGGGGGGGGGGGGAGGCTCGGCCTTAGCACTTCACCCTGCGTTCGTCCATGCACAACAGTGGTCCCTGGAGGGGAACCTGGTTATGACTCTAATGCTGACTAAGATGGTGGGCGTGGCCTAGGACTCTGCATTCCCCCACGAGAGCTCCCCACTGCCTGAATCTGAGCTTCCAAATGATCCACACCTCTCCCAATATGGTGGGGTCCTCTTGGGACTTTTTGCTTCCTTTTTGGTGCCCAGACGATGGA
This sequence comes from Acomys minous, assembly GCF_964271855.1. Lineage (NCBI taxonomy): Eukaryota > Metazoa > Chordata > Mammalia > Rodentia > Muridae > Acomys > Acomys minous. Next base: position 4,658,750 of record NC_140502.1, on the reverse strand, counting down.
TGGCGCTTCTCAGTTTCGTGTTTATTTGTTAAAGTTTCAGGGGTTGGGACTGAGGAGGGGTACATCTGCCTAGCTGGTAGGGGGGGTTGGGTACGTACGTGTGTAACTCCTCTTTGCTTCTGTGAGACTGCTCCTACCTGCACGGTATTAAGGGGACGTGGGTGAGTTTACACCCCGGCCTGTGCAGCCAGAGAAGGCAAAGAGAAATGTTTTAGAATGTGTCTCATGGTCCTTGTCTGGGGACAAGGGCTTCTTACGGGTGCCTGTGATGACCCAGTCCAGGCTCCGAATTTGTACAAGGTGTTTTGGCTTGAGCCCCAAAGAGCACCGCCCAGTCCAGACCCTCAGGATCCACTTAGGACACAATTGTTCCGTTTCCGGGCCTCACTTCTGCCTCACCGGGAAATTCTGAAGCAAGGCTGCCCAGCCCTGAGTCAACACTTGTCAGGAAGGAGGGTGGGGGGACAGAAACGCAGCCTATAGGACACACACAGTTCAGCCACACCAGGCCCAAAGGTGCTACGGGGCCCCGGTAAGGGCTGCGGACACAGACATCCCTACGCATGCGCGCAGGCCCTCGCCGTGCGCACCATGTGCACACAGACTCCTTTATACACACAAGCACACCCACAGCCACACGGGCACCCAGGTGTGTGGTGTGGCTATGCATCCACTCGTGCAGAGACACAGGCACTCATATGCTGCACAGGCACATGCACACACGCGTACCTGATGGCTGCTGGAAAGAGTATGGGATGGGCCATGCTCACCCACACAGAGACCTTCACACGGCTCAGCGTACTCTCCCCGGGGACCGTCACAGTGTTCACTGGTCTTCCCTACAGATCGCAACCATGCAGCACTCAAGATCCTAGGCCTCTGGCCACTAAGGGAGTCTGCACTCTATAAACCTCTTTTGTGGCCAAGAGCTATGCAGAGTGCCCCAGGTGCCACAGAAGAAGTCGTGACTTCAGAGAGAAGTGCGACATCTGAAACGGCCCCCACAGGGGGGTTGCAGGTGATGCTGGTTTGCTGTGTGTTTGGGGGCGGGGAGGGGGGGACCACCTATTTTAAGGTTTGTCCTACCAGACACAGTTGTTTGTACCCCTGTTAGTCTGTCTGCCAATACGGCCCTGTGATGGCGTGTGGGGATTCTGTTCGGCACACAGTAGGTCTTTGCTTACAGAGCAGTATGATGAATGAACAAAGTCCTAGCAGGAGAGGACCGGGTCCTTTAGGCTTGCTTCTGGGCCCCAGGAGGTCTTTGCTCCCCTGCTGTTCTGGCTCGCTTCCACCTTGTGAGAGCAGGACCCAGGTGAGCCAGTCTGCCCGGAGCTCCTGTGTCTGGGGGTGGCAGGCAGGCAGCCCCAGGACGTGCCCACACACAGCTCCCCGCGGCCGCACGCCAAGCCACGCCAGAAGCAGGCCAAGAGTCGCAGTCTCAGGCCTGCACACCCACGTCCTGCCCAACCTAACACGCCTGCTGTGTCTGAAGGGGGGAAACCTGGCGGGATCCCGAGGCTTGGCACATACCAGCCACTGGGAAGGACAGGCCTCCTACCCTGCCAGCCCCTCCCGAAGCTGAGGCGCTGCTGCTGCTCACAGGTAGACTGGACCCTTTGCAAAGGTCAATCGGATCTCGTTCCAGGCCCAGCCCACTGAGGCTCTCCAGAGCCGGGTGCTAAGCTCTCTGCATCCTGTATGCCTGGCCACCCAGCCCCTTGCTGCTGCACGCTAGGCAGGAATTCTGCCTCTGTTATCTCTAGGCTCCTTCCTACTCACTAAATTGCCCTGGCTTATGAAACTTCAAATCTGCCTCGGCCCCCAGGTCACTGGCAAAACCCGGCCTCCACCACCAGGCCGGCTCCTTTTGATTGTATATGTCACCTTTCTGGGGAAGCCTCCTCTCTGTCTCTGTCTCTGTCTCTGTCTCTGTCTCTGTCTCTCTCCTCTCCCCTCTCTCCCTCTCTCTCTCTTTCTTTTGATTTTTCAAGACAGGGCTTCTCTGTGTAGCCATGGCTGTCCTGGACTCACTTTGTAGACCACACTGGCCTCGAACTCACAGCGATCCACCTGCCTCTGCCTCCCAAGTGCTGGGATTAGAGGTGTGCGCCACCATGCCTGGTCCTGGAAAGCCTCCTCAAAGTGTCCCCCTGAGCACCACACTTTCCATTCCTCTTGATTTCTGAAATGGCCCTGTTGTCAGCCTCATACATACGGCTGTCACCTCTCTTCCACACAGGATTGTCAGTCCCATGAGGGAAAGGGTCACGTCTGCCTCAAGTTTTGATTACGTAGAGGGCGTCTGGGACAGATTGTTGACGTTCTACGGTTTCTTTGTTTTCCTTTTCTGTTGTATTGTTTTTCAGTGCTGTAGACCAAATGCAAACGCAGGGCCTTGAGCGAGAGAGACAGACTCTGTGTGTAGCCCACAGCCAAATCCCAGCTCTCTACTAAGTTTGTAGAATGAATGAATAAGTGAATGAGTGAATGAGTGAAGGAGTGAATGAATGAATAAGTGAGTGAATGAATGAATGAGTGAGTGAGTGAATGAATGAGTGAGTGAATGAATGAGTGAGTGAGTGAGTGAATGAATGAGTGAATGAGTGAGTGAGTGAGTGAATGAATGGAGTGAGTGAATGAATGAGTGAGTGAATGAATGAGTGAGTGAGTGAATGAATGAGTGAATGAGTGAGTGAGTGAATGAATGAGTGAGTGAATGAGTGAATGAATGAGTGAGTGAGTGAATGAATGAGTGAATGAGTGAGTGAGTGAGTGAATGAATGAGTGAGTGAATGAATGAGTGAGTGAATGAATGAGTGAGTGAGTGAATGAATGAATGAATGAATGAGTGAGTGAGTGAATGGAATGAGTGAGTGAGTGAGTGAGTGAATGAATGAGTGAGTGAAGAATGAGTGAGTGAGTGAATGAATGATTGTATGACCAAGAGGGCACAAAGCTGAGTCTAATGTAAAATAGAAAAGGCCGTGTCAGGGTGCGCAGGCCTCGGTGGAGGCTGCTCGGGACCCAGCTCTTGGCATTCAGGCTGAGCGCGTCCAGGCTAAAACAGGAACAGGACTCCTACCCTTTGCTCCCTTTGTTTGTCGCTCTGGCTGTTCCTTACCCTCCATGCCTAGTGAAGACCCTCTTGTAGCCGTTCTCCTGAACCCACGGAGGCCTTGCCTTCTGCCGGCTCCCACACCTGTGCCTCGGACGTCCTGCCCCCTAGAATGTCTCCCGTGCTTACCTGGCCGATCCTTCCCCACCCGGTGCATAACAGAGCCCTTTCTTTGTTCCAAAGCCCCTCCCTACCGTACCCAGCCCCGAAGCTGTGTCTAGCTGCTCTGTCAGCCTGCCAGGCTGAAGGCGGGCCGCACTGAAGCCCGCGGGGAGCTGGGGCTGGGGAGGTTAGGAGGTGGCTCACAGCTTTCAGGGACTTCCTGGGCTTCTCTTAGGGTCCCCACAGCCTTGGGCGAGTGGACAGGAGAGAGGGAGACACCTGGCTCCAGGTCAGTAAAGGAAAGGGGTCAGTCGGAGAATGGAACTGCTCATTCTAAAGCCAGGAGCCAAGGGCCTTGTTGGCTGGTTCAACAGTGAATTAGCCCGGCTCATTCGTACGTTGGTTTTCCTTCACTTGTGACGTATGCACTGCGTCTGGGTCCCTTCTCTGTGCAGCAGTCTCTGGGGTCTTTATGGGATAATGGGCTAGCCTGGTCTCCACAAGGCATGAGGAAATTTACTTGGTTCTATTCTTGGACCAGGGATCAGCCAGCAATAGCTTCGGCCAAACTCTGCCACTGCATTAAAATAAATAAATAATAAAGGGGGCTGGATAGGCGGCTCAGTGGTTAGGATCTCTGGCTCATCTTCAAGATGATGCCAGATCCCCGGCATCTACGTGGCAGTTTACAACCATCTGTAATTCCAATGCCGGGGGATCTGATGCCCTCTCCACACGTCTGGAGGGCAATCACACACACACACACACATGCAGCGCACACATATACACACACACACATAAATTAAAAACAAAGTCTTTCTTAAAGGAAAAAAAATCAAAAGTATATTTTATGACACATGAAAATGATAGGAATTCACATCTCACTGTCTACCAATAAAGTTTTATTGGGCACTCAACAACGGCCCGTTCATTTGTGGATCGTTCGTGACCTGACTGCCTTTGCCCTGCAAAGGAAGTTGAACAGCGGAAACCGTGGCAAAAACACACAAGCAAACAAACACTGGCCATCTGCATGTTTTTAGAAAAGGTTTCCCCGCCCCTGACTCTCTAGGTACCTGCCCCTACCCAACTGGCCCATGAACAAGTTATCTCTGCCCCCGGGACTCAGTTTCCCCTTTTTCATGATACTGGGGATTGCTGTGTGCTGGGAACTACATTCCTGGCCTTTGCTGTGCTTCTTGCTTTAAGACAGGGTCTCCCTGAGCTGCCCAGGCTGTACTCCAGGCAGAGGTTGGCCTCAGCTTCCTTTTCGGAGAACGTGATGAACAGTATGACCCTCAGGGTGTGACAGTGAGCTCGCATGTGGGAGTTTTGCCGAGTGACAGGGCGGTGTGCTGCCCTTTCTTCCCTCTTATATGCCGGGCAGAAGTTGGCCTGGTACCCAAGGCCTGATTTTAGGTGTCACACAACCTTTGGACATTGTGACCATTTAACTAGAAGAGCACAGAGCAGGGCCAGGGGACCTGACCTGGGACTTTTACAAAGCTCCCCCAAGGTAATGATAATTAGTGCAAGCTTAGTTTTTGAAATCTGCCTAGTGGGCCTGGAGCGATGGCTCAGGGGTTGAGAGCGCTGGTGTTCCTGCAGCGGGCCTGGGTTTGCTTCTCCGCGCTCACACAGCAGCTCAGAACCATCTGTAACTCCAGGTCTGGGGGGTTCAAGCCCTCTTCTGATTTCTCCTGTGGCACTGAATGCACATATATGCATACATACATACACACACACACACACACATGCACACATGCACACGCACTCACTCACACATGCATGCACACATACACCTTTAAAAATAAAAACGAAAGCCGGGCGGTGGTGGCGCACGCCTTTAATCCCAGCACTCGGGAGGCAGAGGCAGGAGGATCGCTGTGAGTTCGAGGCCAGCCTGGTCTACAATGCAAGTCCAGGACAGCCAAGGCTATACAGAGAAACCCTGTCTCAAAATAAATAAATAAACAAACAAACAAACAAATAAAAATAAAAATAAATAAAAATGAAATATGCATAGGAGTGTGTGCTAGGTCAAAGACCAGGCCTTAAGCATGCTAGTTGGTGGGATCAGCCATCTTAATGAGCAAGAGAGCAGAAGCTGGAAGAGCAAGCCGACCGAGACCTGGTGGGGGCAGTAGAGGCAGGCCGTGGGGGACTCTGGGTAATCAGAGGTCAGTACCCGCTCTCACCTAGGATTCCTTCTGGGTAGGCCGTAATACCAGCCAAGCACAGATGTCAGTCAGCGTCTGGTGGGAAAGAAGTAGAAAACTAGATTAAGCCGGGGGAGGTACACTCAGGTCCCCTTTCCTGGGCCTCTGCACGCAGCTGGCGGTGCCATTGGAGTTGCAGGAGCTGGCTGCTAGTGGAAGGAACTTAACGGGGTCCGCTGCCAGGACTGGGGCCGCCCGGTCCTGCCCCTGGCCCTCGGGCGGTTGATGGAGTCCAGAGCGAAGGCAGGCTGCCACAGGTGAGCTGGGGGGGGGGGGGGCCGCGGTTGGGGGGTGGGAACTGGCAACAAAGGTCTATTCTTCGGGCTTTGAAAGAGTCTCAGAGGCTGTCCAACTTTCCTTCATTAGAAGCCCCGAGATGTTTCCCCCTTCCAGGCTTGCTTGAGATACCTGGGCGATAAGGGTGCGATTTGAAGAGACTTAATTACGCGCCCCCCCCCCTCCACCAATCCCCGGAGACCATGATGTAAACATCTACGGAGTGTTTGTTTTGCCCTCTTTGCTCAGTGGGAATAGGGAGCGCAGCCCAGGTGCCAGGGAAGAGGACCTGATGACCCCCCAACATTTTCCTAGGGAAGGAGGAAGCCAGCACCGGAGTCGAGTGTTTCTGTGGTGTCAGCCACCGGCTGTGGGTCCAGACGAGGACAGCACCAAGGAGGGGAGAGGTAGTTTCCCAGGCTGGCCTGATCTTGACACGGGCCTCAACACCCCCCTCCCCTCCCCCCCCCCCCCGCCCCCAAGAGGAAGCATCTGGTTCCATAGCTCTTCTGGCCAGCTGGATGACAAGGCTTTGGCCACTCAGTAGCACTCCCGTTGGTCCCCACAACTACTCCCAAGCTTTATGATGCTCAAAGGTTGCCGGGGCTTCTGAAGCTGTCCCTTCTTGGGGGAGGAGACATGACTCCCAGTGGATCGAGGTAGCCGGTTGGGAGCTGCAGAGTTTTCTCGTGCATGCCTTCCTCCCACACCCAGTCCTGAGTACCTAGACCCTAAGTAACCACCCATGTAAATAAAGTCTTCAGTATAAAACAGTTGATTTTTAATCCCTATGATGGCCCAGGCCTGGTGACCAGCAGGACACAGCAGAGTTTCCTTTGGAACGAAGCTCTGTTCAGAGTGAAAGGGTGGTGAGAGATGGGAGGAGATGGTGCGTCCATCCCTGTCCAACCCAGGTACATCTTTATACCTAGATACATACTCACAGGCACAGGCACACACACACATCATAGGGCAAACACATCAAGCCAGGCCCTCCACCGCCTCAAAGAGGATGCTCACAGGTGTGTGTGTGTGTGTGTACATGTGCATGTGTGTATGTGTGTATGTGGTGTGTGTGCGTGCATGCAGTGTGTGTGTATGTGGTGTAAGTGTGTGTGTGTGTGTGTGTGTGTGTGAGATATGGTCTATGTGTGTGCGTGTGTGTATGTGGTGTGTGCGCATGTTTGTATATGTGTGTGGGTACAATAGTCAAGGAAGTGCTGGTCAGGCGTCATCAGCACCCCCAAGTTAGAAAAAAAAGGGGGGGAAGGGGCCGGGTGGTGTTGGCAGCAGCGGCACACACCTTTAATCCCAGCACTCGGGAGGCAGAGGCAGGTGGATCGCTGTGAGTTCGAGGCCAGCCTGGTCTACAAAGCGAGTCCAGGACAGCCAAGACTAACACATAGAGACCCTGTCTTGGGGTGGGGGGAGGGAAGGAAAAATGAGAGGGGCCCAGTGTGTACAGCAAGAAGAGAGGAGGAGACTGAGGTCACTTGGGCAGGACCTCCTATGACCTTAGAAAGGTGTTTTCACTGAAGGCCCCATTGAAGCTTCAGAGACCTCTTGAGGAAGGACCGTGGCTCAGCCCTCAGCGATGCCCCCCCACACACACACACACAGAGGTGCAGATCCTGCCTCCTTCTGCAGATGTTCCTTGCTCATCTTGTCCCGGCACCACCCCCACCATGCTCTCCTCCGGTTGAGACAAGGAAGCCATTTTGATCCGTGGTAAGAAGAGGAAGTCCCGTGGCCCCAAAACAGAAACAGGAACCTGGGGGGGGGGTGATATGGATAGGGAACGGGAAGGGAGGAGCCACACACCCAGGCAGACGCAGCCAGAACATCCCCAGCCTCCCCCAGCCCCACACCACCAGCCAGGTGGTCGCCCAGTGGAGATGCTATGGTCCTCTGTGCATCCAGATGTGCCAATGCGGAGGCCGGGCTTGCTAAGGATCCCTCCGAGCCTGGATGACTGGCTGTTGGGCTGTGTCCAAACCCTGGCTTCACCTGTTCCAGGGAGAGGCTGACGGCACCTTTCTGTCCCCACCCACGTGTCCACATCTCTGACCATCACGTTTCCAGCTCCTGAGTACTGCTATGTGGGATCCCAGACAGAGTTTCCCTGCCTCGCCTCAGCCCACTGTGTTTATGTCGCTACCCAGCCCATCTCCCGAGAAATCCCAACTACCCAGGCCTGGTCTTTTCTTTTGGGATCCTCCATCGACCAGTGACTGACCCCTCTCAGCTGCCCTGTAGGATGCAGCAGGTTCCAAGCCTCTATCTTTACTGGATAGCTAAGGATTGCTGTGGTCCATGCACCACAGGCCGGAACCGGGAATCTGCCCTGTGGGTACCAATGCCCCTCATTATCCTGGGCCAGATCCATCCTCAGCTGGGCTGTAGGCGAGGCAGAACATCTCTTATTCAGAGAAGCCGTTCACCTGCTCCTCCTCCTTGGGTTTGGAGGTTCCTGCGGGAAGATTCTAGAGGCGGGTGGGTGTGGGCCAGAGCCTAGGGGACAGAGACATATGTCACCAATTTCAGTTCTGCCCCGGCTGGCCTTAGGCAGTTTGGGACTTCCCAGGGTGGAAGGACATGCTCTGGGGGGCCAGGCCACCTGGTGGCAGGACAAGCTCTCGAGTCCCCCCTCTGTGCCCTAACTGTCAACAGGGGAGGTAGGGAAGCTCTGGGATTGCCTCCATAGGGTACCTGGGTACCTCTTCTCTCCCCGAGGCCCACAGAACAGCCTTCCAGGATGGCCTGTTAGTCAGCCCAAGATGATGGCAGTAAGACACTTTCTTAGCCCCCCTGAGCCCCCGCAAAATGAAGTCTTTAAGGGTTGCAGATGCCTCAAGGGCATCTGAGAAAGATTTTCGGTATGAGAGTACATAGATGGCCCAGACTGGAAGATAAGGCAAAGCCACACAGGGCATCCACCCCAATGGGCTTTGCCACCCCAGCCCCGCCCCCACCCAACTGTTCCCTAGAGGAGGGACATGGGGAATGGAGTGGGCAGGTGAACCAAGCCCCCCCACCTCGGCCTGGGGCGCCCACCCCGAAATTCAGCTGGGAAACGGATTGGCCCGAGGTAGCACATTCGACCGGACCCTGTGCTTGGGAGATCAGTTGTGAAACTTGCTTCAAACCCCCAAACCACAAAAACGGCCGGTTTTCCCAGCTCTGCTCATATTTCTCAGATCAGCCAAGGAAGTCTTCATTATTTCCATCCGAAAAAAAAAAAGAGAAAAGGTCAGGCCAGCCACCCGCCCTGGGGGTGGGGGTGGAGGTGGGGGTGGGTGGGCGATGAAGAGGGTCCAGAGAATTCCAAAGGTGCAGAGCTGTGGGTGCCCTTCCGCACTGGCACCCTGTTCGTATTGGTCTCTTTGCAAATTGTGGAGCCTAGAGAAAGGGCAAAGCCTCCTGGGCCTTCTGGAGAAATCTGGAGAGCTGAGCAGAAAGATCTAGAGGCTATTAGGGTTGCCTCACAGTGAACTCTCCAACGCCCTTGCAGGGGGAAGATGGCGTCCGGCAGTTGTAGGGCCAGAGGCAGAGTACCGGGGACATGAGCTTGTGTTGGAGAGAGAGTTCCAGAGGCTGGGGCTTCTCTTCCGTTCTCTCCGCCACGTGTGAGGCGGATTTCTTCTATCCGGACCTTCGTTAAGGCAGCAAAGCGGACTCTGACCTGGAAAGTGCCCCCAGGGGTGCTCAGGAGGAATAGCGCACCCCTGTGAAGGAAGGGACACACAGCTCCTGGCTTTTCTAGCTCCGCTTGTGAGCAATTGCTAAAGCCATCGCCAGAAGGCGGAAGCTGCCTCTGGGAATTCTGGGTAATGAAAAGCCCGGAGCCCTCAAAGCTCCATTCCATCCACAGGGTGACCAGGGCCATCCCCTGAGGGTCCCATCTTTATTGCCACTTGCCTCTGCTTCCTCCCTGAAGGTGCCCCATCCAGCCCCTTGCCCCCCCCAAATAAAGCTGACTAGACCCAGGTGCCATCTCTATTACCCCCCCACACACACACACATTCTGCCTCAACCACCACATCCCGGAAGCCCTGCTCTCACCATGGCCACCCATCCGGATTCCAGGCTCAGACATCTCTTTCTAACTGCAGTGTCCTTTGGTGGGGACAGACAGCCGCCCCAACCTGAATTAATTTCAGGGGTGAATCTACAAGCGAAACCTTAAGGCCGTTGCTGCGTGAGCCTGTCCGTATCTCCCCCGAGAGCTAGACTGAGCTTTATCCCGTGACATGCGAGGGGATTAACACTGTGCTCCATGCTAACCACCGTGCTGGGAAACACTGTGACAGGCACAAAAGCCACATGGCTCTGAGTGGAACACTGAGCAGGACCACTGCCACCGAGTCCAGGAGGCCCACATGGATAAGAGAGGCCACCTGAGGAGCAGGTTAAGGAACCCACCAGCTAATGAGACGCAATGGGCCTGGCAAACAGCAGGGAAAAGAGAAAGAGAGAGAGAGAGAGAGAGAGAGAGAGAGAGAGAGAGAGAGAGAGAGAGAGAGAGTGCTGTGTGTGTCGCAGCCATGTGCACCCCTCTGGGTACTTCCGCTTGTATGCCCACATCTGCCAATCTGCCTGCAAGTGTCTGAGGATGACCCATGGGTGGCTTCTTCGGGGGCCTGAACTCATCTGTGTCCCAGTGAGTTTATATTCCTGTGTGTTCAGCCCCTGCCTAACGCAGGCAGGTGGGAGACAAGAAAGAATTACACCTGTGACGGTACACCTGTGCTCTGAGAGCAGAGCATACAGAACCCGTGTGGCATGGCGTGAGGGACCACGGATGTCCTGAGGAAGGATCTGGCTAGCTGAGTGACCCGGGCTGTGTGGGGGTGGCCAGGTCGATGGTTGTTAACATCTCAGGCAGAGGGTGCTGCATGTGCAGAGTGAGGCACAAAGGAGCTACAGAGACCATGGGTAAAGAAGTGTGGATGGAGCTGGGCAGTGGTGGCGCACGCCTTTAACCCCAGCACTCGGGAGGCAGAGGCAGGCGGGTCTCTGTGAGTTCGAGGCCAGCCTGGTCTACAAAGGGAGTCTAGGACAGCCAAGGCTACACAGAGAAACCCTGTCTTGAAAAACCAAAAAAAAAAGTGTGGACGGAGCCAGGCTGAGGGCTGGACCACAGGCCTAGAAGCCAGAAGGAAGAGGTTGGGATGATGCTGAGGACCATCGAAAGGTCATGTGATGAGAGCGGTCTAATCAAGCATGACTACTGGATAGCTATTCAAAGGAGAGGGGCTGTAAGAACCCCGGATAGCCATGCAGTAAGCAGAGACAGTGGTCGGGGACTTGAGTTGTACAGATATACACAGGCAACAGAGACCTGTAGGCTTCCTGTGTGCCCACGTGTACACACGTGGTTGCCACGCGTGTTCATATGGACGCATGGCTGTGCACATACCTGTCAGGGGCTCCATCCAGCTCAGCCCTCGGCCTCCTCCCTCTCCTCGCCAGCCTTGGGCCCTGTCTGCCACAGCCTCACCGCGGACATGACAGTGACGGTAAGACAGACTGTGTTGCAACCGCGCTTCCTCTCGAACCCAGGTCCACCAAAGATTAGTGAGCGCTCCGGGTGCACTGGACGATAACGCCCCCCACCTCGCCGCCACCTCCCCCACCTCCCCCCCCCCCATTTCCTAATCTCTGATTCCTTTCCAACTGATAACAGGACGAGAGCCAAGGTGACTAAGAAATAAAATACCCAAGCGGGCCTTCAGCAGGCTGAAGCCAGCTGCCTGCAGGGGCACCGGCCATCTGAGACCTGGGAGGGCGAGCAGAGATGGGGGGATAGGAAGAGGATGGGAGGGAGGGGAAAAAGGAAGAGGGCAGGTGGAGAAACGACCAGAGAGAGTGAGGGAGCCAAGAGGGAAGGAAGAAAAAGGATAAAGGATGCTGGGGTAAGGAAAGAGAGGCGAGCCGAAGCCAGAGAGACGAAAGAGAGAGGAGAGAGAGAGAGAGGGAGGAAGGGAGAATTAGGTAAGAGAAAAGAAAGGGGGCAGAGACCAAACAGAGACAGCAGAGAATAGGATAAGGGGAAATAGAGACAGAGAATAGAAAAGGAAGAGAGGCAGAGAGAGAAAACATGAACCGGCACAGGGCGGGGGTGGGGGTGGGGAGGGGAGGGGCAGACAGGAGGCAGAGACAAAGGAGTAAGGGACAGATGGTGGGGCAGAGGAGAGAGACGAGCTGCCTGATGTGCGAAGGCAGAGCAGGCTCTCAGTTCGAGACTGAGGACTTACTAAAGAGACAGAGAGAGAGAGAGAGAGAGAGAGAGAGAGAGAGAGAGAGAGAGAGAAGAGGTGAAGGGGGCGGGGCACACAGTGGTCCAGGAAGATGGAGAGTGTGTGAAATGCTATCCTGTTCCAAATGAAACACGCTGACAACGAGAGCAGCAGTGGCACGGGCAGAGACCAAAACGGGGTGCGGCGAAGCTGGCTGGGGTTGGCAGTGGGTACAGCCCAGACATAGCAGAGGAGTGCCTCACCTCTGCGGGCACAGGTACCAGCCGGGACCAGAGAGTCAGTCAGGGCAGTACTCCTGGACACTGTCGTGCGCCCCCCTCCCCCCCCCGCCCCTCCCCCCCCGCGGCATGCGTCCTGTTAATTCAGGAAGCCAGAATCTGGGAGTCTTAGCAGAGTCTGGTGGGGCCGAGCCACGAGGTCTATCCTGAAGGCAATAAAGTAGTCTAGTTTTCACTGTGTAGAGGGAGGACTGGGGTGCCAGGGGAGGCAGAAACTCCATGCCAGGCTCTGTTGAGAGCTAGGAAGGGAGGGGAGCCAGCTTCCCAGCTGGTCTCTTCCACAGGCCACAGAGGCCTGACCATGCTCAGTGATGCTCAGCATCTAGCGATGAGGAGAAGGTAGCCTCCTAGGCAACACCTTAGCTTCCAGCCCCCTTCCTAATGCAGATGGAATGAAAACAGCTGCTGGTCTGAGGGTCCCCAGGAGCCAAGAGGACACCCCTGGGCTCCCGATGACATAAAAGGGGAGAGCCCCAAGGCGGTCAGATCTGTAGCTCCAGGTTCCCCAAAAGAGGAAGATGCCAATAGGCTCTTGGGGATGCACACACTAAATGCTCAGATCCATTCGGGAGGAGTGGGCCATTTTTAGAGGAAATGTGATGAGCAGGCAACAAGGAGGAGGCAGGTCCCAGGATCATGATGTCCAGGGTGACTTCGGCCCCAAGCAGGTGACTTGTGGCACTTTAGTCTTTCTGCCTTCTCAGGTCACGGAGGACAGCAGTGGCAAGGAGGACTTACGCCTCGGGCCAGGGACCAGAGAAAGTTCTCGTTTCCCTCCTGGTTCAGGGAAGCCACCCCTCTGATTTTCGCCGTGCCCACCCCCCTGATTTGCCATTCATGCCCGCCCCGTGCCCTGACTACCGGGGCGACCACAGGAAGCGCTGCCCCAGCTCAGCACTTCCTGTTTCTGAAATCTGCCCCCAGCAGCCTGGTGGCCAGGGAAGGCAGACTTCCCGCTGCCTCCACCCTGGGCTCTTCCCACTGGTCACAAGTGGTTTGTTCCTGGGCAGAGGTGACCTTCTTGCCACAACCACAGATCAGTTATTTATCAGAACAGGAAAGATGGCCCCAGAGATATGTCCTCACCCCGCCCAGGAGGGCCTGACCTGCTCCAACGACCACACTCTCGCTCCCCACATCACACAGGACCCTGCTCACCACATCACACACAGGGGCGTGGCTGACGCGTGCCAGTGGGGCTGCACTGGGGGGGGGGGCGGGGGCCGGCGGTGGTGGTGGTGGTGGAACAGGAGGTCTGGTGGGCAGGTACGGTGGGACGTGGGGGCCGATGAGCTTGCATGAGATTCTGTGTGGCTGGGAGCTGTTGAGGCATCTGGGAACCTTCAGGTCCCATGGAAACTTCCTCTCCCCTCAGGCCCCACTCTCCCAACAGCGGGACGTCTGCTCAGAGGGAATAGCATCTCCAGTGAGGAGTGGGAGAACTGGCCATGACACATGACATCACATGACACCCTTGACACACGAGCTAAAACAGCTCTGTTCTCGGGGACATCCTGGGCGTTGTGGGATATGTAGCTACACTCCTGGCCAGGCCCCCACTCAATGCCAATAATACTTTTCCACATTAGCTGTCACTCACGATAATCCCAGCTGTCTTTAGACACTGCCAAATGCACCGTGGGAATGCAGTATCGTCCCAAGTCAAGAGTCATTAATTTGGGAGCACCGAAAGCCTTGACTTTATCTTTTTTTTTTTTTTTTTTTTTTGGTTTTTCGAGACAGGGTCTCTCTGTGTAGCCTTGGCTGTCCTGGCCTCACTTTGTAGACCAGGCTGGCCTCGAACTCACAGTGATCCACCTGCCTCTGCCTCCCGAGTGCTGGGATTAAAGGCGTGCGCCACCACACCCAGCCAACTTTATCTTCTATTTTATTTTATTTTACAATTTTTGTCTTCTAAAGTCCTGGATGGGAGAGACTAACTTGAGTCTGGGGTTTCTCATCCGAAGACTCTGGCTGCAGGTATCCCCTCTGGGGTTCTGGACATAACTGTGGTGTGGAGCCCGGAACCAGAAAAGGCTGTTGTGAAATGGGGGAGGTCTCATTTGAGGAAAGATTGGGGAGATGGTACTGTGGGGTAGAAATGGGGTCACACTGGGGCCACATGGCACACAGGGTCTTGAGCCACAAGACGCAGGAACGCGGGGCAGAACGCTGGGACAGGGCGTGTCCTGGACTCGCTGAGAGGCTGAGCTGGGGCCGACTCCTCCCTACAGCCTGGGCTAGAGGGCTGCAGCATGAGGGGACTCGTAAAGCTGGCTTGGGATGCTGCGCGGGGGGGAGGGGGGATGGGGGGGTGGGAGGGTGGAGGGGGGGGTGGGGGGGTGGGGGGGTGGGGGATGGGGGGTGGGGGGGACGGGGGGGCCTACAACCAAAACTGCATCATGTGACCATGTACAGGTTACACAGCCAATCAGCTTTAACCCTGCAGACCCCTCCTCCTCCTCCCCTCCTCCCCTTCCTCCTCCTCCCTCCTCCTCTTCCTCTGCCTCCTCCTCTTTCTCTTCCTCCTCCTCCCCTTCCTCCTCCTCTTCCTCCTCCTCTCTCCTCCTCCTCCCCTTCCTCCCCCTCCTTCCCTTACTCTTCTTCTCCCTCCTCCCCTTCCTCCTCCTCCCTCCTCCTCCTCCTCCCCCTTCTTGCTTTGGAGTCACAGATGGCCTTGACTTCCTGCCTCTGCCTCCTAATTCTGGGGTTGTAGGCACATACCACCTACGAGTTAGAAGTGTGGTAAGGACCTGCCTCGAAAAATAAGCAGATGAATAAAATAGCAGGTGGATTCCAAAAGAAATCAGTTTGTGTTGGTTAAATCTTAACTGTCACCTTGTCTGGGTTCAGAGGCAGGTAGAAGGTTTGTAAAACACCTCTTGGTGTATCTGGGCCCGTTTCTAGAGAGGACTAAAGAAGGCAGAAGACCCACTGCGTGTGGGTTTCATCACATAAACGGATGGAGACTGGGGTGGAATAAGAAAGGTGGCGCACGCCTTTGATGCCAGCACTTGGGAATCTCTGAGTTCAAGGCCAGCCTCGTCTACAAAGTGAGTCCAGGACAGCCAAGACTACACAGAGAGACCCTGTCTTGAAAAACAACAACAACAACAAACAAACAAACAAAACTCTTCAGGAGTATTTTCTCCCTGCTTCCCTTTGAAACTAGGAGTTAAAATAAATTCTTCCTCCATCAAGTTGCTTTCTGGTCACAATGATTAAAGTGGGACCAGCACACAGCCCTTCAAAAGCACCCACACCACAGTACTAGTGAAAAGCTCAGTGGGTTGGGTTATATAGAAAACTAATAGTTCAAAGTAGAATTAGGAAACTGGAAAACGCATCAGGGGAAATTTAATGAGACATAACACAGAGGTAGGAAAATATGAGAGACTAAGGTTTGTTGTAGAGTAAGAGGGGCCAAGCCGGGTGATGGTGGCGCACGCCTTTAATCCCAGCACTCAGGAGGCAGAGGCAGACGGATCGCTGTGAGTTCGAGGCCAGCCTGGTCTACAAAGTGAGTCCAGGACAGCCAAGGCTACACAGAGAGACCCTGTCTAAAAAAAAAACAAACAAACAAGCCAGGCGTGGTGGCGCACGCCTTTAATCCCAGCACTCGGGAGGCAGAGGCAGGCGGATCGCTGTGAGTTCCAGGCCAGCCTGGTCTACAAAGTGAGTCCAGGACAGTCAAGGCTACACAGAGAAACCCTGTCTCGAAAAAAAAAAACCAAAAAACAAACAAACGAACGAAACAAAAAAGATACACTTAGGAGGCTGAGGCAAAAGGACCAAGACCAGCCTGATCTATCTCAAAATTAAAACAAAATAATCTTAATTGTTTAAAAAGCACTTCATACAACAGTAAAACTAAAGAACATTTAAGACCAAAAAAAAAAAAAAAGTTTGGTTTTTTTTTTTTAAAAAGATACCAGGGAGAAAAGAGAATGATGAAAAAAGCTTATCTTTATCAGATTGAAAAGACTTATCTTCATCAATGCTCTCAGGAGATTAGAGGCTGGCATGCTGGCAGATCAAGAAACAGAGAGTCCAGGAAAACCATCTCACACCCAGCGAACCAGACTACGGACAGACAATCAAGATGAAGCCTGCTGTCCTCTGGGCGGGGGCTCCATAAGAAAAGCTGGGTCTTCGGAGCAAGCCAAGACTGGTAGGGCAGGTGAGGAGTGATCCAGGCCGGCCTGCTGGAGTCCGGGCGCTTCCGCTTTGGGTGGCTGCTTTCAATTTACAAGTGATGAAAGCTGGCAGGTGCGTGGCGGCACACACCTTTCATCCCGGCAATCAGGAGGCAGAGGCAGAGTTCTGAGTTCGAGGCCAGCCTGGTCTACAGAGCAACGGCTTCAGGACGGCCAGGGCTACACAGAGAAACCCTGTCTCAAAAAAAACAAAAACAAACAAAAAGATGAAAGCCAAGACAAAAAAAAAAAGAAAAAAGAAAAAAGAAAGAAAAGAAAACCAAAACAAGTGCCTGAGGAGATAAAGTAAAGAAGCCTTTCGTGCAGGTAGGGTCAAAGGTCAGAGGTAGCCCTCAGGAGACTGAGGGCGGTCACCCCTTGCCAACATTTCTTGTGATCTTTCTTTGCATTCTATTCAAATATTGCCTCTTTCATATGCCTCCCCAGGCCCTCCATCTAATGCAACTTGTTACCCCTTTGAAGTACCTCAGACTCTGTGATTCCCTAGATCCACCCCGGATGAGGGCATCTGGGAGAGGGAACAGGGCCTGAGCCTGGCCAGCACAGCAGTCAGCATCCTCAGCGGGAAACGCCCTCCTCACAGAGGGCACCTGCTTTAGTTACTTTCCTTGTTGCTGTGACCAAATAAATAAACACACAACAGGAGCCACTTAAGACAAGAGAGAGTTTCCTTGGCTCACAGTTTATGGGATCCCAGTCCTTGGCGGCAGAGAAGGTTATGGTAGCAGGTTATGTATGGTAGCTGATTGTGGTGGCAGGAGTTTGCAGCGTGGCTCCTTTTTTAATCTTTATTTATTTACTATGGTGTATACAGTGCTCTGCCTGCACGTACACCTGCTGGCCAGAAGAAGGCGTCAGATCACATTATAGATGGCTGTGAGCCACCATGTGGTTGCTGGGAATTGAACTCAGGACCTTTGGAAGAGCAGCCAGTGCCCTTAACCTCTGAGCCATCTCTCCAGCCCGTGGCTCCTTTTTGTAGGATCAAGAGGCAGAGAATTCAGTCCAGGAGTCAGAGTCAATTTCACGTTCAAGGCTCACCTCCCGGGGCATCCTTCTGCCAGCTGGGTCACAAGCCCCCCAAGGACGTACCCTCTCCCAAAACAGCACCACCAATTAGGGACCAAGTGTTCAAACATATAAACCGTATTAGACATTTCATATTTGAACCATAGTAGCATTCTGATGTCTGTTTCCACGTGTGGAAGTTGGTACCCATGGGCACAGCCATGGCTGTAGACAGAGAAGAGCAGTGTGGGTACCGCCCTAGATGGAATAACACTGATAATATGGTCAAATGCAGTTGCATCTTCACCTACGACAGCAACTCACAGAGATCCATTTGCCTCTGGCTCCCGAGTGTAGGGGTTAAAGGTGCGTCCCACCATGCCTGGCCTGGTAAATATAAGTTGAAAAATATTTGGGTCCCCCAAACATTCAATTCTCTCTTTGTAATCCCGGGGCTGCCCAGGAGCTGTGGTTTTACTGCAGCCGCTGCCGCCGCCGCCACAGCCCAGCGTCACAAGAGAAAAGCATACCAAATCCCACACACCTGGGGAAAGGTCCGCATGCCAGATTTGAAGTACGGTTTCAATTGAACGCATACCCCTTTCGCAACGTCGTAAAGGAAAAGAAAAACAAAAACAAAGTACATCAAGCTGTTGTAACTCTGGGACTGTCCGTTACATACACCTGAGCACCTGAGGTTCACGGGGGTGGGTGGGGAGCGGGGGGGGGGGTTTCCCTTCTAGCGCACTTTGCATAGAAACTCCCAGGCGAGGCCTCCGACAGTGCCGATCGTGGGAAAGCGGCACCACCGTCACCTCTGTGATTGTCTTAGTCAGGGTCACGACTGCTTTGCTAGAACACCATGACCAAAGAAACCTGGGGAGGAAAGGGTTTCTTTGGCTTACACTTCCGCATTACTATTCATCATCAAATGAAGTCAAGAGACAGGAACCAAAAAGGGATAGGAGCCTGGGCGCAGGAGCTGATGCGGAGACCACACCACGGAGGGATGCTGCTTACTGGCTTGCTCCTGGTGCCTTGCTCAGGCTGCTTTCTCATAGAACCCAGGGATGGCACCATCCACAACGGGCTGAGCCCTCCCCCAGTCAATCACTAATCAAGAAAATGCCCTACGAGCCAGGCATGGTGGCGCACGCCTTTAATCCCAGCACTTGGGATGCAGAGGCAGGCAGGTCTCCGTGAGTTCAAAGCCAGCCGGGTCTACAAATCAAATTTCAGGACAGCCATGGCTGTTAGACAGAGAAACTCTGTCTCAAAAAACAAACAAACAAAAAACCAAACAAACAAAAACAGAAAAAAGATAGAAGGAAAGAAAGAAAGAAAGAAAGAAAGAAAGAAAGAAAGAAAGAAAATGCCCTTTTGGCTTGCCTACAGCCAGGTCTTATAGAGACATTTTTCTCAAGTGAGGCTCTCTCCTCTCTGATGACTCTAGCTTATGTCAAGTTGACATAAAACCAGCCAGTACAGTGATGAAAGTGCCCCCAGGGCATCCACGGGGCCCAGGCTGATAGGAAAGAGAGCTAGGGCCTGGCTCTGTGCAGGTCTTGATGTGGGACAGAGGGAAGATGTCCCACTGGGGCAGGATCCAGCAAAGGGTGCAATCAGAGGCTGTCAGTATAAGAGGTTGTCAGAGGCTCCAGATGCCAGGCTTTCCCTGCATGCCGTGGGAACCCAGAAAGTCATTGAGGGAAAAAAAAAAAACCCACAGGTGAAGCTCTGTGTCCCATCTCTGGGTGAGAAAGCCAAGGAGCTGACAGAGAGAGGCGGTGGGCAAGGTCACAGGCTGGCTTTCCACGGACCAATGGCAGCAGAGATATCACAGGCGGTGAGCCTGGCCGGTCCCCCCACCCCGCAAGCAACTTGAGTGTGGGCCTTTGGGTCAGCACCAAGGAGTCCAGCTGTGGTGGCCTGTGGCATTTCCCAGAGACTCGGTGTCGGGTTCCTGAGAGAGGGTGACTAAGGCCCTATTTAGGAGCGGCCACCCCCACACCCAGAAGGAATGGCACGCAGAAGCTTGCATGGCACTGGGGCCACTTCCTACTTTCATCTTGTCCTTGCTGGGAGTATGGCTCCTGCCCTAGATGGCTGGATCACCAGCCTCTGAGAGATCCAGAGCAAGAGATGGAGGTTAGACTTTGCAGCTAACAGGGGCCAAGCAGAGCCATTTTAAGGAGGATGTGCTCTGCCAGACCAGGCACAGGGACTTCCAGAGAGAAGATATCTGTCATGCTGTCCTCCCAGAGGTACATTTTTCAGAGGGCCCCCCCCCCCGTCCCCTCCCCAACCCCCCACCACCATTTCCTAATCCTCTCGCCATCCCCCGACTAGGCAGGCCTGGTCCTCTCAAAAGTCAGCAGCCTTTTGCTTTCTTTCTGCTGGTTCTGACTCCAGAGAGCAAGTGGCTTTCTACCTCTGTCACCACTGATGTCCCTCAGACAGGGAGTCCTAGTGAGCAGTGGCCAGTGAGCAGTCAAGGGCAAAGATCAGAGCCATGGCACCCACGAACTCACCGCAGCCATGGCCACCTGCACACGGCCAAGTCAACGTGGGCAGACGTAGTGGGTTCGCAATAACAAAAAAAAGAAAATAAAAAGTCAGGCATAGTGGCTCACGACTTTAGTCCCAGCACCCCCAAGGCAGAGGCAGGTAGATCTCTCTGTGAACTTTTGTTTGTTTGTTTATTTGTTTTGATTTGGTTTGGTTTGGGTTTTTTTGTTTTGTTTTGTTTTGTTTCAGTTTGGCTTGTTTTGTTTTTTTTTGGAGACGGGGTTTCTCTGTGTGGCCTTGGCCGTCCTGGATTTGCTTTGTAGACCAGGCTGGCCTCAAACTCACAGCGATCCACCTGCCTCTGCCTTCCCAAGTGCTGGGATTAAAGGTGTGTGCGCCACCACCACCTGGCCTCTTTCTTTTTCTTTTCTTCAGAAAGAGTCTCACTCCACAGCCCAAGCTAGCTTCAAAGTTAAAAGCGCCCTCGGCAGCCTTCCCAGGGTTGGGATTCCAGGTATGCACCCACCACCCCTGCCTCTGCCTCACCCTTTGCACCCTGCTACAGCAGAGCTGGCCTACCCTGAGGAAGGTGTGGCAGCCTTGAAGCTCGGAATCCCACTGGCCACTTGGAAGAACCCTTAGGCCTGTGAAAGGCCAGCTGCTCCCGGGAGCCCACACAAGACCTCACCTGCTCTCCCTGCCCCACCCTTTCCAACAGATTCCCAAATGGCCACCAGCTGATTCACATTTCAGTGGCGCCTGCAGCTCTTTGAGTGAGCAGGGTCTAGCTAGCTCCAGGGTGGAATGTCAAGCAGTGAGTCAGAGGCCCCCAGGGCCTAGATCTCCAAGATGGGCCTTTTGCCCCCAGCGGGGTGTGGTGGAGCACTCCTTTAATCCCAGCACTCAGGGAGGCAGAGACAGGTGGATCGCTGTGAGTTCCAGGCCAGCCTGGTCTACAAAGTGAGTCCAGGACAGCCAAGGCTACACAGAGAGACCCTGTCTTGAAAAAAACAAAGAGCCGGGTGTGGTGGCGCACACTTTTAATCCCAGCACTCCGCAGGCAGAGGCAGGTGGATTGCTGTGAGTTCGAGGCCAACTTGGTCTAAAAAGCTAGTCCAGCACAGCCAAGGTGAACATAGCAAGACTCTCAAAAAAACAAACAAACAAACCCCCCCCTCCAAAAAAGGGAAAAAAATGAAACAGAAAAGAAAAAAGAAAAACAAAAAAAACCAAAAAATTATGTATGTGTGTATGTGTGTATGTGTGTATGTGTGTATGTGTGTGTGTGTGTATATGTGTGTATGTGTGTGTGTGTATGTGTGTATGTGTGTGTGTGTATGTGTGTGTGTATGTGTGTGTGTGTATGTGTGTGTGTATGTGTGTGTGTGTATGTGTGTGTGTATGTGTGTGTGTATGTGTGTGTATGTGTGTGTATGTGTGTGTATGTGTGTGTGTATGTGTGTATGTGTGTATGTGTGTGTGTATGTATGTGTGTGTGTATGTGTGTGTGTATGTGTGTATGTGTGTATGTGTGTATGTATGTGTGTGTGTGTGTATGTGTGTATGTGTGTATGTATGTGTGTGTGTGTGTGTATGTGTGTGTGTATGTGTGTGTGTATGTGTGTGTGTGTATGTGTGTATGTGTGTATGTATGTGTGTGTGTGTGTGTATGTGTGTATGTGTATGTATGTATGTGTGTGTGTGTGTATGTGTGTGTATGTGTGTATGTGTGTGTGTATGTGTGTGTGTGTGTATGTGTGTGTGTATGTGTGTGTATGTGTGTATGTGTGTGTGTGTGTGTGTATGTGTGTATGTGTGTATGTGTGTGTGTATGTGTGTGTGTGTGTGTATGTGTGTGTGTGTGTGTGTTGTGTATGTGTGTGTGTGTGTGTGTGTGTGTGTGTGTGTGTGTCTCCAAGGTCTGGGTCAGGCCTTCCTGTAGCTTGGGGCAGATGGAATGATCTTTGCTCAGACCAAGGTATCTCCTGCACATTTGTTCCGGGCACAGACATGGGGACCGCCGTTCCCCTCCCAAGTCCTATGTGCCAAGCCAAATGGACAGCAGTGAGGAAGTCCTGCCAGACACCCTGGGCCAACCAAGAACTCAGACTCCAGGGTGTAGGGAGGGACCCCTGGCTCGTGAGATCCTTACCACTGTCCCCAAGACCAAGCCAAGCATCAGCCTGACCCCTGCCTGCCTCCTCAGGTCTTGTAAGCTCCCTTACTTAGGCCTCTGAAGCTCCAGTGTGGCCAAGCAGAAGTTTGAGACTGTCTGGGGATTAGGAGGAGGCTGTGTGGCCCCAGGGCTTCTGTAGGCTTTGCAGTCTGTGTGTGTGTAGGTAAGGTCTGTGGGGTGTGTGTGTGTGCGCGCGCGTGATGTCTGGGGGGCTGTATTGGGGTGGTACGTATGTGCTCCGTGCATGTATGTAGGTATGTGCGTATGGTGTGTGTTTGGTGTGTGTTTGTGTGACACCTGTGGGCTGTGTCAGTGTGGCTTTGTGTGACACCCGTGAGCTGTGTCAGTGTGGCGTATAAGCTCTGTGTCCGTGTTATATCCATGAGCTAAGTTTGTGTGGTGCATGTGCTCTGGGGAGTATTGTGCTTATCTGAGCTATGTCCGTGTAGTTTGTGCTCTGCGTGTGTGTAGCATGTACCTATGTGTGGTGTGACATATGGGTTGTACCTGCATAGTGTGTGTACTCTGTGCATGTGACATGCATCTGCTTGTGTATTGTATGGCATTTGGGGCTATGTGTCACTCCTGTGTCGCATGATATCTCTGGATTGTGTCTATATGATGCAGCTGTGATGCAAGTGTGTGTGATTCTGTGTATAAAGCATGTGTCCATGGCCCTGTGGGAGCCCAGTGAGTGCTAGGTAACACAGTGCTTCAAGCCCCATGAGTGCTAGGTAACACAGTGCTTCAAGCCCCATGAGAAACAGAGCGAACCCGGGTACCCTCGGGTAAATTGCCCAGTCTCCAGGCCTCGTGAGGGGGTGCCAGCTCAGGTCTCTTTCCCAGCACATGCTGTTTAGTAGCTTTAAGGTGGGGGAAATTGGGGATACTATCCCCTTTCTTATAGCCAGGTGGGGTTCTGGGTCCGCACGGGGTTGTAGACCCACTATGGTCATGCTCACACTTCTCAACTTGCCCAAGGAGTCCACTCAAGCTCCAAATCTACCCCCAGTGCCTGAGCCACAGGAGATGTCCCAGCTGTCCCAGCTGTCCTGGAGCGGGTCCTCCACACACCACGAGCACAGCACTCTAAGCCCAGGCAAGGTGGCTTAGGTCATTCCTACCTGACTAACCCCAGTCCTGGCTTGAGAGGCAACCCATGTCCTCAGAGAGGCCGGAAAACTGCCAAAGGCGTGGCTGAGGCCATGGTGTAGGGTGCAGGTGTCAGAAGTAATAGTTAGCCAAGCCTGGTGGGATAAGCCTGGGATCTAAGCTATTCTGGAACTGAGGAGAGAAGATTATATTCTCAGGGTCTTCTGGGTAATTTAGTGAAATCTTGTCTCAATTCAGAGAGAGAGAGAGACAGAGACAGAGACAGAGAGAGCTAGAGAGTGTGGCTCAGTGGTAGAGCCCCTGCCTAGAATCCCCCAGTGAGGGGCTGGGGTGTGGCTCAGTGGTAAAGCCCCTGCCTAGAATCCCCCAGTGAGGGGCTGGGGGTGTGGCTCAGTGGTAGAGCCCCTGCCTAGAATCCCCCAGTGAGGGGCTGGGGTGTGGCTCAGTGGTAGAGCCCCTGCCTAGGACCCCCCAGTGAGGGGCTGGGGTGTGGCTCAGTGGTAGAGCCCCTGCCTAGGACCCCCCAGTGAGGGGCTGGGGTGTGGCTCAGTGGTAGAGCCCCTGCCTAGAATCCCTCAGTGAGGGGCTAGGAACATTGTTCATTGGTAGACTACTTGCTTAGCACACATGAGGCATTAAGTTGAATCCTCAGGACTGCAAAACAAAACAAAGCAAACAAACAAACCAAAAAAACCTGCACTACCCATTGCCCTCGGGGCCTGCTGCCCACATAGTAGTCATCTGTGTGTCTTCCACCCAGCCTGGCTGCCGTCTCTTTGCTATAGGGAAGCAGATAGGCAAAGGCTGGGGTAGAGCAAGGGGGTCTCCGCAGTGAGTCAGGACTTTGCCAATCTGCCTAGAGGTGAAGCTCAAGGCAAGGACGTTAAGGGAGAAGCCAAAGGCCACGGACTCTGGGGTCAGGCCCGTGCTTGCCTTTTGGGTTTTTTGTTTTTTTGTTTTTGTTTTGTTTTTTTTTTTGGTTTTTCAAGACAAGATTTCCCTTTGTAGCCTTAGCTGTCCTGGACTCACTTTGTAGACCAGGCTGGTCTAGTCTCAAACTCACAGCAATCCACCTGCCTCTGCCTCTTGAGTGCTGGGATTAAAGGCGTGCGCCACCACGCCCGGCCTTACACCTCTCCCTTTGCCTGTGTCCCCATCTCTAACATGCTCCCCATCAAATGCTTACCCGCACCTGCCATATTAGCAGCCATCTGCCCACACCTCTCTCCCCCCTGTTCCCCTCCCCTGCCCTTCCCTTCCTCCTCTACTTCTTTTCTTCCCTCCTGGGAGGGGGAAGTTTCTCTTTGTCGGAGTCTGCGCCATTGTACCTCCCCGTAGAGATGTCAGACCTGAGACAGAGAGAGGGGCTGAGGACCCTAGCTAGGTCCTTCAGATCACCCCGGAGAACAGGAGCCATCTCCTCTAAGGAAGGGTCGCGTGGTGCTGGTTGTCCCACAGTCTCAGGCCAGTGGTGGCTTCTGGGGAGCTCTGGAGCCTTAAGTTGCAGTCTGAGTGGGTCAGAAGAGTGGGTCTCTGGGTACCCCAGTAGACCCACCAGCAGACAATATGAGAAAGCTTCCCAAGTAGGGCAGGGTGAGTGGGTAGGTCAGGAGTGGATATGTCAGTGACCCCACCAGCTAAGCTACAGGGGATACGACCCAGGGAGCACAGGAGAGCCCTCTGAGTCACCCCTTTCCCGTTCCCAGTCCAAGCTGCTGGGCCTCAGGTCGGCAGGTTGGGCTCGCCGCTGCTCGGAGGGACCCTCTGGATTAGCGAGAAACTTTATCTCCCCACCCTTGGGGTTTGAGGTCTGGCTCCAATGTTGGCTGTATGGCATCTCCCACTATACCCCATTTCAACCAGACCATGCTGAGGGTGGGGCTGGGAGTCCCAGAATCCAAGCCCGAGGCACGGAAGTTTGGCACTGTAGGTACCTCTGGGG
The DNA here is from genome assembly GCF_964271855.1 of Acomys minous. Lineage (NCBI taxonomy): Eukaryota > Metazoa > Chordata > Mammalia > Rodentia > Muridae > Acomys > Acomys minous. Next base: position 4,633,533 of record NC_140502.1, on the reverse strand, counting down.
ACGCTGGAAACAAAGCAGGAAGGCATCCTGAGGCTGGAGCTCCCACAGCCTCGTAGCCTCAGAAGGGCCTTCCGAATCTTTCACTCATAGGCTCCCTGTCCCCTAGAGCTGCAAGGGGCCTGTGCTCAGAGGCTCCCCTGTATGCGTCAGCCCCTGGTGTGAAGGAGAAGGAAAGAGACTGGGCATGCGCAGGCAGACAGCCTCACACCCTCCCTTCCTCTCAAAGCCTGGGCCAGAGCCAGGGGCCAGCCCCTCACCCACCCCAGAGACCAAGGCAAGGATTGGTGGAAAAGACCGAGAGGTTCAGGGGTCACCATGTGTGGCCAGGTCACAGGTCAAAGATTTGCTGACAGCAGTCTGGAAGTTATTGATCTAAGTGGGGGGGAGGTGACAGAACTCTGACCCCCTGCCAAGGACTGTGGGCAAGGCTGGTTGGTGGTCAGCAAGTGGGAGTCCACACAGCCTGCTCAGAGCAGGGTGGAGCAGCCAAAGCACCCCCGGAGTCCCTCCCACGGCCTCAGGTCTCTCAGCAGCAGGAACAAAAGATGGCGCCACCAATGATTTCATTGTCATCCTTGAACTGATGGTACCAGCATGCTGGCCAGGGAACAAAAGGGACCAGAGGTCGTGTGTCCCAGCTTCTGAGGCTCTCACGGCTTTTAGGCAACTGAAGAACTGAAGGAATTGAGAAGCCCTGCCCTGCTGAGCGTGTTGGCACAGGCCTTTAAAATAAGCACTTGGGAGGAAGAGGCAAGCGGATATTTATGAGTTCGAGGCCAGCACGGTCTACATCGTGAGTTCCAGACCAGCCAAGGGCTACATAGAGAGACCCTGCCTCAAAAAACTGAAAGAAAGGGAGGATGAAATAGAGGAGGAGGAGGAGGAGGCAGCAGCCCCACCTCCAGCAGGGACCAAGGTGCTGGAGGTCTTTATGACAGCAGCAGGCTGGGGGCTTAGTTGCTCAGCTGCGGGCTGCCCCAGTGGCTCTTCCATCCCTCACCATGACCATGGCATCCACCTCAGCTCTCAGTCCAGTTCGCTTCCCTAGACTGCAGGAGGAATTCCTGCTTCCCGACCCCAGACAGCTGCAGTGTTGGGTAAACTTGGGAAACACTCCCTGCTCTGACCAGAGAAGCCCCCAAGTCACAACTGGACACTGCAGCTGCCCCTCAGTCTTCCCAGTCCAATGCACCTGCCAGTCCAGATGGGGCGGAAGAGGCAGGTGGGAAGACGCTCCCCAGCTAAAGTCACCCCAGGGCTCATGGGGAGAGAGAACGTGGATTTATATGAGCATACTGTGCATGTGGTGTGTGTGTGTGTGTGTGTGTGTGTGTGTGTGTGTGTGTCCATATGCGCAAACATCTCAGCACTCAGTGCACTTGCTTCGTATGTGCATGTGATATTTATGCATGTGTGTTGGTGTGCATCAAATGTATGTGTGTGCATGTGTATTTGTATGCACACATATGTATTTCTGGACACACACTCGTATGAGCACATGTGCCTGTACTGGCATGTTTTGGGGTCCTGTCCAAGTCTGGGATGGGCTCCTTCAAGGCTCTGACTGGAGAAATGCTCGAATCGTCCCTTGCAATGTCTTGGCCCTGGATTTAGAAATTTACCAATCCCTGCAGTCCTGGCCTTGGCCAGGGCTTCTGGAGCTAAGGGCTACTGACCAGTGCTTGCCAGCTGGCAACGTGGTCAGAGGGCAGCTCTGTCCACTGAGAGGGCATGTGGTGGGCCCTGGCTCAAAGTAAACCCAGGCTGGAGGTCACCAACACTAAAAGCACGTGAGCCCCCTTGAGTCAGTGGTTTCTATATAGCCAACGCCTGGTTGGGACTTCCTCTTGGCAGTGACACCTACTGGGCATGTCCGGTACTGCAGATTGACTCTACTAGGCCTTGTCAAGACTAAAAGGGCTCACAGGAACAGGGACCCACGCTACAGCACAGCGTCCAGGAGCTGGAGTTGGTCCTGTGGTTCTCCCAGAAGCCTCTAGGGTTCCTTCAGGTCCTTTCAAAGCTCTCCCAACACATGCACACATTGCAGGCTCATGAGTCCTGACATCTCTCCTCAAAAAGGGGCGTTGGCTTTGTGTTTTTCTTTTTCTTTTCTAAAGATATATTTATTTGTTTATTATATATACAGTGCTGCCTGCATATGCACCTGCAGGCCATAAGAGCGCATCCGATCACACTATAGATGGTTGTGAGCCACCATATGCTTGCTGGGAATTGAACTCAGGACCTTCGGAAGAGCTCTTGGTGCCCTTAACCTCTGAGCCATCTCTCCAGCGTGTGGCTTTATGTCTTTTAAAGACATGTCTCTAAAAGTGTTTTAAAATCCCTAGGCTACTTTTAGCTGTGTAACATCTCCCCAAGACCAGTCTGTCTGAGTGATGAAATGGATTTTGATGCATTTACAACTCAAGTGTCTCTTTTTTTTAATATAATTTAAAAATTTTTTAAATATGTGTGTGAGGGAGCTCAAGTGGTGAAACTTGAGTTTCAGACAGTTGCGAGCTGCCATGCGGGTGCCGGGAACTGAACCTGGGTCCTCTAGAAGAGCAGCCAGTGCTCTTAACCACTAAGCCGTCTCTCCAGCCCCTTAAGTGTCTCATTAAAGGGTGTATGAAAACACATAAAGGGTGCTGCATATGCCCAAGGCAGAGGGAGCTGATTTAAATATCTCTTAGGAGTCTCTGGATCACCTGGGGCTGAGTCGCCTCCATGACCTATACCCAGGAATCCCCCAGTAGTAGTGCCACCCCACCACAGCCCTGACATGGGGCGGAGAGGAGGTCCTGATAGCAAGACATCCTAATGGCCCACTGGCTCAGCACCTTGAAGGTCTGACACTCTCTGAGGCGTCGTCCCTTCCTCACCATGTGGTTTCCTGGTCCCTGCGTGTCCCCAGAATCACAGGTACAACATGGACACCTGGGCGTGTCATAAGAAGTTCCTATGTGAGATTTTTCTACGGGGAATGGATGAAGGCCGAGGCCCAAATCCTTGTTCTGCCACGGCCAGGTGACAGAGGCAGCCTTGCACCGTGAGGCCTACCCACCCACTCACTCACTCATCCATTTATTTGCCGCTGTATACTAACACTGAGCTAGGCCGGGCGCGGTGGCGCACGCCTTTAATCCCAGCACTCGGGAGGCAGAGGCAGGCGGATCGCTGTGAGTTCGAGGCCAGCCTGGTCTACAAAGGGAGTCCAGGACAGCCAAGGCTACACAGAGAGACCCTGTCTCGAAAAAACAAAAACAAACTAACTAACACTGAGCTAGGTTGTAGGAACTAGGTTCTGCCTCAGCTGATAGGACAGTGTGGGTAACGGAGAAACAAGAGGTAAAAAAAAAAAAAAAAATAGGTAAGTGCCGGGCCTGGCAGCACAAGCCTGTAGTCCCATCTACCTGAGAGGATCACAGGAGGACCTCGGTGTGGACTATCTAGTGAGTTCAAGGCCAGCCTGGGCCATCTAGTGAGGCCTGCTATCAAAACAAACACCAGAAGAAGAGCTAGGGTGTGGCTCACTGGTAGAGTGTTTACCCAGAATCCAACAGTAGAGGGCGGCAGTGTAGCTTGGTGGTGGAGCACTTGCCTAGCAATGGGTAAGGCCCGGGGTTCAATACTTCAGAACTAAAAGAATAAAATAAAATAAAATAAAATAAAAACAACTGAGATATCAAGCGTTTCAAACGCTGATCAAGGGGGGGGGCAGGGGAAACAAGACAGTATGAAGAGAGAGAGCAGAGATGGGCGGGCGCTGTTCAGGGGAGTGGTCAGAGCAAGCCTCCTCCTTGAGGGGAGTGAGGGAACAGGCTCTGGGGATTTATGAGGGAAGAAGTTCCCAGGTAGAGAGAGAACAGCAAGTACAAAGGCCCTGAGGCAGAGTAGAGCTGAGATAAGGCGCTGCGTGGCTGGTGCCAGGTGGGTGAGGGAAGACAGCGAGGTTGCAGAGGCTCTGCATAGGGTCACTGCTATGGGCTTACTAAAGTGGGGGTGTGGGGGGGCGGGGCAGCAGAGGTTTAGGAGCAGAGATCAACCACCCCTGCCTTGTCTAGGGGAGCCCTCGCTATGCACCTGAGGTGTCTGATTATGGCTTCGGCTGCTTCTCGGCAACTAGCGACGTTAGGGCTGGGTCCGGTGCGACACCGTCCAGCCGCGACATCCTCCCTTAAGCAGCCTCCACCAGTTCCAGGCAGGACAGACAACATCAGCCAGAATGGCTCCGGCTGTGTGTAGAGGGGCGGGCTCCTAAAGGGGGGGGGGGGGGACCAGGTGAGAAGAAAGCAATGTGACTCGAAGCTCTGTCTCCCCGGCTACCAAACAAACACAGCTATCGAGACCTTCAGTAGTAGCCTGGGTGGGGGACGTATGTGAGAAGTCGTCAGCCTTGATTCACTGAGGCTGGACCTTAAGGGAGGCACAGGGTGGACGCCAGGGACCTCAAGCTAGATTTATGTGGATGGGAGCAGGGTAGCGTCTATAACAGGTCCTTGTGGATAAGAGACTAACAGCCCATCTCAGCTAGTAGCCTAGACACCACTACGGGCTGCGGAGCGCCCTCTACCTGACGGAGTGAGAATACCAAGGAGATACAGGGTTCTGGCTCCTTTGTGGAATGGGGTGGGGGGAGGGGGGAGGGGGGAGGTTATTTTTTTTTTTTTTTTAGTCCCGCGGTCTCCTGGTGACACCTAGCGGCCAGTATTTTCGTTTGACAAGTCTGGACTCATTTCCCAAACTCCCTTCTCTCTTCTGGGGTTATCTGCCCCCAAAGCGTAGGTACCTCCTGCCCAAGGTCACCACCCACAGACTTATTCTCACGGTCCCCCTCCCGTACCCGGGCTCTGAGGCATCTGCTCCCACATGCTCCCTCTCACAGCGGCAGCTCATGGGGCCCACAGTAAGGTGTGCTCAGGCCCTCTGGGCGGAGGGTCTTTTACCACCCCCAACCAGGCTGGTAGAACCTCTGCTCGCCCCAGCCAGCTGTACCTCCCCGGGGAGTCCTCTTTGGAATCCTCTAGTCCATTTAGGGAAGTTGGTCTGGAAGGAAGGACCCCGTCTCGTAGCCTCCCAGCTGGGGTTCATCTCCTGGTAAAGACAAATCACAGCAAAAATAAGACAGGGGTAAGAAGACACCTAAGGCCAGATAGGAAAGAGGCCGCCAGCTGACCAGGAACCCAGAACTGAGCCCAGAAGCAAGCCTGCAGCGATGCCAGCCCCTCTCCTAACAACGCAGGCCAGACTCAGAAGCCACATGTCCACATCAGCCAAGAGGCAGCCTGTCTCTGAGGCACAGGCCAGGCTGCCTGCGTCACCGAGAACTGGGGGAAAGGCCTGGTAGGCAACAGTGCCCAGAGCCCTGCCAATTGAGGTACGGGGCGCATGGCGGAGCCAGGGGCCTGAGGCTTCGAGCCCAGCTGGCCTGAAGGGTCTGTCTCACTGTGCACATGCTACCCAAAGAGGGAGGTGCCCGTCACGTGGTCGGCCCTTTTCTCAGCTGGAAGCACCACAACTGGAGCCAACGGGGGTGGGGGTGGGGGGGGGGCAGGGCAGGCGGCAGCAGAAGTGGCGGAGGGCGCTCTACTTCTCAGCCCGTGAGAGGAAAGTTGGCCGGTGCCACTTCCTGCACCCTCTCTGGACCCAGGTGGCTCTCGGCACTGCAGGCCCGGGCCTACCAAGCTGGAGGTGGCACCTCCTCCATCTGGGCACTGTTTTCGGTGACTTCCAGTCCCATAGAACAGGGCAAAGCATGATGGGACAGGGGAGGGTCTCTGACCACACGGAGGGAAGGGGGCGGCAGTGGACTGAGGAATGTGTGGGTACAGGTGGGCAGCCACAGCCTTGTCCTACCCTGACTCATGGCATCCCAGGGACCACTTGGAAACTGGAAATTTAGGCTCCTCAGAGAACTGGCCTGAAGCCGTAAACTCTTATAGGACTCCCTGATGGGAATTAAAGTACCCTTTCCCTCCTGTCAATCTTTTTCTCTTTGGATTAGGGCCACTGTTTCCCGGTGGGTATTTTCAGATAGAGACACCCCCATACTCATAATCCCCCCCCCCCAAAAAAAGGCCCTTGGGTAGGCAACGGTGCTCAGAGCCCTGCCAACCCTGCCAACCCTGCCAACCCTGGCAACCGAGACACCTGGCAGGTCCCCGACTCCAAATCTTGCCAAAGAGGCAAAAGCTTTGGGCAGGGAGGCAAGCTTTTAAGTGGCTCCCCCAAAGGATCTCTGTCCACTGCAAGGGGGGCCCTGTTGCCCCTCTAGGTCTGCGAGCACTTCAGGGGAGACGGGGAGAAGAGAGGCCTCCAAGAAAGAAGACAAAATTGAGTCACGGCCTCAAGTTTGCCATGAAGCCAGGCGTGGTGGCGCATGCCTTTAATCCCAGCACTCAGGAGGCAGAGGCAGGTGAATCGCTGTGAGTTCGAGGCCAGCCTGGTCTACAAAGCGAGTCCAGGACAGCCAAGGCTACACAGAGAAACCTTGTCTCAAAAAACCAAAAAAAAAAAAAGAAAGAAAGAAAGAAAAAAGAAAAAAAAAAAGAAAAAAGTTTGCCATGAATTTTTTTTTTCCAGAGCTGAGGACCGAACCCAGGGCCTTGCGCTTGCTAGGCAAGCGCTCTACCACTGAGCTAAATCCCCAACCCCTTTGCCATGAATTTTTGTGATGTCTTCCAGGAGACGCACTGAGCCAGCGTTAGGGGGCTGCAGAGAAGGGAGGAAAGCCCCTAGCTGGGGCACGGATGGTGAGAGCTGCCAAGGAGCGCGGGGGGAGGGGGGCTGGGGGTGAGCTCAGGGAGGGCAGGAGGGCAGCAGGGCTAAGGAAGCCCCCTACCAGGCCAAAGATGGGGTTCGGTTCTGAAGGAACTGCAAAGGAAAAGACACTTGGAGTGGCTGAAAAGGGGAGCTGCGGTTTAGAGGAGGGGGCGTCGTGGACTGTCTTAGTCGGGTATAGGTCCTTGGGGTGGGGAGTTCTCGAAGATAGGTGAAGTGATAAACAGACCAACTCAGGGGAGGTCTGAGTCTGAGTGCCACTGTGCCTATAGTCTGCCCACCGCTGCTTCCAGGACTCCCGACCCCAAGATCCTATACCTGACTGAGATGGTCTGCTGCAAGGGGGCACAAACAGAGCAGGAGGAGACACGGGAGCCCCACCTCCCCTCCCCTCCCCCTCCCCTCCCCTCCCCTCCTCCTCCCCCTCCCCTCCCTCCCCTCCCCCTCCCCTCCCCCTCCCCCTCCCCTCCCCTCCCCTCCCTCCCCTCCCCTCCTCCTCCCCTCCCCCTCCCCTCCCCCTTCCCTCCCCTCCCCTCCCCTCCTCCTCCCCTCCCCCTCCCCTCCCCTCCCCCTCCTCCCCCTCCCCCTCCCCTCCTCCTCCCCCTCCCCTCCCCCTCCCCTCCCCCTTCCCTCCCCTCCCCTCCCCTCCCCCTCCCCTCCCCCTCCCCTCCCCCTCCCTCCCCCTCCCCTCCCCCTCCCCCCTCCCCCTCCCCTCCCCCTCCCCTCCCCTCCCCTCTCCCTCCCCTCCCCCTCCCCTTCCCCTCCCCTCCCCCTCCCCTTCCCCTCCCCCCATCCCTGCCCCCCACCCCCACTTGGAGGGGGAAATGAGGGTGGCAAGTCTCACATGGGATGTGGGGGGGATGGGCTCTGCTGCCACCCCTCTCCACCCGACCCCACCCGAAACCACTGCATGAGGGAAGCAAGTGAGTCAGGGACCCCGAGCCATGGGGCGCTCTTCCCACTGAGTGACTT